>NW_024526599.1:4495734-4996311 GCF_017590135.1 Pyrgilauda ruficollis | reverse complement strand
AAAAAAAAAACAAAAAAAAAACCCAGACGAAACAGAAAAAAAAAAAAAAAAACAAAACAGAAAAGGTGAAAGATTGATCTGGGAATTTTGCCACTTAGATTTTTGGCTGTAGATGTAGAGTTCCTGTAATTTTCTGAAGAGTAGCCATACAAAATCTCTCCTCTTTCAGGGCTTTTAGGTTTCTTGTGGCCTTGTTTTTTGTACAGGAGCACTCAGACACATGGATGGCTGTTGCACTTTACATTCTGACCGTTGATACCATAATTGCATCAGCTCATGGACATGTTATTTAATGAGAGACCCTCAGTCTCCCAGTGGACGTCATTCTGACTCTGGGTAATGACAATCCAGTGATGTTAGATTATACCTGATATCAGAATCTGGTCACTGTCTTCAAAATTTATTTGTCTTTGTCTCCAGTTTTGCAGTTCATTTATCAGAGAAGAGAGGAGAGAAGACGCTGAACTCAAAGCTCCTGAGTCAACAAATACCTTTTTTTTTCCAAAATACACATGAAAAAGCACTTTTTCATATTTTCTTTTACATTTTATTTAATTTTAACTTAGTTTAAATTAAATTAATGTAGAATGAATTTAATATATTTTTTATTTATTACTTTTTATAAAATTCCCCTCACAGCCTATCAAGAATTATGTTAGACCCATAACATAGCTCTTGTTTCATATGAAGTATGGAGAATAATAACTATTTTAAGAATAAAAATGATACTTGAACAAAATTCTGTTACACAATACTCCCCTGTTGGGGAAAGAAAATAAGCCATAACCACGGTCTATCCACTTACTTTTTCCATTTCTATTCTCTTTCTGTCTAAGGAACATTGTCAACATTTTGAAGAGGAAACTAAGCGCCAGAGAAAGGAGCAGGAGGAATTTGATGGCTATCTTTCCAGCCATTTGTTTTCTTGTCCATTTATTCCCAGTCATTTGCTTCAGCGCTGCCTGGGAGTGCAGTGCCTGACACCCTGTGAAAATATTCCTATTTTTGGTGCAATTCCCATTTCCCAGGATGCTCAGTATGATAACAGGGATCTGTCCTACCTCTTCTTCAATATGTACCAAAGATGTTTTGATGTGGTTTTAGTTCATACATTTCTTAACTGCACTTAAATGCACTGGCAGCAATCAGCCCTCCCAAACTTTGCAGTCTCTTCCCTCATTTTCTCCGTTTTTTTTGGTTTTTTTTTTTTAAATGCCAAATGAAAGCACTTGTTTTTCTTCACAATGCATTTCTGTGCTTGGTATAACTTATATCAAGATATTAAGATACATATCTTAATATATATATATTAAGATACACAGCTGCAAAGAATCTCCCTCCTCTGTGTGATCTACAGAAAGGTCAGAGACCATTAGGTCCTCCTAAAGCTGCATCTACTTCCTTGGTGAGGGCACAGCAGCCTCCCAGCCACGTGTCATGGGGGTTGCTGCACCCCTTCCCTTACACCAGCCCAGGGAGCAGCATCAAGCCAGGGCAAACTCTCTCTCCCTGTGGATTTGTGGCGGAAGGATGCACTGTCCTTGCACGCCAAAAGGATCCAAGTGTGGGTCTGCCCAGAGAGCAGCACTCAGGAAGGCCAGGAAACTCATCTGTCAGTCACCACTTCATCTGGAAGAAGTCCTACCTGCCTACAGGCAGTTCACAAAGAAAGAAGCAAAGGAAAGAAAATTGCTGAATTAAGTCTTCCACTGAGATGTTTTTCCCAATCCCTTCCTTTGCTTCTTGCTGCTATAGCCAAAATGTCACTGTCCAAGCTGTGGGTACAGAGAATATGGGAAGAGCAAAAGACAATCCTCAAAGAGGAGATGGGTGAGCACCCCATGGCCCTGCAGTGCAGACAGGGGCTGCTTCGAGGCCTCTGCCTTTCAAGACAGTCTGATAGGGTAAAGGTCCTCATGTCCCCCATCAGAACTCATCTTACACTAACCAAGGAAAACACACATAATTAAATTAAGGCACTTTGTTTTCATATCATCAGTGCAATTTATAAAGATACCAGTGTGACAGTTTCTAGGCACAGATACAGCCTTCATATTTTTCCTGGATGCAGCACATTGTTTTCTCAGCCAGAAAGTTGTGCTAGGGAGACTCCAGCATAAAGCAATGCTCCAGGCCATCTTCCTTAGTAAGGAGAAGGGGTGTTATCTGCCCTTAAATTGTATTTCTACCTAATTAAATTCAACAAGATGCCTTCTTTAACCAAAACCAGTCACATGGAAATATTTGGAGCAGGGAATGATGATATCTGATATAAAAGTTCACACCAGCTGTCATGCCTTTCAAAGACGATAAAACATTCAGGCAAGCCATAAGCTGGACTCTTATATTTTGACTATGTATTTCCTGCATCCAGAGTCTCCAGTTGTGATGGAGGCACATTTTTAGTTCACTTTTGGTGTAGACAACTTTGTGAGTGCAATTACACACTTAATTTGTGAGTGCAATTACATGAAGTAATGCTTAAGTCGAGAATAGGAAGTATCTCCGCTGCCAATTGTAGAAGATTGTGACCCTCACAAGACATTGCAGTGGTAGCAGAGTTTGCTGACAAGGATCTCCATAACTGCATCCTTGATAGCAGAAAGGGTTCTTCCCTTCTCACACTTTTCCCAATAACACTGAGCACTGTCTTGTTCTGATTCCTGTGCTCCCCAGTGCCTTTTTTCCCCCTTTACCAGAGAAGATGTGAAATGAAGAACAAAAAGACAGCAGCAACAGCATCCTGACCAGTTTAAGATCATAGCTGCAGCTGCAGGAGTGGGATGTCCATCACGGAGGATAGAAAGTGGAGGAAGAAGGCAGATAAAATCCCATGTGGTGCAAGCATAGAGCATGTCTGAGGGAGGAGGCCCAGGCAGAAAAAACCATGTGAATCAATGACACCCAAATCAGTTATCTTAAAGCCTCTTCTCCAGAGCTGTGGTCCCCTAAGAGGAAGGAGAGTTCAGTGGTATCTCACATTAACAGCTCAGGATGTATACCCAGTGTTTCCTGAGCTTCCTACACTCTGTGAAACATCAGTTGCACCAAATTCAGTTCAGAGCAGCCAAGTTTGGAGGCAAAAATGGTGAAGAACTAGACAAGGGTGTTCTAGCTTCCCAGTGACCTGGAAGAAGGTGGTTGCTGCTGGCTGAGTTGTCAGACCTGTACCACAAGGGGAGTGCCAAGTACATTCTCCAGCATGCACATGGGAAGGCTGCTTTAGAAATGCACAAACAGCATCTCCAAGGCCAGTGAAGTACCTGTGAAGAAGGAGGAGTGGCACCACACTGATGCCACCACACTGGAAGGACTTTCTCCTTCAGGACATCCTCATGCTGCAGGTCGAGTTAGCACCAGGCAGATGCCTCTGGAGTCTATCCTTCTCTGGGAGAAGGCAAATCTTCCTCCCAGTAATGCGGGGAGTGAGCTGCCCCCTTGCCTTCAAAAAGAGAAACATCCATTTTGCTGTGAGGCAGACGCTTGGGCTTCATATGGTGCCTGCAGGCAGCTGTCAGCTGGCATGCTGAGCCTGAGCCTGGACTGGCAGGAGAAATGGCCCTGAATGAAGTCAAAATTATCGCTGATGTAATTCGTAAATTACTCTCTTTGATGTTGAACAAAACTGAACATGTTGTAAATTAAATTAATATTTGTTCAGGGGTTCATAAGATGCGGTCATTGTCAGTTACAGATTACAGCAATAACCCACAGAAAGTACAGAACAAATGAGATCTGGCTATCGTTTTTAGAGGGGCATACTGCCATGCCCTTGCTCACAATGAAATAGTGACTAACTTTAAAAGTATAATGTTCTTTTATTAGCAAAAAGGTCCTTTGGAGTGGAGGTGTTGCAATCAGCCTGGTCTAGATATTTATTGAACGCAGAATTATTTAATGTACTTGAGAAATCGGCAGCTAGGAAATTGTGCTTGATTTCATTTGCTGTAGAGAATGAACAGACCTGGCTGTGATTTGGGCCAGTCAGGGTTAATGTTATTGGCTGCACTGGGACTGAGCCTCTGCCAGATGTCCTATCTACATGGCATTAAGAAAAGAAAGGGCAGAGAGGGTTGAGACAACCAACTCTCTCATAAAGTTAAACTGGATGATCCCAATAAATGTATTTTACTTAATTCACAGCCTCCTACACTCACTCGTCAGAGGATGCTGTGATACCCTTTTGTTGTGGGAGTGCATTGCACAAAATCTAATAATTTCTGCTGAGCTGAGAAATGAATAAAAATAATTCGGGTACACATTTTATGTGTGGTGTTTTCTTGGTCTTATGCAGTGATGTAGGCATATTGTTCATGCAACCATAGCCACTAAAAAAGTAAGATCAGGCTGAAAAATCTACAGGCTAGAGATGGAAGAGAGGAACAAAGTATTCATCTTTGACTACTTTGTCTTTTTGTTATTGACCCACTGAAAGCCAGTAAGTTACTTAAGGCAAAAAGAACCCCCTAAAAGCTACCTCCCAGTGATGTCAGATCAAGTTTATATTGAACAAAAAGCAGAGCATTCAACTTTCCTCTCAGAGTTCAACATCACAGGCATGCAATCACCCATCCTGAACTAGCTCTTAGCTTGGAAAACAAGAGCAGTGAAGGGAGGTTTATCAAAGACTGCAGGAGGACTATGGGGCATGATATATATCAAACAGTAAATATTTGTCTCAGTATAACAATATGTATTTTGGCTTACAGGGGCAAAAGCGGGTATTGGAGTAGTGACCAAGGCCCATAGTCTTGATGGGAAATAAAATTTCACCTGCAAACTGGCTTGGCTGTAGGCCAGAGAAGACTAAGAAACAATGCTAGAGGGTAAAATTTTCATTCCCCTTCTGAAACCAAAGCAACCTCTGGAGCTTCAGATAAGTTCTGGTACACCCACCCAAGTTAGGAGACACTCAGCAATTGTAACAGCTGTGACCCTGAGCCTCTCTGGGAAAGCATTCTGTCTGCTTCAGCCATGAGTCCAGAGACATTAACTTGGGGATAAAGTTCACGTTTTCCAGGCTGACTGGCTGGACTCCTTTTCAGCTGACTCAGAACTGAGGAAAAGGAGATCAGATACTTGAACATCTGCTTGAACCTCTGCAGACCTATTCACGGGCTTTCACTGAAATAGTTTTGGAAAACATAACCACTTTATGGCATTCTGTATGAAAACAATACAAATGAGACATTTGTTTTGTTGTAAAAACAGATTGCATTAGGAAAGGAAAGGTAGAAAAGCTGTCTATGCCTCTTGTGCTTTACATACAGGCACACAGGGTGGGACTTTGGTTTAAGACTGTTTTCTCCTCCCTGCATGTTCTCTCTAGTGCCTGTATTGATCCAGGGTTAGTGAAGAGTTATTGTCCATACAACGAAATTGGAACCTCTTGCATTAAGACCCATATCTGGCAGCCTTATAAAAATACTGCACAGTGCATGCTCACCTAATATCTTCATCCTAAAAAGCTCCCATTTGTGGAATTTAAATTTCATTAGAAAATCAATACATCCTCATTTACCCTTAGTTTTAGAGAAAGAGTTGTGTGAGATATTCAGTTTTGGGATTTTTATTCATTTTTTTAGGATCATGATGAAACACATCACTCACAAACCCCATCCATCACATCATCATCAAAGTATTCATTTGTTCTTCTCTAACTGGGATCAAATTTTAAGTAAGGAATTTATACCCATGTAAAGATAAACTCTTAAGCTCTGCATTTGATTTTTCTCTGTTTCCAAGGAACTGAAAACGTGTTTCATCTTTTTCTGCTTCCTGCAGATAATTTGATACAGTGTATTTTAGAACATTTCTTTTGTATTTACATTTTGGCATGAGTATACTGTATTGTTACATTGTTCACAGCCTTACTATTGTCACTGCCAACTTCTTTTGGGAAAAATCAAAGAAAAGCTGAGACAAGATATATCATGCCACAATCGTTTGGCTGCCTAATATTTTATTGCTCCCTTCTTTCTTACTGGTTTCTAGTTGTCAGTCTTGTCATTAGTACTTCTAAATAAATTATTTTCTTGCTTGTTTAGTAAATAATTTTACAATCCAACAGAGTTGTTCGAGGACATGAATCATACTCATCTTCATGTCACACAAGTCCACAAAGTCATGCTGTGGTTGATTAATTTTTGGAAGGTTTCCTCTTTATGATGGTATTTTCTAAACAGAAAAACAAGGTGACTTACACTGAGCTTAAAAACAAGGAACACTCACAATGTAACCGCTTTGGGATTTTAGGACTTGAATTGTTGGAGCCTCCTGACTCTAGAGAGTCTCACAACAAATGAATGCAGTTGCCCTCACACATCTATTTACTCCAAGTGGTCGTACTTATAATGATGTCTGTGTGTATTTACATTTAAAAAATCATATCAGAGGGGTAGAAATTACTTTTTCACCCATCTGTCTCAGCCACAGTCTTGCAGCAGCCTTTCTCTTCTGAGGGCTTTCATGCATTCAGTAAAGTTTTCAGCAAACAGTTTGTGCCAACCTGACCTAATTCCCAAGCATAAGCCAAAAAAATAGTCATTCATAAACCTTAAAGAGAATATGCTACGTTGGTTTTTTTTAACGTTGCTTTTCCATAACATCCAGCACAGCTTAGATCCACCAGACCATCCGACTTAGATGGTTTCCTAAGAAACAGTCCATTTCTGCCTGTGCTCCCTATAATGAATAACTAAAACCCACTCGAATTTATTCTCAAGATAAAATGTCTGGTATTGTAGAAGAATAGAAAAATCCCTTCAGTCAGTGGTATCTCTTCAGAAATCGAGCGTGAAGCCACTTGAGATGTGGTGAGTCAACCAAAGAGCTTGTGGTTGATTTTGCTCCCTACCTCCACCTTTTCTGTACAGAACATTTTGCACCATGGTCCTGTGGAGAAAGATTAGCTCAGATATTTCTCTCTGTTAGGAAGGATTTCTGTCTCTGACTCCCCAGAGGCTCACAAAAGGCCCATATGGGGTAATTTTGGGGCAGTGACCGAGCGAAGAATCAATAGGAATTTGCCATCAGGCAAGTGTTACCATGGACCCACTGTATCGGGATTCCCAAAGAGGCAGGGGGGCAACATCAGGCATCTCCAGAGCTTCTTGATGGCAGTTCAACAGAGGATGCAAGCTAGCTTTAGGTGTTAAACAAATAAAACTGAACTGGACATGATTCTGAATGTGGGCAAAGCACCCTTTTTAATCAAGCCACTCATGCAGTCTACATTAATCGTCCCTATAGACCTCATTAGGCATTACTTTATTTTTTTTAAGGTATTCCAATACTATACTTTTTCAGTTATTCTCCCCTTGGGACTGGATGATACTCTTTCTTTTAAAAAAAGGGCACTTTAAAATTTATTTCTTGCTTATTTTTCATTATATTCTCTTATTTAACTACAGATTTAGCTCTAGTTAGACTGAATGAATGTCTGCTGTTTTTCAAATCTTTGTCTGACACTACTGACCAAAATTATTTCTTCTCCTCTCTTAGGAGTCATTTCTCCTACATGTGGAGAAGTACTGCAGCACTCCTCCACACACCAAAGCAGAGTCCATGCTGCTAATGATCCCCAGGACTGATGAAGGTTTCAGTATCCCTCAGATGGAGAAATGGTCCTGGGTGGGAGTGTCAGCTTGTGCTGCCTGATGGAGCATCTGAACACAGCCCCTCATGACAGATGACGTGATATCCACTTCCATAGAGAATCCCTGGGGATTTTAATCTCTCTCATGGTTTACACCACATTTCACCAAAATTTTATGGGCCTAATCTGTCCACAATCAGTAGAGCACTTCAGTATATGCTTAGCCTGAAGCATGTGCTCAGGGCCATTAAAGTTAATGGTGCTTAGGCAGATTTCAAAGTTAAATGTGTGTTAAGGGCCTCTCTGCAGCAATGTCTTTCAATGGTTTGGCCAAAAAGAAACTCCATAAAATACAGCTAGGTTGAACTGCATAGTATTTTCACTGTGGCAAATTTGTTTGTCACAAATGGGGAAATGTAAACCTCTGCACTAAATACTGCTAGAAGAATGATTTATACACGGCACTAAAAAAATATTGTTGGAATAGAATAGATTAGCGCAAGCTCTCTGGGGAGACACTATGCTTTCCTTGGGTTTTGCAGAGTGCCTGGCATACTAGAGATGCCAGAGTTAACAAGTAGTTATTAATAATAATAAAATACTTCTACTGAGAGAGTAGACACCAGTTCTTAGTATCAACCAAATGTCAGATAGAAGAATATCAGATAAAAGGCAAATATCTGATACATAAATATTAATGTACTCAAATTTACTCTTTGTGCGTTAATAATTTTTTTAAGATGGGACTGGCTCTACTTTGTATATTTTTTTACCCTTTACTTTGTCTCTTTGCAGTTTAAAATGTCTTTTATCAGCCCAGAAGAGCTGTCTGCCTCAGTCACATCAACCAGCATAATAGCATCAGCCACACTTATTTTGCCATAGGAATACTGTAAACCAAGCCCAAGTGTTAGCAGAGCACAAGAAATTGAGAATTAGTGTCTCTCCAGCTCACATCTGACTATTTTTCACAAAGTAATTCCTACACATAGGAGGAATTCCTACACGTAGGAGGCTGGAACATCTTGTTGTATGGCCACTGCTTTACTGTTCAGCCATGAGGCATGCCAAAAGCTCCACTCTTTCAGAAAGGAGTGACAAAGTGCACATGCTCTCTGGCTAATGCTGCCAAATTCAGGTAAAAAAGACAAGTTTTACTGAGCTGCCAACTGCAGCAGAACTGTTGCACTGGGTCTTACTGGCATGTGCCAATAAGGCTGGAGGTACCACAACTTGCCACACTGAAAATGCATCATGGCAATGTTTTGGGGAGGAAACATGATGTAGAAGCAAGCTGGCCTGCCATGAGATGCAAGCACTCCTTTTCTAACTCTGTGGTTTTCTGTTGCCAGCTGTTCCCAACAAGGCCATGGCCCACACCAGCCTTGGGAAATGTCCATGTGAGGCAGTGAGGCAGCAGCACAGCACGTGGCAAGCACACCTCGAGCTTGTTCTTCACTTCCTTTCCAGCCATGTCACCTCAGGCAAATTGTGCCATGGCCTCACACTTCTGCTAAAAACCTCATAAAAGGATTGAAACTATTGCAAGCCAGAGAAAAAATCCGGAGTTTAAAAAAGCCATGTCCCAGCCCAACAGTCCCAGCAGAGCTCTCTTTGTTCCCTTTCTGATTTTAGCACATCCAAAGCATGTTTTCAAGCTCCTTTTACCACAGCCACAAGAGCTAGAAACTTGTTTCAAAAAAAAAAAAAAAAAAAAAAAAAAAAAAAGAAAAAAGAAAGAAAAAACCTCCATAAAGTCAGGATTCCAACCTAATCAAAGTACTCTGGGGGTTGGAACAATAAAAATAACACGGGAAGTTTTGAGAGCTGCTAGTGCAGCCAACGCTGCTGTTGTGCCCCCGCCACCTCTAGCTGCCTGAAGAGACAAGCACAGGCACTCAGCCTTCTCAAGAGCCAGAGACACTTATATGTGTTGAGGAAAACAGGATTGTTTTGACAAGAGCTGCCAGGAAGTAAAAGGTTCATACATGCAAGGAAGACTGACTCTTCTATTTACAATGAACCAGCACGGCGGCTCCCAGCCCGGCTCCTAAGGGCTGTCCAGGGCAAAGGTACAAAGAGGTTTTTTGGAAGCCTCAGTGTTCTCCATCTGCCTCCAGGCAACTGTCCTATATTTTCTCAACAGGATCCTCCCAGCTGAAACAAATGTCCCTGGCCAGAAATCAGGCACCCAATGACACCTCAGGGATGTGCCAGAAATGGGGCACACCCACCCACACCTTCCTCCCCACAGGTCCTAATCCATCATTTTCCCCTCAAAACAGTGTGGCGCTGCCCTGCCCACGCTGCTGGTACTGCAGGAGGGAGAGATTGCAGGATCACAAGCCCTGCCTCCGCAGCAGGGGTGTAAGCTGTGAGAAAGGAGCAGGGCTCCCTCCAAATGTGGATTTAGCCCATCACACTTTGCCTTCTACCATCTACATGGTCTTTAAAAGCCGTTACACAAATAAAGCCGTTTCACAAATAAATACATTAGTATGCGGAAAGTTATCCTTAATAGAGTGTGCAAAGGATTTTGGCACAGAAAAGGTGTGTGATAAAGTGCATTCCAAACCACAGTCCTGATTAAGTACTTAAGAATGTCTTCCAGTGGGGAAAAGGCGTGAAGAAAAAAACTAATAAACAAAATGAAAAGAAGTGAAGCAGCTCGTGAAGATCGAGATGAATCATGAAACTCTACATGGAGCTGCCAAACTTTCAAAAACACTTTCAGGTATGATATATGAAGTCAACCAAGTAAGAGGCGCTTGAAATTACAGATGTATGCAGATCTTGGTGGACTCCAGAATTAACTTTAAGCCTATTAAAACTTTAAACACTCAAGTGTGCTTGACTGTCAACAAAGGTTTTATATAGTGTTGCAGTTTGCAGATCACCAGGGATTCAGCTTTCTCAACTGAACACCTTAAGGCTGAGGGCTCAAGGGCTGCAGTCCACTATGCTTTAATGAGATGCAAACCACAAAAACATGGAACATTCCTAGAAATAAATCACATTAGAGGAAGGTCCAGCAGAGCTGCTGAAACGATGATGTGCCACAAATTTAAGAATGAGATCCTTCTATGAACATTTAAGATGTTTTGAATATGGCATCTGCTGATATGTTCAGTGTATCATGAGGTATTTCAGCAAGGCACAAACAGGGCACTGCCACCCTACCTCACCCTCCTGTTCTGGAAAACAGAAAGTTTAAACTTCCAGGAAAAGTTCCAGTGGAAAAGTTTAAACTTCCAGGAAAAACAACGGAGTCTCCTCTGATGTGGTGCTCAGAGAGCTGATCTTGTGCCACAGCACTTCTGCCCTAATGACAGACCCAGTTTCACCTGAGTTATCTTCATTAATTGCTGATCTCTGAAAGGGATGAAATTATTAGAAGACTAATGTACAAAACACAATGTTTTTACCATGCAAAAATCATACTTAAAGCATCAAAGAAATGGACTATCATCTATTAAACTAAGCAAAATTCCAGCCTGAAAATCAAGGAACATTTCAGAAAAGAAGGTGGTGCGCAATGGACCACATCTGTGGTTTTTAGTGGGCACAAGCAGAGAGGTTCAGTCCCCATTTACACCAGCTGAGACTAGTTTTTGGATGTCAGTGACTCTACCAAGGCTGGCTCCATCCTAATGGCAAAAAAAAGAGAGCAAAAACAATGCAGATACACTGTTGCCTTTTTTTAACAAATCCACCCATGCCCTTGGGAAAGGGTGAAGCAGGAATCCCACTCCCTTGTTGATCTTAGGTTTCAAACTTTTTCCTTTTCTATGTGAACTTATTAAAACCCTTCATACACTTATAAATTCTTCTGTGGTACATGATACATTTAAAGCCAAAATAATAAAAGAATGAGAATGTTTCTTCCCAGAGATACTTAAATATTGGATGCAAATTTCCTGATAAAAATCCTGAAGAAACACAACAGAGTCTAGTGTACTATAAATTATGCTAAATCAAATAAATCAGACTATATCATCCCTGGTGGCTCCTACACAGTCTTTAAATATATTACCCACTCCTCATCAGTCTATTCCACTCAATAACCAGCTCTGTCTTCAGTCCCCAGGCGTGCTTTAATTTGAACAATATATTAGCCTTTGTAGTATAAGGGAGAAAGAAACTTCAGGAAGAAGGAAAGCCGGCTTACAAATGAATCTCCCATGGCAGCTCGCTCAGACGTGTAGGATGGATGCCTATTCTGAGCAGTCTGTGTCCCAAACACAGCCAGGGCAATAAATCCTCCCCTGGCCAGCAGCTGGGAGCATGAGCGGTCCCTGCCTCCACCTCCCGAGTCCTCAGCCTCCCTCGTCCCTTCCAAACAGAAAGGCTTGCAGCCTTTCCAGCTCCATTCAGAGGGCATAACTCATGGCAGACCTGGGAAGAAGAAAACCAGAAGCTCAGCCTCCAGGGAGAGGTGTCTCCCTTGGTGGGTCTCTCAGCATTGGGTGGTCATAGCCATCCTTGCATGGGAGGTGGCCCTGACTTGGTACAGCCAGACCCTCTGTCCACCAGCCTCAGAAATGGTGAGATATGAAGAAGATGAACCTGAGCACCACATCCTAAAGTTGTCATCAGGAGGGTGTTGGAAGAGGGCAACCAAAGGTAGCTGCTCCTCCCTGAGGAGTCCTTAAAGCAGGGAGACCAAACCACTGGTTCCTAACCAGGGTACAGGCTGGTGTCCAAGGTGCCTGAGACAGAGGGTCACCAGCTGAAGCCTGATGGTGCTCAGCCAAGGCTTTGCTCAGCCTTCCCCCGAGAGCAAATAGCCCTGTGTATAACATCGTAAAACATCTGGTAAGGCTATCAGGAGGGATACAGTTTAACAGAGCTGCTGGGATTTTTTTTTATTGCATTTATTTTCACAAATCATAACAATAAAAAAAGGAAAAGTTGGAGTCCACTCAATTGAGTTAATGCTTTCGGAATTTTATTAATCAACATCTCAGCATTCATAAAAAAGTGACACCTTTTAAAACCAGTGGAGAGAAACATTTCCAAATACTTCCAATCAAAAGAAATTATTTTAAACCTCACATTACATGTATTTTTAAACCAAACCCTCAGGGAGATGGGTGTGAACTCTGAATTATCCCAATTAACTTTAGTGCCAGAGATCAAGGCCAAAAATGCAAAGTCAGCTCTGAGCTTTCCGAGTAGGTTGCTGAGGGTGCTACAATGTTGGAAAAGCAGCTGAGCTTTTTCATGCCCTATGCCTGGGTTTGTCCTCAAGCACCCCTAAGAAGAGCTCCAGCACAGTAACACGGAGAACAGTGGTCTTGTGCAGAATAAAACAGCACAGCCTATGATAGTTCAGGTATTGACTAAATAAAATCTGCCTGGTGAGGAGAAACTGGAAGCCAAATTACGTTAATGCCCTTAAAAAGATGTTTACTTACCAAGCAAATGCATTCCTTTGTCTGGTCACATGGTTAGCGTTCACTTAAGGACAGTAATTTCAGTCCTGAAATTCCGTATTTTGTGCCATGGCAGGGCTGAATACCAGCATTTTCACTGACAATCTGTGGGTAAGTAAGGGGGCAGCACATCAACAGTGCAAGCAGCCCATGATTCCCTGGGAGTCTTCTCTTCCCTGCTCCAAGTGTCACATAATAGACCATGTCTTGTGTCCTATTTAACCCAGAGATGACAAAGGTAGTTTGAAAAAAATCTAAATATGGTGCACCAAAACTGGTGCACAGAGTCATAATTACTTCTAGGATGAGCACAAAAGCAGTGGAAGATCTGGGAAGACACTAGTCTTTATTCTTGCTAGCTGCATTTAAGAAGCCGTTTACCCCCTCTTTTTCCAGCACTTAACTTTTCTTTTTTTCCATCTCTTTTTCCATGTTATCTGACTGAATTTCTCTTTTCTAAGAAGTTCACTCACCTCATTGTCCCATGCTACTTTCTCCATTTGAAATACCTGCTTGGCACTCCTCTCCCAGCAAAGGGAACTGTTCCTCTCTGGTAAGGATGACCATCTCTGCCTTCCCTGCTGTCTGGAAGGGGAAGGGCAGTGCAGACAGGAAGCTGATAACAATGAAGTAGATGTGAACAAATAGCTCTGGTGGATCTGCACAAGCTGTGAGGATTGTACCATGCAGCTCAACCAACCAGGTGAAAGAGCAGCTCTCACCCATTGAGTAGGAAGGGAGCACAGATCTGATCATGATCAAGGGGACTTGAGGCACACAAGACATAGTTACTCTCACTGGAACATTATCCCTCTAAAGAAACAAAACAGGATGCAGAGCCACACCTTGCAGCAGCTGCCAGCCAGGCTCTGTCTACCAGTGATGCTGTTCTCCCGCCCAAGAGAATTGACTCAGCATAACTGCAGTCTTCTGAGCCACTTCCAGCAGGTCCTACAGAAAACAAATGGCCATTCAGTGCACTGACTCAATTCATCTTGTGAAATCAAATGGAAAAAGAGAGGAGTTGACAGAAGGGAGTGGTTGTCACTGTCCCCATGAGATAGAGATGCTTTTTTGCAACTGTGAATGAAAGAACAACATTCAGAAACTACTAAAGCCACTCATTCAAAAACATTCAAACAGATACTATGGAGCACTGTTCTGCCACAAAGGCTTATTTAACCAGAAGACAGTGTGGGTCCAGGAACCAACAAACACAGGGTTTGAAAGTTTTCAAGGGTGCTAAGCTAAATTCAGAATGATCCCTTATGAAGGCTAGCTGTTGTGGAGTTCACAGAAGTTCACTGTGAGCAGAAATGTTGACGTGAGCAAAGTTACTGTGCATACCTGACAATTAGTGTCACACAAAGACCAAGACAAGCCAACTTAGCTACCTAGAGCAACAAGGCAAGGTTTTACCACAAGTCCCCATTCTTTAAAACAAGTTTTGCTGCAACAGTTAACACTTGGTGAGGTACTGCCTGCAACAGCAGCCAAGTAGCCCATGATCCTGGAAGGACCAGATTTCTGTCAACCATGTTTGAGCCAGTACTCAAACCCAGTTTGCAAAGGCATCTTCCAGTTGCAGTGAGTGTGAACCTACTCATTCAGCAGCTGGTGCTGTTCAAATAAGTGTCTGGGAGTAAGGAATTCAATAATTGGACCTTAAATTGCACTGACTCATCCCTCAAATAATTCAGCAGACTGCAATATTTACAGTCCATTGTTTTAAGAAAATGATGCAAACTATATGTCTTTGTCAGAGGAATTATTCACATGAGTAATACGCCCCTGCCTGTTCACAAATATAGCTCCTGATCCAGTTACTTCTCCAGCTATCTAACTACTGCTTCAGTTAGCTCAGGCTTTTGAGAAGCTAGAGGCTTCAGCAAAAATAACTCACCCATTTCAGTCAACTTTGCTCTGCAGTGCCACAACTCCTTTGCTGGTTAGGGCACTGTACAAATAAGATGAGATTGATATCTTCATTTCATGGATAAGGCAGCTGAGTCATGGTAAAGGTGGTGTTATATTCAAAAAGAAACAGTGATGGATCCAGAAGCACAATCCCAGTTGAAGATACTCAGTCCTCTACTGAAATCCACACTTTTTCAGACTGGCAGCCTGTCGGCTTGAAAAATGTCCATTTATATTCTCAGGTGTCTGAGATGTTATTAAGGTGTGAAGTTGGGAATGGAGTACCACAGGAGAACACTTGGGGATCCCAGCATGCTCCAAGACTGAATCTCATGATGCTCTGGCCAACCCACAGAGCCACAGATCCCATTTGAAGACATTCAGCTCAGAAAGGTATGTATAGTCTGAATTCAGGAGGAATTGTACATGAAGATCCATTTTCTGAGGCATAAACTAAGCAGAGAGCTGGCATTTGCATAAAAGAAGCCAGATCCATCATAAGATTTCCTTGGTGCATTCAAGTTCTAGACTAGGTTAGTGCCAGGAAGAATAACATTAACATTACAAGGAAAACAGGAAACATTACAGGAAACAGGATGTTAATAGTGAAAGCACAGGTCTTACCAAATGGAGAGAGGAGAGGCAAGGAGGCAGAGAGACAGCACAAGCAGTGAATGCATAGACTTTGCAGAGGGGCAGGAACACAGCCAAACCTTTAGAAGTCTCATAAACATAGATTATTGAAAGAATGTAACACAGAAAAAATGGAATTTTCTCCTCTCAGGGGAGAAGACTTTGGGGAGGTGGTTGATGCCAAATGTTTTCCCTGTTCTTGATACAAGGTTTTGGCAGGTTCCAGTGCACAAATGGAGCACAGATTTATGTTCATGTAGCAAAGGAGAAGACCTCTACTCTACAGGGATTGAAAGTTCAATGGCTTTGATTATTTGAATGCACACATTACATTTTTGATGGTGGAAAGCCTGCAAAGGTTTACATAAATGAAGTCTTGATCGAAGGGAAAATACCAGGGGTAGAGACTCTGCACAAGACTGAAAAGAAACAGAGTGCTGGCCTAAAGCTGAAAAATTAGAAAAACCCTATATGTGTAATAGAAATACATTCCTAGGAGAAAAATGAACAGAGCAAAAGGGCCAGAGAGGTACCAGGCCTAAGACCATCACACTCTAGGTACACCAGCAGAGACAGGTAAAAAAGGATAGGCATATGTCAAAATTACAAATGAAAAAAGGAAATTTATGCTTAATCCAGCAACTTGACCTGAGAGTCTGAAAATGGATCTGTGCAGATAGGACCATAAAATGCTGGTAGCGTTAGAAGGTCTGAGGTAGTTAATCAGAGACTTTATTGGAGAAGTTCAGCCCTGAGAGCTAAAACAGTAAGTGAAAAACAGAGAAGCCCTTGGACTCTTCCATGAGAGGTACTGGGGAGGTCTCCACTAAAGGATGAGTTTAAGTCTCACAGATTCTTATAAAAGTGTCAGTGTGTTGTAAAAGAGAACAAGGTTTGACTATGGCATTTTGTTGTCAAAGGTTTCATGTCTCCATGGACTGGTTGCTTATAACAGCTGGAAAGGACACTATGTCACCTACTGCTACTGCTGAAAGGAGCATGACAATCTTGCCCTATGAACAATGAAGATTTCATTATTTTTAAGAGAGAATATTAGTATATCAAATAAAAAACCTAGAAGACAGATCATAGTCAGAAACATAGCCTCTAGAGCAACACTCTAAAATGCAGGTGAAAACACCAGAAGTGGGTGATGCTGCAGTGGCCTCTAGTGAATGGAACAGTGGAGTCCTCCTCCTCCAAGGGCTGCAGAACAGGCCAAAGGGAGCAAGAGACACATCTTCACGTTACAAGGAAAATGGTCATTTCCTTCCCAGTATGGCAGGGAGAGGAGACCAACCAGCCATCCTTAGGATGCTCTCTTGGTACAGACTTTCACAGGGACAGAGGGCTTGCCCTGCTTGTATACCTCAAGCCCCTGGCTAGGGAAGTGACCCACTCCAAGCTCTGCCCTTGCAGAGTCCATCTCCTGGCATCGAGCATGCAGTGGCTGAGTGCCCCCTCATACAGCTCAAAGCCCCTCGTTCCTGGAGAGAGGATTAGCAGGAGACAGCACCACTAAACAAGGAGCTGCTGTACTAAGCTGTACTCTTCACAAAATGGTGCATGACCATAGGTTGCACCCACCAGTGATCCAGAGTTTTAAATAAATTGCAGTGAAGTCCCAGACACATGGCTGCAAGTCCTCTTTATACCAGCATGATGGGCCACTGAGCAAAGCCATCAGTGTAATAAAGCACCTATTGGCAAAGGAGAGAAAGAGGTAATCAGATCTATATGTAGTACTCTCAAATTATGAAATAACAAAAGAGGTATATGGGCTGTCAGCTGCAAACTTTTTTTTAAAAAGTAATAAGAAATCAAGATTGCCTATGCCATCAGAAAGTGAGCTCAGGAACTTGCTGGTGCATGAAGAAATATTTAAAGAGAAGCCAATAATGAAACACAATGGGCTATCCTGAAAGCTGCTGCTGTGCGCTGGAAATGATTCTGCACATCTGTACAGGAAACCAGAGGTGGTTCTGCACATCTGTGAAATAACTGTCTCAATCACCTTATCCAGACCCTAGGCAGGAGTAAGATGAGGAATGTGTCTACAGAAATTTTGACCAGAAAGGATAATTGCATTAGCCTGAGCTCCCCACAGCACTAAATTGTTTACTTCTTCCCAGTGCTCATGGGAAAGTAAGGAGGAGGCAGAATGTAAATTGGATGATCATGGTTACTTTGATTAACAAGCAAATGAGAAGCTTTTCATATCCTTTCTAATCTTAATGGTGCTTGCTAAATGCTATTAGAACAATGAAGCTTGGCTGGGTAAGGACAAGGTAGGCAACTGTGCATTTACAAGTCTCTGGCATGACCTGCTTGGACTGACCACTGTGTTACACAATAGTGGGTATTTAAATGTCAGCCACTAAAAGAAATCATCTCTCTCAAACTTCATGGCCTCATGGGCTTTTTGACCCAACACAGAAATGCCAACCGAATTACAGGAAACTCTTGTTATTGTGCAGTCTGTGCACATGCTTCTGGGGTCTCTGAGAAAAGATAATGCTCAGAGAAAGCACAGCAGTTTCTTCATGTGGATATCCCACCAAATACACAGATTCCTAAACATGAAAGGAACACTAAATATCTCCAGCTATGGCCTGATTCAGTCAGAGGACATCTCTAGCTCCATTATGGCAGGCAATCAATGGGGTTTATTTTGTTCCTTGCTGCTACAAAAAATACTCCAGTAACTTGTCTTTCTTGACAGGACAGTTGATGTTTCTACCACTGAAATATCAGTTGGGGTTTCAACACAGCTGAGGTTTCCATCCCTAAAAGATGTGTCTCTGAATTCACAGTTTCCTACAGATATCTGTAGAGCCAAGAGTTCTCCCTGTCTCTGTAACACATGAGTGGGATGTATGAGTCTGTTTCCCACAGATGCCATCACTCTTGCAGCAAACACACACACATGGAAAGGAAGCAGCTCCTTCAGTCACAATTATCTTGTTTCCTTTACACAAACAGCAAAGCATGAGACAAAGACAAGTCCTGGAGGATACCCATTTCACGCTGGTTTCACATCGGTGATCTGAAACCATAGATGGGGTTTCTTGGCCGAAATATTAAAAGTGCTTATTTCCTCTTTGCTTGGGAACAACTGCACACAAAGCTGTAGCAGACAGGAGTGCTGTGCTGAGAAAGGGGTCATGTGTTCCCATCCCTGTGGATTAACAAGTGGACACAGATATTAAGCCTTCCCTTTCCCTACAATCCCTATCCCTTATTCCCCTGTCAGCCTCTCCTTGACAAAGCAAGATAATTTGCAGAAAGAAAGATGCATTTCTCCCCTTTGTTTGAAAAAAATGGCATATTTCTCTTTCATCCTTTGAAGCACGTATTTGTTCCATAGAGTCCATGGAGATTCAGAACCAGAAAATACCAGCTAATGATGTTTGTGTCTTGTGCATGCCTGTCTCTGCCAGGATGTAGCCTACACTGATGTTTCATTTGCAGGCAAAGAGAGCAGGACTGCTCCCTGCAAGTGGAGAACAGCAACTTTACTGCTCTAAGAGATGCCATTTAAAGCAATGTTAAGGACAACTTTTTGGTAGCTATCTTGTGCATATTTAGAAAAAAAATATTTAAAAACCAAATAAAATTATTGCTGTCCAGCACAAAGTTAGTGGATCTCTGATTTGCTGGCATTTGCTTTTGGACTGAAGAGGGAAATATCTCTGTAAAGTTTCCATTGATCTATAAAGCAGAAACATCTGCTGAAAGTGTTGTCCCAGGCCATCTCTGACTGCAGTCAGCAGGAGGTGAGCCTGTGGTTAATAAACTTTCTCCCTCCCTTCCACAGTAGATGTCATTGCAATGAATACGAAGCACAATAAGTAAGTTTACAGGATACGGTCTAACTCAGCCAGAAAATACAAAACACAAACATGGAAAAAAGGCATCACTAGAAGACTCCTAACAGCTTTCAGATTAGTGATGTACTCCTGCCAATGCAAAAAAAGAAACACTGGACCAGCTGCCTTGATCCAGCCCCGGGACTTGCTTCCATTTAAAATGCCATAAGGACCATTTTAAAGCTCTCCTCTGCAATCCTATATAAAAGTGCTTGCAAGGCTGGGATTTAATAAAATACTGTCCTCTCTGGCAGGACTTTTTGAGAATTTAATTCAATTTGCAGTGTAGTTTCAGCCACATACGCACACTGAGAACTTTAATTTCCTCAGTGATGCTAATCGTCATGCACTTCCAATGTGGCTAACGGCATCCCACAGGTATCAGAGTAGTGGAAACTTCCCAGCTAAAAGATGAGCATGGAATTTACTGCTGGCAGCAATATTTTAAAAAATCAAGCAACATTGGTGCTCTCCTGGGCAAAGCTCCCTCAGGCTGCTTTTCATGACACTACGGTTATTTCCACCCACAGGACATGTCAGAGAGCAGCCTACAGCATTTCACCTGGACATCTTCCCTCTGAAACCAACATCACTTCCCCAGCACAGCCAGCAGTGACATGGGGCACTGGTGGGTCCTCCACCACCCACTCCCACCACAGTGCCTGCCACAGCTTCCTGCACCCTGCAGGTGTGAACACCTGCTGCTGCCCTCCCCCTCCGATGGGAAAACAGAGATGACAGAGAGAAGGACAGTTTTCTGCACCTGAAGCAGCCAGCAAGCCCCAGACTGGTTTGTGAAAAAGGCTGTTTGCTGCACTGGGGGCAGTGCTCTGGGCTGCTCTGAGGCTGAGGTGCCTCTCCATGCTCGGCGAGGGCTCGGCTGGGACAAGCACCCCAAGACAAGCAGCCCAGCAAGGTCCACCCATGGCATAGCCAGCACCACAGCAATGATCATCCAGTGCCACCCTGCCCCAGGGTGTGCCAGGACATCCTGAGGCTGTGCCACCCCCCGGACCCTGAAGCCTCTAGGTCCTTAAGAGCCTCGGGGTAAGTGTCCAGAAAAGGGCACAGCTACAGACACAGCCAGTGCTTCTGTGAGGCTTAGAAACACTGCCCTTCTCCTGGGGAACCAAAAGTTAGCTGGTAAGGAGAACAGCCAGAATAGCAGCATCAACAAGACTCTTCTTGTTATGCCACGCTGGTTACAGCATGTCACTCTGTCATCACTCTATCATTCCTCTGCTGCACACACCACTTGCTGTAACTTTAATGGTGCTACACTTACCAAGGTTATAATTACACATTATAGTGCGGCTTTCCTACGCCAGAAAGGGACTAAACGTACAATTACACAGCTCATAAATAGGAGGACACCACACTACTGCACAAGCGCACATGTCCACATAAAACCTTTAATTACAGTTGCGAGCAGATTATAGAGATTTTACAAATATGTTATTCCGACTGTGGCAATTGTTAGCACCACCTCTTGGAAAGAGCCTCCATCTGCACAGGGCTTCTCCCAGCAATGCCTGTCTGCGTGGTGCTGAGGGCTATTGTACCTGCAGAGCCAGTCGTTATCAAAAGAAGTATTATCAAAAAGCAGCTGGATGGGTTTTATTGTTACTATTCTTGTTTCAATTGTTTAGATATCTGAACCTCTTTAAATTATTTGAGTATTTAGAAACCCTGACTCCTGGTAATTAAAGGTGTAGTCAAATGAAAAATCATGTGTGCCAAATTCAGTGACCCCCTCAAAAGTTTAACACCAGAGCTAAAGAGAAAAACATATGGCAAATACAAATGATTAGACAATTATAGATACTAAGATTAACTGCCACTGTGACAAGATGAGAACTAAGGGCTTTCTTCCAAAACCACCCCTCATCTGAGCCATAAATACCCATCAAAGGGGATCAGAGGGAAAAATAATCTCATCTCTAAACCCAAGAGGGTTTCTGGGAAAAACCTACTGCATGTTGTTGATGTGAAAAATCATGATGTAATCACACTCTATCAAGAGGATCTCCCAAAAGAAAGAGTAATTTATTCTATTAATTCCTTTCTGCTTCTTTAATTTTCAATTTTAATTGTGTAGAACAGGCAGATAAAAATGAATGATTGATGTTTTTTGAAATGTACAAAGCCTGAAAAGTATACACTTCTCTTAACATGCCTTTTACGTTACTTACAGCACTTTGCACTCAGAGCTGCTCACTCTGGTTGCTCACAGAGTCCTGTGATTTATGAGGGGCAAGAGTTTCACAAATGGGAATGGGCCACTTTTTCTTCCCCTCCTTCTTTTTCTCACATTAAAATAACAACAACAAACAAACAAAACACACAAAATATGAGAAATTATCTCAGTGTCTCTTAGATTCCCTAGCTTTGCCTCTGTTTTCTAGCATCATATTCTTATGTGTATTACTTCAGGAGGGAAAGTTTTCTACTTGGCTACAGTAATTTCATCTTCCTTCCTCATAGCTTCAGCAACAAAAACATTTCAGCTTGTGGGCTCATAAAGGCAGAATTAACAAGAATATACACATATATACAGAGCCACATGAATCCTGATCACAGATACCAATAGGAGCACACACAGGCATAGATACAGTCAACCTCTACTTCCTTTATTCATCGTGAAGTCCAACTGGAAGTACTTAACAGAGGGATATGAAGAAAGTGCAGGATATGGGTCTGGAACTTGGAGAAAGAAGACAATTTAAGTTCTGAGGGTCAAATGAGTTTGTGATGCTTTTTGTAAAATAGCAGGAGCTTAAGTCAGCATTTTCAGGATTTATTTTCAATTTTAAGTGTTTTAAAATGAGACTGAGCCCTGATCTTTTCAAAGGGGCATGATGATTTCTCAAAACCAGACCCCTTGCTCCAGTCACATGAAATGCAGTGCAATCAATATCAGCTCTCATTTTTTAAAATCCCACAGTTTGACTATGATAGTGCTTGGCTTTTGGCAACTCCATTGGCTGTGAAGTCTCAGCTGAAAGTGTGCGCACTCACAACGTAGCCACCTTCCTGTCAATACAATAAATTGACCAGGAGGAAATGGAAGTAATTTTTTGCAACATGAATTAGTTCTTTGCCAGGGAAAACACACATGTATTTGATGGCCTCATTCCCTGAATAATGAGTTTGTGATGCTTTTTGTACAATAGTGGGAGCTTAAGTCAGCACTTTCAGCATTTATTTTCAATTTTCAGTGATTTAAACTTAGACTGATTTTAAGGTGACCATGACGATGAAACATTCCATGAGCCCTCACACCTCTGTATTCTGCTACATTAGGACAGATTTCTAGTGAAAGAAGGATATGTCTGCAAGGATGCAGAAGAACTTGATTGAACAGAGGCCTTGACACAACACTAGTGGTGTCCACTCCAGCAGGAATGGAGGGAAGTGAGTTGGGTGAGGAAAGCTGAGTAAGGTTCTTTCAGATTTTAGAGACTGGAGCGGGAAAATAAACAGGTATAAAGCAGTCTCCTGGGTCAGAAGGCAAAGGAGGAACAAGAACAAAGGACCTGAGAGGAGGCACAGGACAGCATTCAGAAATTCGAAGTGGGAAAGAACCAGTTAAAAGCAAATAACGAGTGACTGGGTCATTTCCACCACTTGAACTCATGGATGAACATACATGCCAGTATGGTCTGCATATATTGCAGTAATTTGCAATATTACAGGACACTCTGGGAGATGTATTTGTTCCCAGAGGTTAAAAAACTGACTGTTAACACAATACACTGATGGCATCACCGTACCAGTTTAAGGAAAACAACAAAAAAATGCTGGAGGAAAGACTAAGCTCATCCCCCACTACACAATGGAATAGATCTCCCTACGGTGTACAGAGTCACGATGTGTTCAGTTCAGTGCTTCCCAACCAACAAGCAGCAGCAGACAGCCCAGGCCCCGTCAGTGTTGCAGGGGAAATAGCCAAACCCACTGAACGGCATTTACCAGCGGTTACAAGCCTGAACAAAAACGGCCAAGTCAGCACATCCTTTGACCTAAATCAACAAAACAAAGTGCTTGGGAGAAGCACTGTCGTATTCGCAGTGGACAGCATCTTTCCAAGATGAATGCCCAAGTTTTATTCCCCTCTTAGATGCCGCAAATGGTTTTTGGCAGATGCTTCTACACCCAGATGGCGCCAAGTTAACTACTTTTATTATGCCTTTTGGATGGTAATCCTTCCACAGACTTCCTTTTGGCATTGCTACTGCACCCAATATATTCCAAAGGAAATGACAAAGCTACTGCAGCACCTGGAAAGGGATAGTTGCTTGTACAGACAAAGTCCTGGGATATTGCCATTGGGAAGAGAAATATGATAAAAGCCAGTCTAGATTTCCAGAGACACTTGGTATTCAGGTCTGAAAGGCAATAAACACTGGGCTACATCAAAACTAGCTGAACGACTGAGATAACACACATGAAAACCAGGCATTAAGGTAGACTGAGGAAGGGTAAATTGGCCTAAGAAAGTAATAAATTAATGCAAACTCTTGAATCTATGTCAAAGTGAAATGAAGACTGGGTTATGAATGGTAGCAATATATCCTTGTAATGAACTCCTGGAAAATGAAATCACCTGATATTTGAATATAATACAAGAATATGTTTTCAGCTGAGTGGAAGTCCTACCTGAAGCACATAATTCTACTTTCCCATAACCACTCAGAGCCACCTGCAACATTACAACCCGGTCAGACTGGGGGGGCTGCTACGTACTGCTCCTGGACGTTTGCTGATGATATAAATCACTCTCTGCAGACTGAGAACTGTCTCATTGTAAACGAAACATGTGAAAAATGTAGAAAAAAAGCTCTTCCAGAGAGTTAATTCAACTTTTGACTGACCACAAACCACTTGTACCCCTGATAAATAAGAAGGACTTGGATCATGTGCCAGTGACTTGTCAAGCCCTACTTAGGGCTTAACTAGGTACAATCCGCAGACATAACACAGTGTTGTGCCTGGCACAGCCTTGCCCACTGGCGCTACCCTGTCCAGATACCTTGCAAATGTGACAGATGTATGAATATTGCAAATCACAGAGGAAATTAAAGCTTTATGAGAGAGGTCTGCAAGCCTTAAAACCAGTGTCTGATTCATACTTATAACACATCTGATTGGCCAATAACAAAACTGTAGAGCTGCAATACTAGAGTGTGGGAAAAGTGACTGCCTTAAGTACATTAGAATCATATCCTTATTCCAGAAAGAAGTAACATTTCAGAGCCAACATGGTTATCCCAGCAAAAATATCTCCATGGTACTTCATTACTGCGAAGTTTATGAATAAGCTGAGATGTCCATTTAGTGGTGTGCCACAGGCAAAAGACATCCTGCTCCTTCTAGCTATGCCTGTGTGTCATTGCCTGTGAAACACAAAGACTACTGCAGTCTCCCACTGAAGGATGAGATACCTGCCTCAATCCTCTGAGTTAGGCACATTCCTCACAAATGATCTCCTGGCCCAATCCTTTCCCACAGGGACCCTCCTGTGTTAGGGCAGTAGTGCTGGAGCACAAGTGGAGAAACACAATTACTTCCCGTTTATTCACAATTCTCCTGGCTAGGTTATTATCCTTTAACACAGTAACTTCTAAACTGGAATACCTTTACTCACATGTTTTAAAGTTTAAGCCTTCCAGCAATGCACTGTACATCTCTACCTGATATTTTCTCTCTCTCTTCACTCTCCTGGAATTCTTGCTTTTAGCAACCACATCCCTGGTTTTTGATTCCTGGAAAAAATTCTCCTTTCTCATGGTGTCTTGCTTGATCATTGAAGTTGACATGCCAAAAGCTTCCCACCAAGATCTTGTTGGCTTTTCTGGCATCCCACTTCTCCACATCTGTTATTTTATATAGCTATCCATAATATTACAATTATTGTGCCAGTAGCTTGTCCTCTTCATATGCAGACCATATCTCTCACAGATTTCTCCACAAATGGGTGCCTTCTCTGCTACATTAGCTACTCCAGTCCCCAAAAATCCATCTGTCTGAAAGCTCTGTTTTTCCAAAAACATAAGTCACTGAGGCCCAAAATATCTGACAGCCTTATACATCATAAAATTAATAACCAGAAAGTAATGCACTTGTGATTGAAGGCCAATGAAAGTGACACAAGAAATTTTCCTTTCCTCCATGCCGTTGCAGCTTAAGTAGCATCCAGAAACTTGCTAATGAGTGATACCCACAAAAACAGAAATTAATGCTGTTTTTCAAGTAATTATCAGAATTACCTTTTATTTATATTAAAGTGAGCTTCTGTTTGTAGACCTTAAAGTGATATTGCATACCATTCACTTACAAATTAGAACACAACAAGCTGTGTGTCTCAGATTATTTGCCATCCTTTACCCACAATCTAAAACTTTGCCTTTGAAATGTTGAGTAAAACTAGAAGACAGAGATAAAAGAAGAGGCGTCCCCGAACAGAGGAGCATCATCAAGGAGCCATACCCATTTTTTATGATATTCAGCAACACAAAATATCTAAGTCTATAGAAGGCAATTGGATATAATCAATGTAAGATAAAAACTAACATTTATTGCCTATTTAACATTCACACTCATTCTACTAAAATTTTGCTCACAGTCTCCTTTCATCTGTGCAATTTTCTGGGCCCTGGCTACTGCCTACTGGACATTGCTCATCACTGTACAGAATTTCTGGGGAGAGGAGAAGGAAAACAAATGAACAGGCACCACGGCTTCTCAAGCCACAGCTGAGACAGAGGGATAACCCAGGACAATGGGTTTTACACCACCATACTCCCAGATACATGCACAGCTTCACCAAACTAGACCTTGGAATACATCATCTAATTGCAAAGTCAGGTCTGCTTTCAGCATGGGGTTGGACCAGATGACCTCCAAGCATCCTTGCAATCTATAATTTAATGATTCTAATCAGTAAATAACAAAAAAAAAAAATAATCTGCCAGTGAGAGGGTTTTGATATGTTCTTGCCATAGCTATAATAGCTGATCTAAAGTATTCAATGTGAAAAATATATTGTCTTACAAATTCTTCCTTATGCGCTGCAGTGTTCATGGGTTTTACAGCACACTTAAAAATAGGACACAACCACATGTGTTTACTTTGGTTGACTCTTTACAAAGACCCCTGTGTGAAGGAAGAATCTTGCGCTAAGTGGCTTAGGGCTAGCACATCTGCAGGGAATTCCTGAGCTGCTGGGACAAGCATCTTACATCTTCCTGTATGTCTCTGGCCCTCATGGCACACATCCTGCAGTGCCCAACGACTTCCACTTATCTACAGTATTTGTAGAACTTTATGGGTTTTGTGCTGGCCATTAGTTTGGTACCAACCTTGCAGCAATTGCTAGTGACCAAAGCATTACCTTTCCAAGCTGTGTGCTCGAAAATGTTATCAATTTCAATAGGAAAGAAAGCCCAAGGACACAGATGTTGAGCAAGTATCTAACTGCTTAGCTTTCTACCAGACAACCAAGGTTTTTTTGCTTAACTGCCAAAAGCAGAACAACAAAACTGTTTGCCAGATCCTACTCACTGTCCGTGCAAGTCCCCTCTCATCCATCAGAGGCTGTTCAGCTCCACACAGGACAGGGCAGAAGAAACTGGCCCTGCCCTTCAACTTTATTGCCCACTGCAGGCACATACATGTGTCCCAGCCTGGAGTATGTCAGGCCACTGGCCATTGACATAATAATTCCTTTGAAATGCCAATGCCCAAAACCAGTAGAGTCCCCAGCTACCCTCGCAGTAGTGAAAGCCAAGTTTCCAAAGACTGCAAGGCAAAGAGGGGTGTTTCCAAGGGCAAGAACAGCAGTCATGTTCCTGACTGGTTGCTGTCCTTGAAAAAAAAAATCTGTCTTGCATGTGTGAGCAGCTGGGGCAGGGCATGATCTTCCTCCAGGGACATCCTCTCTCTGCATTGTTTTCCCTTTTTAAGAGTACAAGTGTTGGGCAGCCGCCTGCAACTGTTTCACTGTAGGATGAAATGAAATATAGTGTTCTTAATAAAAGAAAAAAGTAACTCACACAATAGGAAGACTTAGTTAGGTTTCTGAAAAAGGAAGAGCAAAGAAGCAGTTCTCCCCACATGTCTAAGGCATTTGAGAGTGAATATTTGACTCATATAGCTGCAAGGATTTTGGCAACATATGCCAAATTTCCAGTGGGACAGGCAGAAGGGCCAATGAGAAGGGATGCTGACAGGCTAGGAATGGAGTAGCAGTGTGGTATTTTAACAAAGACAAAAAGTGTAGCTCTACATCTGAGAGCAGCTTTGCTAATGCAGTTGAGTTTCTCAGGCCGCATAGCTGAACTGTCAGTGGGTTTGGCTGTGTCACCTCAGTATAAGCAAAGCCTGATGAAATGTGAGTAATTTCTGAAAGAAAGCATTTCTGTGGGTTTGATTCTCTGTTTTGTGGTCATTGCCTTGGAAGGAACATCAGTAATTTTGGGCTTTTGCACTTGTATTAAAAAAAAAAAAAAAAAAAAAAAAAAAAAAAAAAAAAAAAGGGGATATAGAAAGTTTTAGCAATGGTTAAAACCTTGCTGAGGGCCTGCAGCCAGAGCCTTGCTGGACCCACAGGGTCACCTGGACTTCTGGCAGCCAGCTCTGTGTGGGCAAGGGACTGCCAGCTCTGGGGCTTGGCACGGGCTGCCCTCCCCTTCCACCTCCTCTATGCTGGAAGCTGAGCTCAGGGTGAGGCAAGCAGAGCCTCGCTCCCTGCCATGCCTGACAGCCTGGGAGGGCACACACGCTGCCCTTGCTCCACATCCAGCACAGGCACACATCCCTGCCTCCAAACCTGAGGGTCAGGAACTGGCAGGATGAGCAGGAGACAGTGGAAATCAGCCAGTGCAGAGCAGTGACATGAGTGCTCAGGATCTAATCAACATCTAGAGTCACTTGAAGGAAGACACCTTCCTCCATCTGGCTTCCATGTCCCTACATCGTCCCCTTAGAGCTCGTCCATAAACTGGTCCATAACTTTATTTTCCAGAACAGTTAAACACTCTGCAGAATGGTAAGACTCACGATTCCTCAGCCCAAATTAAAACATCCCCTTACTTCACAGATGCATCTGCTGTTAAGGACACTTTCCCCTCTGACCTTCCAGGAGCACTCTGGCAGTCACAGTCCCACCCCCAGAGACTTTAATTGCTGGGACCAAATCCCTTTCTCAGAGGGCGGCTCCAGTGACCCGACAGGTGCCCTGCCTGATTCCCTGCACATCCCACGTTCACACAGACAAGATTTCCTTAGCAGCTCAATCCCAGGTTTCCCAAGGCAGGGGCTCAGACTTCTGGTTCCTTTAAGTAATTTTATTATGCTGCAGCAACAGAATAACAGCTCAAGCTTGTGCCTTGGAGAAGGGACACTGAACAAAGGAAACACTGGGCTTTTACACCCTGAGGATGGGGTCTTCCAGCTGAGTCCTCAGCTGCTGCTGTGTCTCTGAGTGTCTGGTCACCTGTCCTGCCCTTTGTTGGGCAAAGGGGCAGCACCAGGTCACAACCTCCTCGAGCTGTCCTCACCCAGGGCTCAATCCGAGCTGCACCCCAAGCTACCTGCACTACATGGACTCCTCAACAACTGCCTTAGGGTTAAGGGCTGGCAGCTCCTACCCCCGGCCAAACCTGGCAGGAGCTCGCCTTTGAGCTCACAGGAGTCTGTCAAATCCAAGGCACTTCAAAAGCCCAAGTAACTTGCATTATGAAAGCTGTGTAGAAGTTTCCAACAAAATTTGACTTGCTGAAAAATTTCCAAGGAAATCTAAGAGTTGACTGTGCAGCTGTAAGTTGAGAAAAAGAAAAAAAAAATAGCATGGTCTTACTTGGGTTGCAATTGTAGCTCAGTTACAGTTATCTGCTCTAAAAAATCTTTTCCTTTATTAAAATCCTTGAACAATAAAAAGTTGCCTCTATCAGCCCTAAAAGGCAGTGTAAGCTTTGTAGCTAACTAGGAAAGAGATGTGTAACATGTATTATGCCATTTGACACATTCCAGAAATAATTTTCCAATAGCATTGAGACAGAATGAGTGCAGTGCATATAAACAAAGAGGTGTTTTGGGGTTTGATCTTTAAGGGTTCACCTCCCAATTCTTCCTGCACAAGTGGTATCTCTAGCTCTGATGCTCCTGCAATGGTTGTACAAAAATTAATATATTTAGCTTTATAATTGCCACAAAACATGGTTTTGATTCCCACATAAGCCATGGGTTGCTGATTTCTTGGGGTTTACAAATCTTGCAGGGTTACACTTTTCTGACCAATTAAAGGCTTACTACAGAATTGTTTTAAAGGGCATGATGGCTGCATGCACTTAGGCTTATCTCAAGATAAGACAACACCTTTCCACAAGGAAAGGGGAAGGAGCAACAGCTTCTGTCCTGTGTACCCTGCATGTCCTGAGCATGGTCTGCAGAGCAAGAGACGCCTGAAATATCTATGGAGTGTAATACCTTAAAGCAAAGACTGCACTCACCCATAGCTCAGGTGAAGATGTTGGCATTATTGATAGCTCTTTTTCTGTACTGATGCATCAAAATCAGCTGTCAACAGTGGATGCTGTAAGCAAAGCCAGCTCTGTGCTACGGGAGGAACAATGACACACTCTGTCCAGAGCCAGAGAAAGGGCCAGCCCAGACTGAAGATCTCAGTCCAAGAATCAGCTCTCCCTATATGCTAAAAGACAGGTTTCCATCCTGCCATGCTGATTGCTCACATGTTCCATCCACAGGGCTTAGGAAGCTGTCCCGAAGAAACCCCTTCACTAAGAGCAGCAAGAGAGACTGTCACAAGTCATTCACAATTATTCACACAATTGTTCCTTAAGAAGGAACGAGACAAAGGAAATCAGTGAAATGCATTAATAAGACTATTTCAGTTACTTTTCTCCACTTACTTACCAGTTACTTTTATACTCTGCATCTGTCTCTCACTTACTGGCTTGCAAGATACTTTGATAGCAAACCACAGAAACCACTGAAGCAAGTACTTCACCAGTACTGGGGAAACTCTCAGGGGAGAGGAGAAGAAATAAGTACAAAATTGTTACTCTTTTTGCTCTCTGCGTTTATTTATTTTGGACCCATTGGGCTAGACCGCAACTAAAACTTTATGAACCTAATAAAATTCCCAACATTCTCAGACATGGGTCGTGATGTTTATATATTAGGCAGAATACAAAGGTGTATTTATGAGGCGATTGGAAGTACTTAGAGATGCTTGAGCTCAGGCAAAGCATAAAACACACACAAGAAATATTTTCAAACTTAACACAGGTAAAATCAAGCTAACCAGATGACACATCAAAACCAGAAGTGTTTCAGAAATGTTGTGCTCCTCATCACAGAGCCATCCCACATAGTCACAATGGTGGAGCTCAGGACAAACTGATTATTTTTCAATAGATGTTATTTATTTATTTGCATTGTTTTGCTATGTCTAAAATACAGCTTTATCATTATGGTAGTGGTAGTAACCATAAACACCAATAAACAGGAGAAGGTTGCAAGAGTAAACTTACCTTTTCCTTTCTGTCTTCATAAAACACACGCTATTCCCTGATTCAATAAGCAAGATGTACTGTTTGACTCAAGTCAAAGGATAATGGATCTTGGCAACAGATTAGGCTTTCCATCTCTGTAAATAAGAAAAAGCTAGAGGGAATATATGCTGGGATTTATTTCTGCCAGGAGCAAATAAACAATTCTGTCAATACACAGATAATCCCACTTTCCTGCTTCCCCCATCTCTGGATCTTTCTCCATCTCCATTCCACCTCATGAAAGAAAGAAAGGTTATGTGCTCATTTTCCTCCTGTCACGCATGGTTGTTTTGCTGATTTCAGCATTAACTTTTTTTGATACTTCCTGTCACTGGAAGACCTCTCACTCTCTCTACCCGTAAGAACAACATACGTTTTCAATTTAGGTTATGTTCCCAGCAGATGTTGTAGGACATGAAGGTCTTGCTTTCTCTTTCATTAAAAAGGCACTTGTAATACATTTTATGGTCTTGGATGGGAAATGGCATGTATTGTAATATTCAGGAATCAGTCAATGTGATTTCATAATCCCTATCTTAAAAAAATATAATGAGTTAACAAGAAAGAATAAAAATCAAGGTCTGTGTTGTATCTCCCTGAAGAGCATTTATAAGCATCCTCCAAAGAGTGCTACGGAAGGTAAGGTTTAGTATGTCAAAGGACCTCCCCAACTCTAATATCCACACTCATCCCAAGAATCACTTCTTGATATCATGACATTTTATATGAAAATTCTGAGTGCACACCAGTGCCTTGGGTTCTCCACGTGGGTCTCCCAGGTATGCCATGGGCATACAGCTTCATCTCAATTTAGACCTGTTAACACAAGCCCTCCATCTCCCAAGCTGTGACACCAACAGCTCACGTGGAGCCTGAGGTATGGTTAAAGTGTCATGTCAAGATATGCTATCCTTGACTGCTTGCTGCTGGCTGGTGTCCTGGCCAGGGCCACATCACAGTTTTCCTTGCAGCAGGAGGACTGGTTTGAAATGGATCAGATCACCAAAAACCTCAGTGCTTTGAGCTCACCTAAGAAAGACAGACCAGAACAAGTAAGCTCCTGCTTCATTAACTGTCACCAAGAGCAAGGCTTGAAAGGAAAGGAATAAGGCAAGCTGCATTGAAAAATAACAGACAATGAAATCTAATCAGAAACTCAATATACCAGAAAATGGTCTGTTACAGTCCCCAAAGGTTTTTTCAAAAACCTTTAAGCTTATGCACACTAGGAAATTGCTGTTTGTAGTCTGTAGGATGTTCACAGTGTCATAGAACCATCTGTCATCAGATTTCACAAATACCTACTGCTAAACACATATATGTGTGTATGCATATGCATCTTTGTGTGTGTGTTTTACATGCACTCATATTTACTTATTCCATCCTTTGTGTTGAAACTAGGAACAAAAATGAGGTTATACCCTACAGCAAAACATACACAAACATAATGTGGAATCACCAGAGCTGCCAAAAAATCCCTGCTGTAGAGAGAAGATTAAGTCTTACAAAATGGACAGCAAACCACAAGTTTCATACAGAATGCTTGTTTCCAATATACTCAGATTTTATCATTCCATTGTTGCTTCCTGTATTATGGAAGCAATTGTTTTTTACAAAAGCATAGGTATGTCAGAGCCAGAAGCAATGGTCCATCTAAACCTGCATTTGTGACAGTAAGTAATACAGATATCATACAATACATTGATATCTCAGCATCTATTCCCAACCACAGAAATCCAGCCAGTGGCTGTGTCTCAGGTTTCCTCATTTTCCATAAATTTGTCTATCTTTTCTTCAGCTGATATGCAGCACTTTTTATTGCTGACTTTGGAAATTGCTCCATAATTTAAAAACTCTTTGTGGAACAGAAATCCAGCCTGGGTTATAACTGAGGTTGGTGGTTTCCACCTGATACCTTGGGTTCCCTGATTACATACACTATCTTTCCATTTGTACCTTTTGGTAAGCACTTGCAGAAGGCGCTTACTGCTTGAGGTGGCTGCTGGCACCCTGGGACCGACAAGGAGAGATCAGAAGCAATTTTGCACAGTGTTTACCTTCTCCTGGCCATAGGCTGCTGGATCTGGGTGCTGGCCACACAGTGGATCAGTTCAGTGTGGATCCTTCCGTCCTGGCTGCTCCTGGCTCCCAGCAAGCAGCAGCAGGGCTCAGCAGCATCCTGCTCATCCCTGAAGCCCCTCGGATCACTCCCCAGTGATCTGCCTCCCTACACATGAATTTATCTGTGATCCAGGATCTTTCTAAGAAAAGGAAACCTAACAGGGGTCACACTGAACTCTGGTCAGTCAGTGGAATGGTCTCCTTTTGACTGGGCACTTGCCACCTTGGCCAGAGGGGCTGCTTGCCCAGCATCTGTGCCCCATGGCCCTGCTCCATTGTGGCCCTGCTCCACCCGCCAGAGGGGACGATGTAATGTCCGCATGATCATGACTGAAGGGCTATCCCAGTTATTTTCCATCTCAGCAAGAAGCAGACATTTTCCCAAGTCCCAGGGAAGTCCTGGTGCTCAGCTAGAGATACCATAAGCTCCTGAGCCATGCAGGCACCAGGGGCCAGTGATATCCCTGTGGAGTCAGGAACATTTGGGAATTCAGCCACTGGGACTCTAGGCACAGCAACCCTCAGTGTGGACTTGTTTTCCTTCCTGAAAATAACCTGCTTAGTTTTGCTTTATTTTCATAAACAATCACAGCAAAACCAAGCCTGAAATTCCTCCCAGCAGCAGGGCAAGCTCTCTCCACGCCGCTCCTGGTACCTGGCTGTGACAATCCCCGTCCTGCTGGCATTGGAGCGGGGCTGCCCAGTGCCAGCCCCAGCGAGCACATGGCCAGCAGTGGAAGATGGATTCTGCCTGCACACTGAGGGACACCACCACAGAGGAGGTGGCAGGTGGGCTTCTCCTTCATGGCATTGGAGGGTGTTGAGACCAAAACAAAACCTGGTGCAGCAGGAGCATCCCCAGCTGCTCAGCACTGCAGACCCACCAGCACCTCAGGCAGAAAAGGAGCTGAGGAGCAGAGTTAGGATGTGCAATGAGAGATGAGATTTCAGTAATCTGTCAGAAATAGTGCTTATAAATGTCAGCTTGTAAAAAATTATCAATGTGCAGATTGAAATATTCCTACTCCTGGGATACCTTTTTTTTTCTTTTAAGATTGAAATTTTTCCTTCTTCTGTATATGCTAGTTGTTTGTAGCCTAGGAATGAGCATTCTGACATATCTCTATATCTTTTCAGGCTGCATGTTGCTGTGCACAGAGATCCCTCTAACTTTTTTCTTTATGATCCTGATACCTCTTGGCCTTGGCACTCAGGTTTGCCTCTGTACATTTAAACAGTAGCACGAAGCTGGGCTGCAGGAGCCCACTGAGGCAGACAGCCCTGAGGAGCACAGTGGGATGGCAAGGAAAGCAGCTGAGAGAGTCTGGAGTGCACCAGTGAGGGGGAGCAGCCATATCAGGGTGAGCAGAAGCAACCATGGCTGTAGGGACAGCCATCCTTGCTTCCCCATGCGTGGGAAAGCACCTCCAGGAGGGCAGCCCACCACAGGGATGGGGAAGGAGAAAGGCAAAAGGTTATGCTGAGGATACGGCGGCTCCTTGCAGGCAGAAAATCTGAATTGAGCATATAAACATCCCACGCTTCCCAGCACGGTTTTCAATTAAAATAAACCCATTCTGCAACACCGCCAGAGAATGGTTCACTGAGAAATTTGTAGTCTGAAGTATAAAGGAACTCAATCACTATTACTCTGCGAACATTTATTAAGAATATAAAAATGAAATTAAAATTGCCAGATTAGGGAGATTTGATGCCCTTTGTGGGCACTTGCTTTTATTTTCAGGACAAAGTTGCTTTGCTTCCAAGAAGTCTAATGAATTCATAGATGGGAACTCACTAAAATCAACCACCATGGTATTGTATAGCACTCATTTTGCTTGCTGTTAAGTGATATTTTGTAGTTCCTCTGTTACCTCAAGAGACTGAGTTGATTGGCCTGGGTTAAGCCAAAAAAACCAAAAATAGAAAACCACAAAATATTGTAACATATATCCAAAATCATAAATCTCTAATCAGCAAAGAAGAGAACCTCTGTTAACATCTTCTTCATGTAAAACAGTATTTTTTGAGGTATGCAAATAAAAAGAGTTAATGAGACCAATTTTAAAAAGTAGCTTTTGCAAGCCCAAGAGTTTTGGATTACTTAGTATGCACGTTGCTGAAGGCTGAGCTGCTCTCAGGAATCCCTTTTTGATGGCTCAGTGCTGCACATTTATATCCCTGTGAGCTGTGTTGGTCCTGCCTGGAAGAGTCAGCCTTCACAAGGAACCAGTTACATGTTTTCCATGAGTGGGACCCTGCAGCTTTTTAACACAGTTTTGCACTGCACTTATAACTGGATCAACAAAATAAAGTGGCACACCAATGCCAAAATCCCCATGCGCTTCTTTCTCCTGAGAAATTCAACTGCTCAATAAAAATGAACAACAGGAAAAAAAGCTTTATTGCGTGCATTATCTTATATAAAAAACAACAATGTTTGTTCTTGATTTAAGTTGTCTTTTAATACTGCCACAAGATGTTAGCACCTTAACATTTTCTTATTATTATTGCTGCTTTCATTTCTAAGCTGGTGCATTTTCCACCTTGTTCTAGGCATGTCCTGTGCTCTTGCCCTAGGGTACAAAACTTCACCTCTTTCCTGGTCTTTCAGTGATTATCAATGAACATTTAGTAACCATGAAATAATTAATCTGTAGATCAATCTCTTCTCACAAGTACGCAACCAAGTCAACTGGTAAAGTCAGTAGTATGTGCATGGTTTTCAAGAGAAAAATATGTCTCTCTGTATGACATGTACTTGAGAAACATCCAGCATGTCTGGAAAAAGTTGCTTTCTAGATGCTTCCATACATATTCAAGTTTTACTTTTAGATCCCAGTTTTTCAGTTTGCTGTGGCACATACTTTCACCCAGAGAGTTAGACAGCATCTAACACCACCACAGTCTTGGCAGAAAAGTCCTTGTTGATACTTCTATCACTGTAAAATCAACTCATGCTGAGTGAATTAATTACTTACTAAGCTGACAGTTTTTAAGACAGAGCAAGATAAAACCAACCAAAAAGAAAGCCAAATATAAAATTCCAAATAGAACCACAATGTCTGTTGAACTGTTAAAATAAGAATGCGATAATGTTTGCAGTGTTGAACGTTGGTCCTTGGATGAGTTTTTAGTATCACATTTCAAAACACATTGCTCATACAGCTTTCCTGCAATGCTTTTCAACATGCATATCAGCCAGTCCCAATAGCCTAAAACCTCTCAGGCCAATTCTGGAAACTATTTAGCACCTGAATCCCATTTATTTCTACAAAAACATCTCAGTTCCTTAATCATAACTGGGAGAACTGTACTCCTCTACCTCTCAGGATTTATTTAATAAATTTTACATAGTATTCCTAAAGTCCTTTAAACACTCCTCTCTGGGAAAGAGGAGAGCCCAAAGATATCCTAAACAGATCAAAGTGAAACGAAAAATGAAGTGAGATCAGCAGCAACAAGATAAGCTTTGCTTTGGCTCCTGGAGATGAATAGGTAGGTAGGTAGGCAGGTAGGTAGGTAGGCAGGTAGGTAGGTAGGTAGGTAGGTAGACAGCATGTAAACACACTACTAAAAGCCTCAAATTAAATCCATAATTTGCAAACTCCAGGCAACAGCATTTCAGTATGCATACTGAAAGAAACTCAAAACTATTCTTAATTCAATGCATTGAATTTTTCCTCTACTGTCACTTTTATAAAATTATTTCCATTATTCACTAGAACAGATAAATAGCAAAATGCAGAAACTCATTCCACAGTTTATATTTATGGAAATATTGCCTAATTTTTGAAGAAACAACTTTGTGCCATGTCATTGGTTCAAGACAGATGGCCTCATAAACCTCTCAGCAATGTATAAAACCTAGGGTTATATTTTACAGGCTCCAGGACCTGCATTTCACAGAGATGACTGAGTGCTGCAGCAGAGAACCAGAAGCCACTTCTGCCTAGTGGTGGGATGTGAGCTGAATGAGCCCATCATTGAGAGACCAAAATGGGGAGTAACCAAGAGCTGCTATCCCCACCAATGTGCTGCACCACGCTGCACTGCCAACAGCAAGCTGCAGAGCCATGAACTCCTCGATTTCTTAAATTAATTTTTGGCCATATGCTCACTCCCAAGACTGAGTGGTGATGCTGAAACAAAAGCCCATGGAAGCAGCATGTTACACAGCAGAGCCTGAATTTATATACCCTGCCCTTTGTGGCTCCACAAATATTCATAGGCAGCCCTTCCCTGTTATTAATATACATGGTAAGAACATCAGGCTTCACGTGACATATTCTTATTTACTGGCATTTTACAAGAGACACCTGCTTACTTAACCCAATATATCTACAGCTAAAATACTCCCATTTATCCTACTTATCCTACTCCTACCTTCTCCCACGTCACAAATCTGCCTGAGGTTTAATCACTGGAAAACCTCTGTAACAGTATGGATTGCAGATACTAAGGGATGCCCTGTCCCAGGTCCACCTTGTGCTTGCTCAGGGCTGCTGTCCATGCTGGGCACAGCTGACACACAAGATCACACACCTGCCTTGTCTCCTCTGCCCTGCTGGTGCTTCTTGCTGGACTCAGGTGCTGAGAAAGAAGAATCCATCATACTCCAAAGCAGAGTGGCACAGCTGAAAGGAGGGAGTTCAGGAGGAAATATTTCCACTTAAGCAGCATGCAGAAAGTGTGTGGTAGGGAAGTAAAGCCAGGAAACTAGGCTCAGAAATCTCTGTTCAAAACAGGATATTAAGGTTTCTCCTAAAATACTGCTCAAGAAACCCAGAACTAAAATCATCCATGCTGTTTAATTTTAGCCCTTGCAAGTACAACTTCCAGGCACATATGGGCCCTGAATGCCATTACCAAGCAGTACATTTTTCTGTGTCTCAACACACAGGTGGATGGCACTACCTAATGAGCAGCAAATCATCTTGATCTCCACTGCCTACACCACTGCCAGCCTTCTGCATCTGAGCAAGGAGAAGCAAAGAGTGGCCTGAGTAGGCTGTCAGAGCTCTCCTGGGGTGTGGACATGTTAATTGCCGGTGACCTCCCCAGGTATCTGCTGCTAGCAGAGAAACTGTGAACTCAGAAATCTCACTGTTTTGCAGATCCTTAAGGCAGTTGTGGGTCTCTCTCACAGCCTTGGCTCAACATGCTGTACTTCAGCTTGTTTTCATCCAGGTCTCTCTCTTCTACCTCCTTGGCCAGGCCCCCTCAGGCCTCCCCAAGCCAGCAGTGCTGGGTTTAGATCTAAGAGTCCTGAGGAACATCAGCATGGCTCCCAACCCAACCTGAACTGGAGACCTAACCCACCCTATACACATCTCCTCCCTGCCCAGCCTACCCTTCCTTGTGTCCTCCCTGCCAAAGCACTTCCAACCTCACCCACCTTCTATTTAGTCTTTGTTCTCCTGGGCCACCTCCTTGCCCCAGAGCTCCTAGCTCCCTCATTCACTGGTGCTGGGTGGATGTGTGGCTGTCTGTGTGTTGCCATGCCTGAAGACTTCTTGAAGAACAGAGAAAGGAGCAGAAACACCAGGACACACATTTGCATTGAAGCCATGAGCACATGAACTATGCAGAGACCGTGTTTCACTGTTACTTCGGTGGCCACAGGGTTCTACATATCAAGTTTTGCTCTTCCAACTGGTCTCCATGTACTTTTTTTATTTATCTGAAAAATGCTGTCATGCTGACAGCCACATAAGAGATGGCAAACAACTAGACAACTGGATGGAAATTCGGTGTGGGATCCCAGGGATGCTTCAGAGGGCTTTGTGACTTCAGAGTTGTGAAAGCCATAAATGCTATCACAAGTGGTTCACTGACACACATTCCAAGTGGCCAAAAAACAACTTCCCCACAGCAACTTGTGACTCACTTTGGAGCCATAGCCATGCTAGGCAGAAGAGTACTCTTGGAAGGCTGTACCAGCCTTGGCAGGAGTGACATTTTTGGATGAAATTTTCAGGGGTCCCAAGCTTCAAGAAAGTACAAGTATTCTTCATCTTTTTTTACCCATGATTTTCCCTGTTGCTTCTTTCTTTATACACTGGAGACTGTCTGATGCATACACTTCCATCTGCTGATGTTTAAGGTTTTGAGACATCTTTCTTCTGTTTTGATCAATAGATACTTTACTTGAAACTCCTATCTGGCTGCTAACATAGCTTGAAAAGGAAATTAAGTATCTGCAGTGTGGAAGGTTTTGGGTTACTTTCCTCTCAGTGATTATCAGGCCATTTCATATTTGCACATGGTACCATTAAAATGCTTATAAATGCCCCTCCTCATCCCTGAATTGCTTTGCCTTGCCCAGTTTTAACTCATCATGGCTTTTAACTCTCATTTTTTCCTGCTAGCAGTAACTTAGATTATGTTCTTGTGTAGCTGCCACCTCTCTCTGTTTTCCATTTCCAGAGTTCATTTGCTAACCTCAGGTTTTTTGAGTGGTCCCTTGTGAAGTCACATTGGTTTTTTACTTGCTTTCTGCATATCTTTCTTCAGAGGAATTTTAATCTGTTGCATCCTGAATTCAGATTTCTTCATATAATTCTCCAGCTTGTTTGCACACCCTTGGATCTGAGGTACTTCTCATCATATCCAGGCCACTAAGACCCTGATCTAACCAGGCAGTTAAGCATGTACTTAATTTAGAGAACATGTATAATCCAATCCCTGTTCAACACATATACCAGCGGCTGTTCCAATGGGACAAAAGCACATACTAAAAGTTTCTGTAAATGTGTAAAACTTCTGTTCTTGAAATCTAAGCCTCCAGTAATACTGCAGCACCTTCTGGCTCCTAAACAGGTTTTCTCAACTAAACAAAAGGAGATTTGCAATACTCTGTTGTTTTCATCTTTTCATTTTCATAGGACTTGTCACCTTCTAGGCTTTTAGGTCACTGCAGTTTTTTACATCCTTTAGAGAAAAGCAACAGCATTGTTTTACTGTACTGGAATGACAAGTCACCATGCTCTTGAAAAGCAAGAGATCACTTATTCAGACTAAGCAAAATGAAGCAGACTTTTTAGACCTCCGATTTCTGACCAGCAGAATTTGCATTTGTGGAAGAATCTAAAGAAATCAGCTGTGAAGGCTCAAGCTGCTCAAGCTTACACATCTTCTTCCAGGGCTCAGGCTGAGAGGCTGCACAAAACCCATATGCTCAAAGGCCAGGCTTCAGCTCAGCTCCCTGTTCAGGTGATTTCTTTCCTTCTTGCAGAAAGTGACACCTACCATACATCTAAAAGTGTGTTTCTATGAGATGAAGGAAAGGAGAAAGGCTTCCCACTGCCATCTCCCTGGAGTAGTATACCCATGTCCTTTTCTTGCCAGGAACCTTCCTGGAAGAGCAAAGTTATGATTCAGTAATATAGTACTATCCTGATGATTATTTTGTTTTGTTTTTTTTTTTTTTACCCCAGACTTCTAAAAATATAAATTTTTGCTCTAATAACAAATTTGCTCTAAATGCAAATTGAAAAGAAATTTAAAGGAAGTGACATGACTGAGCAGCAAATGTTCTTTTTACCAGTCAGCTTTGAATTTTAAATTAGACATAATGTAAAGATAACACTTAAAAACTTTGCACCTTGAGACAATCAAGCAATATTTCCACAGTCAACTAGTTGCAGTACTTACAGCTTCACTCACTATCTCCTAAGAAAAAGGTCATTTTGCATCCTGGCTAAACTGTTGACTTGGAACATGATTTCCAGGCAAAAGGGAGAACAGAGCACAGACCTGTTTGATTCCTGGCTTGGTGTCCTGTCATTGGCTTACACAACATTTCAGTTTAAATTATTTTGAGTCTTTTCTCTCTCTCTCTTTTTTCTTTTTCTTTTTTTTTTTTTTTTTCTCATGTTTCAGTATTATCTGTTAAAAATGCTGTGCAGCTTGATACTATCACCAACACCCCAACAGCACTTTAGCACTTTATCACTTACTCCCTTTCAAGCAGAAAAGGAATTTTTCTTGGTGTTAATGGAAGTGCAGTCAAGGGCTGTGTGGGACCCCTCTGAGAAGAGAAGAACATTCTATGCATCTAGTTTAAATCGGGTTTGGAGATTTTTTTAATAGAAAAATAAAAGGCTTTATTAACATAGCAAACGATTCAGAAGAATCTGCATGCTACAAAGCAGGGTAATATCCTTCAGATGGTACAATTATCCGGACAACTGGAAAAGCTTCCAATTATACAAATAAGGCACAGCACTGCAAAGCTGATAGCAGTGTGGAAAGTTACAGAAAGGTATTCAGCAAATTTTTCTAGGGAATAAAGGGCGAGCATGTTGCAATCAGCAGCCAAACTTGGATAACATGATATTTAACGTATTAAAGATGTTTAACATTTCTTCATAACAAAATAGAGGAGTCATAAATCACAAAGTACTGATTCCTTGGGGTACCAAAATTCTCCAAGTTTGAAGACAAAGAATATATCAAGTTTCCTTCTCATTATACTCTCCATGTAGTAACCCTGAGGTTGGAGAGAGAGGTGAGAGTTTGTGGAAATATGCCTTCAATGAGGGAGAGGCAAATATGCTTTGGATTTCTTGAATTTCTTAAGGGAAGAATCTGCTGCCTGAATAACTGCAAGCATTTTGCCTTGTAGGGATGAAATAACAGAAAAATTGGTATTATATTAAGTAATTTGAATATTATTTTGTAACCAAGACTGACCTTTAAATTTATCCACTTTCCCTATCAAATGCTCTCTTCCAAAAACTAATTACTGAGTCATTCTTTTCCTGTCTCATACAAGTACTGTTTCTTTCCATTTTCAGGCTTTTTGTGTTTGCACGAACTATTCCTGTTCCTCCATGCTAAGGCAATTTAGCTACTAAAAAATCCCAAACAAACACAGAAGGGACACTTCAAAGCAGCCAGACATCATGCGTCAGAGGAGAATTAGAGAATTCTAATAACTGTCTGAGCATTTATTTGCAATCGTTTACCTGATCATTTCAAAGTACTTTTGAGCCATTAAAGCTTTACAACATCCCACAAAGTTGATGGTTTTTTAACCTTCTTTCACAGACAGTAAAAATGATAAAGAAATAGCTTGGCCCCCCTGCTGTAGGTCATATGGATAGTAAGAGGGAGGTGCTATAAACAAGGTGACAAGGGTACAATGTTCCAGCCATTAGCCAACACCATTTCCTTCTGGAAGGAGCAGGCAGTAACACAGCTGTCTGAGGGGAATGGGGAAACCACTGCAACTTCTTTAAAATTATTACACAAGGCAGCCTTCCCTAAAAACTGGAGAGCCAAAGATGAATTCTGAATCACAGCATGTATCTGTCTACATTAAAATAAAACCAGTCATGTGCTTAGATGGTGCTCTAAACAATAGAGGGGGACACATGAAAGAAGAGCCTGCTTCTTGCCATCTGCATCTCCCAGGAGCTGTGGAGGTACAAAAAGCCTGTGTGTGCAAAAGGATCAACCAGGACACTGGGTGGGAAGGAAGGCTGTTCTATGTGAAGGAACGTGAGCAAGATTTTGTGGGCTGCTCCATCAGAGTCCACAGCTTGCAGCACTGCTTGACTGTTTGCTGGGCGAGGCTGCCACCAGCACCAGGCAGGGCAGCTCAGGGGTGGGAACACTGCTGTGCCTGTGCTGTGCCTGTGCTGCACGCAGAGCCACTCCATCCTTCTGGTCCAGTGCCACACAGGAGGGTTCCTGCAAATACAACATGGACTGGACCTGAGGGCATGGCAGAAAGCTGTGTCAGGGGAGGTTGGGTATTAGGAAAAAGTTTCACAGCCACAGAGTGGTTGTGCACTGGAACAGGCTCCAGAGGGGAGTGGTCACAGCCCCAAGCCTGACAGAGTTCACAAAGTGTTTGGACAACACTCTCAGGCACATGGTGTGACTCTTGGGGATGGTTCTGTGCAGGGCCAGGAGCTGGACTTGACGATCCATGTGGGTCCCTTCCAGCTCAGGGGTTTCTATGATTCTGTGACTGCTTCTGAAGTTTCAACCCTGTGCAGAGAAGCCTCCCCAAGCAGATTGCATCCAGCACTTGGGATGTATGGAGCTGAGATCATTACAGTGCCGTGACGACCACAGCAAACGTTGAAAGGAGTCCAGGCCATTATTGCATAAGACTTGAGCACTTTCCTGGCAGTGACTGCAAAGAGTATGGAAATGCTGAAACGAATTTATCCTCAGTTTCAACATCATCTCTCAGAAAGAGTCAAACAGCAATGGAATTTCAAGAGGGAAAAGCTCCTATAAAACTAATGGCTTTTCACTCTCCCTCTGTCAGCAGATGATTAATTCCTGGTGCTGGAGGTGCATCTGAATGACTTAGAATGCAGTTCTGGAAGTCACAAAGAAGCAAGAGAGGTTCTGACCGAGGCTTAATCATTCTATTCTCAGCCCTTGCTCTGTCCAAAGCTCTGCTGAATGGAAGCCAACAAGAATTTTGCCTTGAAAAAGGCAAAGAAAAAAGTCAAGATAAACTTGGTTTGCAACTTGGGATCTCACATTAAGAAGAAACTAAAGCAAGACAGATTAAAAGTAGTATCAGATGCCTGATGTTCAGCGCCTAAATCTGGTTTTTTGTTGTTTTTTTTTTTTAATTTGTATGTCTACTTCCAAAGCCAGTATAAACTGGCTGATTGGGCTCTCTGAAACATATGCCACATAGGCTGACACATTAATTTGGAAGTGTAAGTTAATTAGAGTGGACTCAAGTTCAAAAGCTTTCTCTGGAGTGATTCCCCAGCCCAACACTAACTTGTCATAGTCACTGCAAGGTAGGTCTCAACAATCTACCTCTAAAAACCTCCTGTGCTAGAGCTGAGAATAGAGACATGATAATATTAAATGCTTTATCATCATTCTATTTAACTTTAAAAAGTACTACCTAGGCAATATAAATCCAGCATGTATGCATATATATAAGATTATTGTGGTTTTTAATATTGAAATATTTTTACCAGTGTTTATTAAGCTACCCTCCAAACATCTAGAAATTTTAATTTTTAAAAAATCAGGTTTTTTAGGAAGCACCTTTAACTTCTGCAGAACAAAAAGCAAGTGTCCCCCAGAACAAATTGCCTGATCCACCTTTAACTGTTGGAGTAACTCCAGCCAACTTTACATGAAACTCGGTTGACACACTATGAGAAAGAGTAGCTTGGGATCACCTAATTAAAGACTGTTTAATAAAGCAAGCAACTGTTACTCAGCATAGAGGTTACGTCAGGATGTCTCATCAAAGGAATGTGTACTGAGGTGTTAATGTCCTTCACCTTGCTCTTTCCCATGCTGCGCTTTGTCCAGCTGCTCACACACCATCCAGAAGGTTCATCTGGTTTTGTCAGGATATTGTTTCAAGCCTTCTTTCGGCAGGAAACAACGCTGCCCAGCTGGTATACTAAGCCTGTACTTAGCATGCTGTGACCTCTGGTGACAAAGTTATCAATGGCACAATTAAACAGGAACACTTTCCAGATGCTACAGGAGGAAGACCGTGGCTCCAGCTCAACCCTTGCCCTTTCAAGGGCAACTCTGTGGCCTCTTCTTAAAACTGTTCCCTACCACTTGAGAGTCTGCCTGCAAATTCCCATCTCCCTCAAGTTCTTTCAGACTCTTGCACAGCTCAGTGGCACTGAAGCCCAGCTATATTGAATCTCTACACTTCACTTTCTTTGCAGAGGAATTACCTTGTAAAAGAGAAATATCATTCAACCTGGTATAATTCACCTTTGAAAAACTCCTGTTGCTTTTAATTTTTACATTCTCCACTTGCCTTTCTTTGTTCTCTATTGTTTCAAATCTCTACACACAACTGAGGTGACACTAATGAGCTGCCCAGATTATTTTTCCCTTTCTGTAACAGGGGGTGCTATAGGCATTATCCCCCAACCATAAAGTGCTGGAGTTCACAGGTTATGAAAAATCCTTTCTACCAGACTTGCAATTTCCTCTGCCATATCTTGGACTATTATGAGATGGACATTATCCAGCTACTCTTCAATTTCAGACATACTTATTTGCACTTTCACAGTTACTCCTGACTACCTTTGTTCCCATAGTCCGCCTTACAAAATACAGTCTCATTATCAAACAAAAGCAAAGTATTCTTTAGTCTGAGATAATACTTGGACTAGCTTTATCTTCATCCCCTCCTTATTTGACTGTGGAGGAGACTTTTTTGGACCCTGCTTCTAATCAGGTGAAATATATTAAGTTCCAAAATGGTCTCGTCTCCAGTTACAGACCTCAACAAAAGGTTCAGATAAGCCAATGATAGCACTGAGTTACATGACAGAAAGGTCTCAATATTTAGAAATAATCAAATATGGAAGTTCTTTGCTCTGGAATTGCACTGGCTAATATGCCAGTTATCATCTAAAAAACCCACTTGGTCCAAAAGAGAGAAGAAAACCATTTCAACACGGATTTCAGCCTTCAACATACTTATCATTTTGAGTATCTATGTTAGCAAACACTGCCCAGAAACTGCTTCAATGGCTACCTTACCTTATGTGCTGCAACATCCCAGAAGAGATCCATCCAAGTAGAATAGCTCTCTCTGGATCTGGCATGCCTGGGCCCAACCCTTTGTTTCTGCAGACCACTCATTCATATTCCAGCTTACCCAGAATACACTCTACACTTCCAGCCAACCCATCATACAGCAGACAAAACTAGTCCTCACAGCAAATACAGAAAAAATAGGGCGAGTTTGTATTCATTAAATCCCCAAACCTCTCTTCCAAGTCTTCTGGCTTCAATGTATACAGAAGATATTCCTTTCTCTGTCTCAAGCTCCTTCCATCTTCACCATGCCAAAACCCCAGATCAAGGCTCATTTAATCTCTATACAAGGAGCAATTTCAATCTACTTAATATGTGTAATCAAATCGCTCACTGCTCAATATATTGCAGAGTTTGGGAACGTTTATGAAGCTGCCACAAAACTTTCAGTGCACTGTAGAGCTCTGCTTTGAACTGCCAAAGAAACTGGAAGTTCTTGCCATAAAATTGAGGTCCAGTGTGTCACAGAGCTCACATTGTTTTGTCTAATTTGAACCTGGAAACAATTTCTTTGTTTTTTTCAGAACTGGTGAGTAACCACTGAGCAACTAAATTCATGCTTCCATGTTAGTACTGAAAGAGATTTTTCACAGTGGATTTGGCTTTCTAAGAACCTTCTACCTGACAATGGCATCTCCTCTCATAATATCCACACTAAAGAACAGCTGAAATGTAGAATGCTTTTTTCCCCACCCATCACACTTCCAAGAGAACCTTTACTTTTAGCTCCTATAGGGATTTTATGAAAGACTGAGGGAGCAAGACATGCCAATACAACCTCTGTATCATATTGGTCAAAATGGTGTCTTTTTAGCCAGAGTCCATAATGTTTTATTTTTCAATTGAACTGCATGCTTGTGAAATGTATTCCTATGAGAGATGACTCACCTGACAGGGGCATGGTGGTGCTCCCAGGAGCTACATGCTGAAATAGAGCTGGCAGCACATCTTTGCCTAGGGATGCCCTGGTACAAGCCATGCAGGAATGCTCCTGGGCTTCTGAGGGCTTTAACAAGGCAGGCACATGAGAAATGCCCTCTGGGGCCAGACCAGTCATCCACCCAGTCCTGCAATCTATCTGTGACAATGGCTGTACTGTAAATAAGTGTGTACAAATAAAAATGCAGTAATATATCTGGCAGAGCTTACTCAATTCCTGTTGTTGTAATCATTTCAACAGAACACTCATTTTGGATTGGTAATGTTCACATTTATATTGTGTTCCGTACAATGCTAATGACCAAACAAAATAAACTCAGTCAGTTTAACCCCTTAAGCCATCCTCAAAGAGCCTTTCTAATTACAATGAGCAGGCAGCACCTCTTCATGAGGAAAAAGGGAGAGAAACATTAAATGAACATACAAACCCCAGAGGTTAAATTGGCTTATTAAAATGTATACATCCTAACTAGAATGTTTTATTGAGCAGAGCCAGAAAATGGGTCAAAGTGGGCATGGAGAGAGTCTCCCACGTTATTAGTCATCTTCAAAAGAGTGGAAAACCCACTAGAATAAACTGCATGGAAAGGACGATGGTGGTCCCTACACATCCCTGAAAATTCCCTGGGGCTGCACATCATGCCTGTAGCCAGCCTGAGATCTCTCAGAGGAAGGATGCCCTGAAGACTTCTCCTGTGATGTACCCCATCTTCCCTCACCAACAACTCTCTTGGGCTGCAGGCAGGACCCCGTACAGACAGAGCTACAACCCCAGCTCTGTACAGGTAATTTCCAGAAGAGGTAGGTGTTTGGCTGGAAATTAAATCTTTTTTGAAAAAGCAAGAATAGTGAGGACCTTCTTCCAGTTTCCTGGAATAAAAGACTACGCTGGCCTGTGACTTCTCTCCTCTTGCCCCTGAACTCACACATAGTGTCAGTAACCTGTGACTTGGAGGGTGCTGCCTTCCACACTGCTTTCTAGCTTTCGCCTTGTCAGCAGACAGGACAAGAGAGATGGAAAGGGATAGAGCACTCAAGGAAGGAAAATCCTTAGAAACAACCAATAATGCACTCAGACAGACAAGTTAGAAGTCAAATACTATAAAACTACATTGTCAGATGTTCTCAGAAATGGCCTGCAGTGGAGAACTGGCCAGTCACACAATGCTGGCTCTCCCCAGTCCCAGCTGTTGAACTGCTAAAGTTGCATGGAATACTTTCCTAACTTCACTTTTCCATGGATGTAATAACCATCCATACCACAAGGGTGTTTCACAACTGCAGAATGGCAAGAGGAGAGATACACAAGACACTTGATCTTAAAATGTGATCCATGCTATGAAAAACAAATGAGAATTATGGATCTGACCTAACTGTGAAGCAATTTCAAGTGATAATAAGACACCAATGACAAATTTGTTAAATCTGGAGTACATGTGGAACTCATCTGAAGCATAGAGCTGAAAAATAAATACACTACTTTTAAAAGGGGTGCAGCAGGATATTCTGTTCATAACAACTAGCTGAGGATAGTCTAGCCTGCAATTATAGCATTTGTAGACATAAGTTCAGTAATTTTTAATGTATGTTAATATTTATTGTTTACATAATAGTTCATTAAGACAGTGTTCTCCTCCCCAGTTTAGAGATACCAAAAGTCACTAGGCACAGTACAGCAAAGGGTTTACCACTAATTCATGATGTATTAGTCTTTTAGCTCAGAAGAAAAAAATAAATCAACATTTGGTTTCAAAACCATCACAATTATTTTGAATTGCTCATGGATTTCCAATATCAGCATGTTCACAAAATATCTGGAGCCAATCATTACTGCAGCCATGTTGTCAGTATCTCCATAGCAGGACCAAATAAATTAATATTTTGAAATCTTTTCCAGCATGATGTTTCTGTGATTTCATCTCATTAAATGTGTGCTGCCTTTTTTTTGAATCAAGCTTCAATGTGCCCAGACTGTCCCTTCTAGATTCTGTCTAATCTCTCTTTGAAAGGCCTCAGTGTCAGCAATTCAGCTACTTCCCAACAAAGTTTGTTCCAAAATCTAAGCCTTCTGGATATGTCTATAGAGCATCTCTGTTTTCCATCTACTACATGGTTTGTATTTATGTTATTTCTTTCTAGTTCTTAGCAATTCTCATTATTGACATTTATGGACAACATTTTGCAATAACCTATCCCATTCTCATACAGATTTCTGTTTATTCACTTCAGTCTGTAAGCTGGATTTTTTTTTTTCTGTTTCCTGTGCTAGAAGCTTACAAGTCAGGTGTAGAGATGCTGAGCACTGAATTTACTGATGGATTTGGGTGTAAGTACCCCTAGCCAAATAGGTTCATCTACATATAAGTCTGTTTCAGAAGAGAAGGCAGTTTGAAATGAAAATAAGAATAATTCTATGACAAGCCATGCTCATAAAAGCTTTTAGTGGCAAAAATAGCACATTGGTTTGGAATTAGCTTTTGGAGAAAGAAAACTAGATGCACCCTCCTCACCATCAACAAAGTGATTTAATGTTGGGCTCCTTGCTGCCATTCATTTTTCTAACAGGTTTTGATCTCCCATAATTCAGGAACATTTTCCCACTTAGCAGAGACTTCATTTCCACTATACAGCAAAATCTTGAAACAGGTAAATATTGTCATATAACATTGATAATGACCAAAGTCAAAGCATTTTCTATTCCCTTTTTTTTTGCTCCAGATCCAAAGCATCACTCCTTTTTTCCATAGCCTAATACTGAAACCAAAAACAGCCAAGGTGTACTTTTGTATCAAACACTGATAATTTGTCAGTAAGGGGGGAGGGACAGAGATTTATTAAGCAGACAGTGACTTCAAAGTACTGTGACAATTAAAAGGGAGCATTCTAAATTTTCAAGGACTTTTTGGATTACTCCATAGAGAAATCAGGATGCAGGATGCACACGTTACACTGCAGCCTTTCACAACACAACAGCCTAAAGGCAATGAGAAGATTTTCATACTGCTGAGGGTAAGTGGTCTGTGCATCCTACAGTGAAATATTCAGGAAAATTACCTCGATCTTTGCCCTCTGCATGATTCATATTCTTTCAAATTAACGCTGAAAACAAAACATATGAAAATGCAAGTACAAGAGACTAGCTGCAAACACAGAACTATCTGGTCAAAAACAGGTGTAATTTTTACTCCCTTAATTTACTTTTTTCTTACTCCCTTCATTTACTTTACACATTATTCCTGCATTCAATGTTACCACTGAGAATTAAAACCCCATCACACTTCTGGATAGGTTTTCAGGCTAAATTCAGTTTATTGAGTATTCAAATGGATATGCAATGAACATGGGACCCACCCTAAAACTCTCAAGAAAAGCTATCTTTTAATCTTCACAGAATCAACTAGGCTGGAAAAGACCTATGACATTCTTGAGTCCAACCTATAATCTAACATCACCTTGACTTAATTATTTAACTTTCAGAACTGAAAATTTAACCAGAAGAAGGACTTCTAATGCTTTCACAAACTACAATGGTTTTTTTAACGTAACATCTTTAAAGACTTCCTATGCCTGTAGGACAATCACGTAGGCAAAAATTTCCCAATCAAGAGATATTTGCTAAGCACAGATACTGTAAATACCTGGTTGCACATTTATAAAGAACATCATAGAAGACAAGTGCTATGTTACTTCAACACCCTAAGAAAGTCACTCTCTTTTGGAAACATTAACACTTCCTTTCAAAAAAAGAACAGGCCAAACCAAGTTATAACTCCAGTCCATATACTGATAAAGTTACAGAACAAGCTGGTTTGTGTTGATGAGAAAAGGCCAAGGAATGGCAAACAATGTCTGACCCTCTCTCCAGCAAGCATCTTTTATGCTAGTTTGATATTATTAAAAAAGTCTTTTCTGAGGTGCAATTTATATTTTCAACCATACAAAGACTTTTACCTTGCCAAAAGAGTACAAAGAAGGCCTGGTAAATGAAAACCAGCCCAGCATTGGATATGAAGTATTAGTGTCTCCTCCCTTCTCACTCAATGGGATTAGTTTACAATAATGTGTATTTTCACAACAAGAAGCCCACATACACCCTTGCCATCACAGAATTGTTTATGTTTCTATTATTATGTCATACACAGGGGTAGGACTCAGCATGCCACATACAAACACCAACTTTTTATCTTCAGTTACTGGAAATGTGTGTCACAAAACAGGCCTAGGCTTCATGTCACCCCTGAATCTCTGTGATCCTTACATTAGAACTGCAGTCCTGGTCTTGAGTGTCATCACTCTAAAATACTTCACAGCTTAAATTCCCTGCAGCTACCAAAAGCAATTTGCATGCACCAAAGACCCTGTCTAGAGCATGTGAAGATGCTCAGTTTTGTTAAAATTTCACAAGTATTTTCTTTGTCTTCCCAGGTCTGAAAGAAGTGGGTTGTAAACTCCTCACTGGAGTTCAGAAAACGCAGAGTGCCTTGGGTCAGGACATTTACCCAGGGAAATGCACTGTGCTCCCCAGTGGCAGGAGGGTCACTGCACACAGAGCTGCACTGCTGCATCCACAGTGGGGCTGCTCACAGCTCTGCCTTCTGCTACACAGGCACGGCCACAGCGAGGACAGCACAGGCTTTGCACGTGTCTGCTAAGTCAACATTACGATGGGAAAAATTCACCCAATGCCAAGCGCTCCAGCATAACCACATAACACTTCATTTGTGTGCTAAAAACTCAACTGGGATTTAAATGAATTAGATCCTTGTGCACAAGAGAAAGTTAACCCTTGCTGAATAATTTTTTTTTTAGTGTATCAGAATTCAAAAGAATATAGTACTTTAAAAATAGTTTAATTTGAATGCAAATTAAATGACTGACATACCATGTCTTCAAATATTCCTGTTTCATAATTGTTTCTTCTTTTTTGTTGTTGTTGTTTTATTAGTGCAATGTTCCACCAGGGTCTTCTTTTTCCTATGTGCAACAAAACAAAAGATATCTTCTAAGAGCAGATGAAATAAATCAGAACGCTCAGAGTCAAGGCTCTCACTCTGGTTTGACTTAAGGCAGAAAAAAACACATTACAAAGTACACCAAGAGTTTGCCAAGTCTCTTTAGTGACCCAGAAACTGATTATGATGTACTGAATTTTGCAAGTTACTAAACCTGCCCACATATACAACACCAAAACAAAATGCTAGGACTCTGTCATCAACAGGATTTTCTGTTCAAAATTAGACAGATGCAGTAGCATAGTGACTCTCAAGGAAATCCCTTGGGATTAACCCCTCCCACCAGTTAACCTTGGTGGTTGTCTGGATGAAACCACCAGGCACAGAATTCTCTGATAGCTGCTGATTATCTGAAGATATCAGCAGCTGCACCTTCAGTGGAATATTTCTATCAGCTGTGCTGCAGATTCAACCATGGTAACCTCTGGCCCTCCAAAAGCCTCAGCTGAGACTGGAGGGCTGAAGTCAAATCTTCATCCCAGTGGCTGTGCCTGCCTGCTCTTACGTGCGCACCCCTGTCAGAGTGTGAAGATAACTGCACTGTTCCCAGCTCCCTTAGGGAGCAGTGCAGGACAAAGACAAAACCTTGCATTCAGAAGTATCATTCATTTTTTCATCAGCACAAGGTCCTGACCCAAAGCCATCTCAAGCTGGCTGTTGTCTGTCCATTTGCTCCCCTGGGCTTTTGACCAGCCCAGGTTTCAGTGTGGTATAAAGCTGGGCACAGTTATTTTCACACACAAATACAGTGACAAGAGGTCACCCTGGCTGTGCCTATCAAAGCCAAGGGGTCCTAAATGTAAGAAGTGACTGAATTAGTGTACAGAAAACTAAATTATATGTGCTACAGAAAAATCTGTCTTTGTTTCCTGAGCTGTTTTTGTTTTCATACTCAAGTGTTTTGTGTTTCCCTCGTCAGTAAGCACCACCACTTGGGAATGGCTGTGTCCTTGGGTGGGCACACGATTCATGGTGTTGCTGCTGCAACTTCTGTGTGCCTTCCTGGAAAATTTCTGTCTTAATGGTACTTTTTTTCTTAAAGAAATGTACTTTTAAGTCAAACCAGGTTTACAAATATCTCACCAAGTCAAGTGAAGTCCAAGTGGGTAAAAGACAGTTTTATTTTCTTGCTACAAATTTTCCAATGACACCTATTTTTATGTTACCAAGGGAAACCTCCATGATTTACTAACTACAAGCCCTTTAACAAACATGAATTCAAATAAGCACTTGCAGAGAACAAAAACAAATGCTTCATTCTGAAAGGTATGTTTTCCTTTTAAACACTTCTTCAGTTAGAATAGAAACATAAATTCAACTGATTTTCACTTTTTTTTTAAACAAAAACCTACTTCCCCCCCACCTCCCATCCCAGATGGCTAGATGTTGACTCAGTGCAAAGAACTTGGGAGGCTAAGCAAACATGAGCCTAGTTTGACAATCCATTATAACTTGGCTAATGCTCCTCTGTCACCAATAATCAAGGCTTTGCTAACACTTTCATTTCTTTCTCTTTTTTTGCCGAGTACACGGCACTCTGCTCAGCTGAATCACCAGGATTTCTTTTCTGTCAAGAGGGCCCTTTCTTTTAAAGCTTCTTAAGGGAAAAATATTTCTTTATTCAATGAAGCCCTTGAAGTGGTTTACTTCTTGCAGGTGAATTCACAGAAATGTTGGTTTGCAGAACAGTTTCAGGCATAGCTTTCTCTCTGTCCCCCTCCTTTTCCAATGCAGCACTGTGCAGGGCAACAGTGCCCAGCTGCAGCACTTAACCCTGTATTCTCTGCTCTGCCCTGCCCCAGAACTATTTGATAGAAAATCCAAATCTGAGGCTTGATTCAACAGAAGTCCTGACTCTGCCCCTTACAAAGTTCCTCAATGCTGCTAGAAAACCTCCAAACAAAACAATCCCACTACTTCAGACTTCTTTATCAACCTCTTTATGGGGGCCTGAAACACCAGTTTTAAAGGCATATTGAGCCACAGTGCTAGCTTGTGGGCATGGGTTCTCCAAACACCCAAAATCCCAAGGGAAGTCTGGATGCAGTGAACCAACAGTTCAGCCATGGGTGCACAAGCCTGTGTGCATCCCAGTCCCTGTGGAGAAAATATAATTGCACCTTGGCTTGTTGGTACAGGTGTCTCCAAAGAGGCTTTGGCATAGCCACAGGCTCTGCTCTTGCCCTGTTCCCACAAAGGAGGGAGCAGTGTCTGTATGAAGAGCACCAACCAGCATCTGTCTCAGCAAAGGAGCCTGAGGGGGCCCTGGCCTGGCACACAAATCACAAGCAGTGCAGGAGGGACCTGTGTCCTGCTTCTGCCAGGCCATACATCTCTCCTGGTCAATCTCCAAAGCGTGTCAGACTTGTGCATCTATCAGTGAGGTGAATCACATGCTGGGCTGAAGCAAGCAAAGCTTGGCAAGTTTGTATTTCCCTGCGGAGCATCGCTGCTGCAGGCAGGGGCACCTCTGGACTGGACAAAACCTAACAAATGGGGATCTCCAACTTCTCTCAGATGGGGTCTCTTGGATGAAGCAAAGCAGGAGCAAAAAAAATAAACCTATTTTACCCAGTCTCTGTGGGAATACAAACATTTAAGAAGATTTTGTTATGTGAAGTTTAATATAGAAACAAGGGTAACATATTGAAAAGATCCCACGGCAGTAAAACTTAATTTAAAAGAACAGTGACTTATGAGCCCTGAAAATTACTCCTGCCAATGCCCTCAGACCTTGGGTTTTAAATCACTTTGGTACTCTCAAAGATTGGGAATTTCAGCATTTAAAAATGATGTCTAAGGCCTTCATTCAAAACTCTCATATTTGTAAAGGTTTTGAAATCTCATTCCTGCCCCCTCATGGGAAAGATAACCCTCCCAGTGCAGTAAGTTTAAGGCAGAAACGTTTCTATAGCACAACCATTTAAGTGAAGCCTTTTCCCATGCCTTTCCTCACTGCCACCAAGAGAAGGCACAGCCCTGTAGAGGACCCTCTGCAACATGAGGCTGCTCTGAGCAGGGAATGACTGCACTGGAGTGGAGTCCATGGGATTGGTGTCACCTTCCAGAGAGCAGTGCCACTGGCAGGCACATGGCAGGCAGGTTGGGGACCATGCTCTATGGGACTGTCAGCAGGACAGGATGATCCACTGTGCCCCACATGCCGCGGCATACTCCTACCTGCTGGGATGAGCATGGGGCCAGGGAGCTCATCTCCCACCACGAATTAAGAGAGAAAAGACATACCTGCTGAGGCAAGGCTAGAATGCCTGCTCCACTTCTAATGCTGCAGAGAAGAGGGGGCCCAGCTTTCCATGGCAGGAGCATCCTAAAGCACTTGCAGAGCCAAGCAGTCAGTGAGCCAGGAGAGGTGGAGGGAGCCAGTGGAGAGCACAGCATCCAAATCAGCAAATCCCTTAAGCACGTGTTTAAGAGCTTTACTAAACCTGGACCACAGGCCGTCTTCACAAATGGCCCTCACAGATCCTGGGATACCTGCTAGTACTCCATGAAGGCTGCTCAAAGCCCTGCAAAAGCATACCATGGCAAGTAAAGAGAGCATGGGGCAGTGGGATGAGTCTGCAGCCCTCTGTAGCAAAGATGATCTGCATCCAAAGGGATCCTTCTTGGAGCAGTTCACTTCTCTGGGCAGTCACAATGACTTATTACCATATGACATCTTTCCTCTCTTTTTTCTTTTGCCATGTTTTTTTTTTTTCTCTCTAATGTTGTTTATTTCAAGTTCTCATCTCCAGTGGAAAAGCCTTATCCTACATATGTTCTGCAGATTATTGGACCCACCTCCCCCTCCAAGTGTTTCAACAACAACCACTTGTTTTCTGTGCAGCGAGAGGGATTACAGCCCTGTGGCATCTTTCTGCATTCTTTAAAATCTTCTCTCCTCTCTGGGGAAGAATCTGTTTCTGATGTTAATGTGGTGCTATGTGTTTTTAAAGTGTTCTGATCCTGCCTGCTGTCACCACAACATGGTGATAAATTAAGAGTTTAATTTCAGTTTAATTTGCACATGCAGATTAAGAAACACAGGGGACAGGGCATGGAAGGACAAGAACAACTCTAATATTTCTGCCTCGCTCATGTGCATTTCTGGTGACTGTAAACTGTTTCATCCTAGTGTTGATGAAGAAAAAGTAAGAAACTTGAAGACTTAATAGATGCAACATTATTTTTACTCAGATATTATGGAAGGTGAGAATTTAAGAAAAACTCCTTGGCAACAGAGTTAACACAAATCCTTCTCACTTGCCTTAAGTTTCTCTTCCTTGTTCTTAGTACTGCAAGAAGGCAGTAACATGCTGCAACATGCTGAAGTATGCCCTTAAACTCTTAACTGAGCTGAAGACGTTTGGATAAACAATTATTCCAGCATGGGAATTACTCATTCCAGTGAGATGGATGGAAACAGAGATGTAGGCTCTCCAGTGAAGGCACAAACCTCCAAAGACACCCAGAAGGAGACAATCTCATCCCTACTGAAGGCATGATGGTCATCAGCCCATCCAGCCATGGTGGAGCCATTCAGGATGCAGGACCTCCAGCCAGGTTGCCATATGGGCAGCTGGCCTTACCCACCCTTGCAAAGGCACTGAGTCACTGGGGGGACTCTGCACCTCTCAGGCACCCCATTTCTCCAACCCTTAGAGGACACAGACAAGTTCAGAAAATGTTATAAAGAAAAAGGTTGGAGCAAAGGCCACTCAGATCCTGGCAAGACTGTTTAAATTGATTGAAGTGATAAAATCGGAATGCCCACATTTTGACTGTAATATATAGAAATTGTGCTGGGCATCAGGAACTTTTCAAAGAGTGCTAATTTATAGATGCTTTTCTAAGGAGGACAAGTGAGTATATTACTTTTCCTTTAATGTGCAGCTGCAATAGCAAACCACACACACTGTAGATTTTATAACCTTGCTAATTTTCCCTAGGTCTTGGGAGATACTGGTGGTAAGTATATTTTGTTTCAACCTAAGAAGAAAAACAAAACTGAAAATGAAAGAATTTGTTTTCAGAGTACAGTTAACAACTAAACTGAAGAGATATCAACTCTGATCCCTAAAGAACAGCCAGTGGAGACAGGTTTGTACCTCTTATTCTCAATTCAGCTAAAAAATTGGAGGGTTATTTTTATTCCTGTTGATGTTAATAAGAAAAATGGACACTCCAAGCATGCAGGAACAAAATGGCAACCTAAAGGAAATGCTGTATGAACCAGTAACCCAATGGGCTGCATGCAGAAGAGCTGGAGCTATGGGAAGGGACACACTGGGAGCATTGCACTTGGTGAGGTATGTGCAGGAAGAGGAATCAGCTTCCAGCTCTGCAACATATTTTCCCACTTTCCCATCTCTAAAATAGACAGCTATAAAACCAATTCATTAGGGTGTGTAAGAGGATCAGATACTGAAGAAAGGAGGAGCATCTAAGAGCTGAGACTGAAAACTTCATCCTCTGTAAGCATCACCATCCGAAGCACAGACCAGCCATTTTATTTTATGTCAGCTCTTAAGCTTTGATTGTTGCTTTTTTCTGAAAGGAGAAGGAGACAATGATTTTCATGGCATCATATCACAATAGCTCAGTAATGGGGTACCAGCCTACATTTCAAAAATTTAAGGGGAAAGCTTTTGATCCAAGTCAAGAAGAAGAAAGCTTTGACTGCAGGTTTGCCTGACTGCCTATGCTGAAGGCGTGGACGTAACTTTCTCTATGACTAAAACATTTTCTGGGGATTTAAATTAAGATCTTCTGTCCGAATTCTAACCACAGGCCAAACTTGTAAATAAAACATTTTAGTCATGCCTTAATAGGAGGGGGGCAGGCTGCACAGACAGGTTGTCTACAACAGACCCAAAATGGAACTGGAGAACTTTCTCTCCATTCTGTGGACTTTTGTCCTTGCTTGTAGATTCTATGGGAAAAATTCACTGTCGAACCCTCAGAGACGTCCACAATGCCTCTCACGTTCCAAAATCACTGGGACAGCTCACATAATAAAATATTTGCTGGAAAGGCACCAAGGCATATTAAGTGCAGAGGCAGCCTTAACTCTCACTTTCCACAATTTCATGAGCCTGAGTCAGAACTGCAATGTTTTTTGAACTATATATGGACTTAACTTATGGCATTTCTTCACCCATCCAACACCTTTTTATTTACTCCCATATGTTATCTCATATTATCTCATTAGTTAGGTTATTTTAGCTACACTTAGCATGCAGGTGATATTCCAGTTTGCTACCTAGTCATAAAACTCTGTATCCTTCTATTGTCATTGGGGTTTTCCAAAATATGCACTAATTCTACCACCTCAAGATATATTACACCAGCTGAAAGCATTATTAAGTATTTCACTACTGTAATAAAAATGAAAATGTACTAACAGAAAAATCACAGATTTTTTGTACTCCATTCTCATTATTCTAATTTTCATTTGCTTCTGATTCTATATATCCTGATTAACAAATGCCACATGAGAGACTTAAAACTAAATGGTCTGGAAATGGGAATAGAAGTTAAGTAATTTCATAATGACACCCAGAGATCAGCAAAAATAATTTTTAAACTGTTCCCCACCAAGCTATTAAAGCAGAAGGCTAGCTACACTCACCAGCACAAAAGCAATGCTATCATCAGCTTGCTAATCTATCTTCCATTTCAAGACCACCGTCAGTCAAGCAGAAGACTCAGCCTGTTGGGTTCCTTCCATAAATAGTTATTAGCCACAGCACCAAGCAGAGTGAGGAAAGAAAGTTAATGTCCAGGAATGAGTTTGTGTTGCAAGGAAGGAGCAGCAGCAGAAATTAAATCTGCTTTGTCCTTAAACTGAGAGATCATCCTCTGGCTCACTGGGAAACCCAACCAACTCTTCTCTCTTTCCATTTTGCCTTACTGGTCAGAGGCCAAAACTTTTCAGGCAACTCTGGCATAAAAATTCAGCATACTAAATTTATATACTCGTTTACTAAATTCACAGAAAAACAGTTTATCTCTTAAACCTTTACATTTGATTTTTTTTTTATTTTGGAGTTAGTCAGCACTGCCCACAATTCATGGTGGCTACTTCCTTTCTTAGACATCAAACATGAAAGGCTTCCTGAACTATGTCTTTCCTCCTTCTGAAACTAATTGTTGCTGTAGTACATGCGAAATAGGTTTCCTAACCTACAGCATTCATGCTCTATTCAAAAAAGACTAGCTGATGAAGAACCATTGAGTGAGATGGCAATTAATGAATTTTCTCAATTATTTCAGAGAGAACAAGAATTTCTGGGTGTCTCTGCTGAATTTTCAACCACAATTAATTAATTAATTAATTAAACAAACAGGTGAAATAATAGGCAAAAGTAAACCACATTTCTTTTGATTCATTATAGGCTGTACCAAAAAAATCACATTTTGCCACAGATTTGTGAAAAGTGACAGTGAGACTAAGTTGTAAAGACTGAACACACCAAACATCAAAATAAAAATAAGAAGCAAGTAGCTTGCAGTGTTAGAGTTTAAGGTATGGGGTTTTTCAAAATAATCTACAAAGACAGGTAAAATGCTACTGGTCTTAAAAAAATCCCTGGGTATCCAATCTGGAAACTCAGCAGCAGATAGAACAGGATCTTCACGCTCCTATCAATCAACTTGAGGAGCTTATTTCAGCTCTAATGAACCTTTCTGAGTATGTGCTATGCACTGGAGCATGTATCAACAAAATCATCCACAGCTTTACTCAGCACTCCCACTTCCAAACAAGGAAATAAAAAGGACAACCAGCAGGACTTATCTTCTCCTTTAACCAGTGATACATACCTTACAATTAGCAGGCCTATGGTTCACTGAGGAGAAAAAGTAACAAAACACAACAAACATAACTCTTCTCCTAGAAGAGTGCTGCTCCAGCAGCACTATGAACTCCAGGCTCCAGTAGGACCATTGCCAGAAGCAGATCAAAATCTCATTCCTGTCACTGAGGCACAGTTTTGTGAAACCATGCATGCCAAAGCCTAAGAAATATTGTACAAAAGTCAAACTGCATGTTTTTTTGAGGAAGAGTTACTGGCACACAGTGTATTAACACATAGCAGTAACACAGAAACCTGTGCATGCACCCTTTATATGGAAACAAAACCAGTACAGATGTTCGCTATCAGTGCAAACCTGTACCCTTTTATGTACATCATCTTCAGCCATGCACAGAAAGTTCAACAACTATCCTTGAGTGAGGAAAAACATACAGTTCACATGTACCCCTTAAATCAATGAGAAACAGTGCTCTGCAGGGGTTAATGCACTAAGGACTCAGCTGAATCAAAATCAGTATTTGACTTTCCTACAGAGATTGTGGGATCTTGACTACCCAATTCCCCCCTAACTTCTCAAAACAGAGGCTATGCATCCCAACTATACATAGAAATGTTTAAAGAGCTTAGTGTTCTAGCCATTTGTGTGGAAAGCAAATCTTAAATACTATTAATTCCCTAACTCTAACCACACAAATACATTAACAGTGATTTTCATTAACACAGCATGGAATTATATTCAGTGTGAGGGTGTCATAGTCTCACAAGAACCCTAAACTACCGTAACTTGTAAGTCAAGCCAAAAGAGAAGAATGTGTTGGTGATGCCTTCTAAATGATAAGTCTTCAATTCTTCCTACTAGGACTAATATTTGGCATCACTTTCCAGTTCTTTCAGAGTGCTACATTTCTCAAAATGAAGCCTAGACCATACAAGTCTGGTCAGGTGAAAGTTGTTGGTGTGAATTGTATTGTCTGACAGACAATTATCTATTGCATCTTGCAAGTTTTCAATTATATATTTAACTCTCTACTAATTATTCGATTAATAAGAAAAAATTAATATTGCACAGTATTTTAGTGCCAGCTGCCACATTAATTATCATTGCTCTCCTTCACAGAAAAAAAAAATGCAAATCTGAATGCTTCTTCAAGACAAGATCAGCTGAAGAAGTAACTCCTCTAGGAAGAAAGTGGATAATGTTCTCTTTCATCTACTTCTGAAACTTGCAGCCACCTTCTACTTTGCATAATATGAGAAAATACGTCTGAGAATGGTTGCAGCAATATAAGAAATAAACGCATGGAGTCTTGGAATTGTTTAAAAGTGAAATAAAAATGTAGATATCAATTCCTCAAAGCCACAGGCTTCCTCTTAGGGCTGGTCAAAATCCCACTATAATTAATATGAATTTAGTAATTTGCTTTAATATATGCCTTTCATAACCATTGTTCATGTAATATGAGCAAAACCACATTTTGAATTCTGCGGGATACACCCCATTTCTCTTACCAGTTTCAGAAAAGGATAAGGGATATTACATGAGGAATATGAATTGCACTTAGCTGTGATTTTATTGTCCCTCGATTTCTGCTGCCCTGTGGAACGTGCAGAGATGCTGTTTCTGTGGCAAGGAAAATAATCCAAAATAAGTAGGGACTAGAAGGTAAAAAACCGTTATTAAATTCAGTGTATATTCATAGGGCTATGGCTTCTATCTAGTCGCTAGAAAATTCTGGTTCAGCAGACACCCTGTCATCAGTCTGCTTTTTCAGCAATCCAAACAGAGGACATCACCACTGATGTAACTGGGTCCATGTCATAATTGCTCTGGGACAGCATGCTCTATAGATTTAGTACATGACTCTGTACATGCTACTGGGTTATTAACAAAAAAGACATTAATCACGGTGACAGACAGAAAACAGCACTACTCTCACTCTCTGAACTGAGACATCAAATAGATCCATTGCTAATTAGGATGATGACAGCTAGAAATTAGATTTCAAAGACTCTGTTTATTCCTCACTTCTGAAAATTATTCCTCGCTGTCCTACCCTATTCCTTCTCATAAATCTGGTAGTAAAACTTGAGGCAGCTCTTCTGTGATTCTGCTGAACAGTTTCTTGTTAACAGACACATAATAATGACAAACAAGAGAGAAGAAAGTGGTTATTAAGCTATTAGAAGCTAAATGCACTATTTGGGCATTTCCAGCATTTATCTAGCTTTAACTTGCTTTTCTAAGCCAGGAACAGAAAATGATACAGAGCAGAAAATGTAAATCATCAATGATGTAATAATGACCTGTGTGATACCTTGGAAGGGCTTAGGTATACCTTCAGATTTTCTTAACAAAAAAACCCATTGTCCTATCCTGACACACTACTTTCCCCACAGCTTTCCAGCATACATTAACCCCCTCTGTTACGTAACAGTGCATAGGCACCCATGTCTCTGTCTGAAAGGATGCAGCAATATTTACCTGCATGTGGCTGTGCAGCCAGCAGGAGGATGGGACTGAATATTAAGTTCTATTTTCTTAACTTGTGAGAAATACTAAGCTACACTACCCCTGAATTCTTCTTGGTGCTTGTCAAGGGGAAAATGTAAAAAAGGTGAAAGGCAAGCACGCTGTGCTTCCAGAGTGATTTGACACAGGAACTTGACAAACTCTTGTGCAAAGGCACCTAGCAGTGGATTAAATTACTCTGGATGATTTCTTTTTGGCTTGCCAAAAGAGGAATGAGAATATGAGGAACCTGACACATATGTGCCTGGAAGGAGCAGACACAGAGACAGAGCAGGATGGAAGAGCTTGCTGGGAGATCTGCAAATCCAAAAGGAGCAGATGTGAGCAAAGATGCCCTCAAAACCAGATGGTACCAAGGAACAACAAGTGAACCCAGAGAAACAGCTCAGGTGAATCCCTTTCCAGAAATAACCCCGTGTTTGTCTCATTGAGGAGACTATTGAGCTGAGAGGTGGCAAGTATTATTTAAAATGAAATCTTTATTGGGGAAAAATTTGGAATGCTAATTTTTTTGCTGTTTTCTGAAGTTTGAGGTTTATGTGCTTGTCGAGTCATGCTTTGAAACAGTCTTTTATCAAAAGTAGTTATGGTTGGGGGTTTTTAGACAAAATATTTTGATAATGTGCTTTGAATATGTTCCAATAACCATTTCAAAACAAATTACCACTGACATTTTCAGGAGGTGAAGTGTAGGAAAAGCCCAGCTTTTCCCACAAGTCTTGTTTTGCTCTGGAAGAAACTCATGCAGGAATGAAAACATATTTCTCATCAAACTTCAAAAAGCTCATCTGGTAATATGGGGAGTTGACTATTATTGGAGATGGTGATTCATTCATTAAAAAAAAACCCACTCAAACAGAAAGAGTATCCCACAGAGAAAAATACTGTGTGAGCGTCAGAGGTAATTTGCAGCAGTGACTTTCTCACCTTGGTTAAATGTTCACTGTAGGAAGTCTGAGCAGAAAAAAAACCTCTTCAGTCTTTTTGACCAAAGACAGCACCTGTTAATAAATTACTTGTTAGCATACCTAGTGTATCTTTTTTCTGAGGATAGGTATATTTTCTTCATTCTCATGTTGAAATTGGCCTTTTGAAACTGCCTACATTTTGCTACTTGGGTTTACTTTCTTTGCTTGACTGTGTAAAAAAGGAGTTACAATGTAGTTGAAACTATAATTCCATTGATGTTGTTTTTATTAGTCAATGTTGAATTAACTGCAGGCTGACAAAAAAGAGACATAACAGAAGAAAAAGAATTTCTGCCTTCAGCTAACTTAATATATAATTACAACAGTATAGTGAGAAAGAAATACTACAATGGAAGTGCTCAAATAGTCAAAACAACAATGCACAAATTTCTGCATGCAGACACCAAAACCCTTCATGGGTAATCTTGGACTCAAGCTATGAGTATGGGGCAAATAAGTGAAAATATCCTCCAATGGGACATTAATAATCAGGTACATTCAGTTTTAAAAGACCCACAAGAAGAAAAATATGAGAAAACTCTTAATGTTTCTCATAGCAATGAAACAGCTACTTAAATGGAAAAATGAAAACTTAAAACACAAATGGAGTGTAACTTTGACTAAGGATTTGTTTCCCAAAGGAACTCATTTACATTATATGATTGGTGGACTTCAGTCCCTGAAGTGCAGCATGTTCAGATTCAAGCTCAGATTTTAGGGAGTACATTATGTTTTCATTGGAAAGTGAATACATGGAGACTCCTTTAAACAATAATCAAAATAAAGACATTGACATGAGGAATTTGGTTGTAGTTTCACATGCAGCCCAGACAGTCTAGAAGCTCACTGACCAAGCCAGGGGCTGCTGCTCTTCTCCCCACCAAATTTTCCTGCTGCTGCCCCAGCCTCAACCTTGCCCAACCCCAGGCTTCCCCACTGCTCCTTCCCTCCAGTGCCTGTTCCTTCCACCGCCATGACTCACTAGAAGGCAAAAACCAACACAAGAGTTCTAATTTTTTTGTTTTTCTTACTTTGGGGCCAGTCTAGTAAGCAAAATCAGCTAAGAGTGACCTAGCAAGTGCCAGAGGCAGCACAAGGAGAGCACTGGGGAGCACATGGCATGGAGGAGGTGCTGTGGAAGGCGCTTCTGCTCCCTAGGTTGTCACCAAGCTCCACCCACTGGAGTCAACAGTGAGGGTCCCACTGACTCCACCAGGTTCTTGACTGATGCCACATTTGGTGGGACTCGTATGTGAAGCCCATATTCACTGCACATGTGCCAGTGCACACTCATGTAGACAATCGTACGTAGCAGCCAGGCTCCTCTTTGACGGTACACTGGATGCTTCCATCAGGGATCAGAGGAGCTTCTACCAAATTTTTCATAAGGAATAACCTATGGAAAGCCACAAACCTCATATTCTCCTCTTGTCTATAATGTTATTTACCTGGAAGACTGATCCTATGAGTCTTTTGGCTCATTCCCATGTTGCCCACACAGCCAGGTAAGGATTTCAAGATGCAGTAGGAGTTTGGTCGCTTTACTTTAGGCCAGAGAAGCCTTTCTGAAACAGAGAGGCTTCATTTCATGGAGAATTTCAAGCTGCAGAAAGTTAACTGCAGACAAGGTAAGAATAAGCAGTGGTGGCACCAGTCAAACTGAGCTGCACTCAGAAATTTACAAACAGGTCCTGCACTCAATTGATGCTTTGCCATGCAGAAGTTTGCTCAAGTGAAGAAAGAGACTGAGTAATACAATGTTACACACTGCAGCACTTTATTAGTTTTTTTTCCCACTGAACTGAAGACCTCATTAGTTATGTTAATTAAGAACTAATAGCACATTTGTCACAACAGCTGTTTCTTTCCTGAATGTTTTACATAAAATTCACATGTTTGATATTGCAGCATGCCAAAAGAAGTGAGAAATACTTTCCCTGCTCTTGAGAAATCTTTCTCTAATTAGGTTGGCCATTTTTCTGCCTAGATGCTGAACTGAAAAGGTTTGGGGTTTTTTTTGTTAGAATAAAAGATACCAGAAGCACCCATTCTTCTGGGTTTGAAAGTGCTTATTAGCACATCCATTCTAACTACTGATAAGATGTCCCACACTTATTCGTAAAGCTGAGGATACTAAACAATATACAAATGTGCCCATTGGTTTAAATAATCAAGAGGCTGGTGAAGGGGAAACCACCAAAACAGCTGTGAATGTTAATTACATTAGTAATTACATAGTATAAACCTCAAAGTCAAGGCCTCTTTTCATCATTTTGCTTTGTCCAGTATTTATACCACCAAGACAGTAACCACTAAACCCAGTTTCCATTCCTGCTTGCTCTTTTAAAGATTTATCAAGGATTTTCTGCTTCTAAGAAAATGCCACCTGTGGCAGCCCTTTCACCCAAGCCTTCACAGCTCCCTGCATTCAGAGAGGGCAAAGACATGATGACAAATACACAACACATGCCCAGCCCAAAGCTTCTGTGAAACCTCAGGTCCTAATCTGAGTAGTCAATTCTAACACATTTGTCCAAAGACTTCCAGTAATGTGCTGGTGTTATTATAGGAAGAGGACACACTGCTGTAGATCATGCAGCACTTGACAAATATTAACATAAACTGCACACACACCCCCACAAGCCCCTCTTTGCATATGACTATGAAAAGTCTAGAGGGGATGAAGTTCCTCAGGTACAGAAAGAACCTGGCTGAGCCAAGAAAAGAACTCACATACTAGTTGCCATTTGATTGCTCATTGGCCAGTGGAATTGTAGAACAATCCCAGTGTTATTCGAGTAAATCTAGAGTGAAAGCAGCAGGCATGGCTCCCATACTAATACAAATTTACAGAAAAATAGGTAAAAGAACCCAACAAAATAAAAAATTATGCTTGCAAACTTTTAAAAAGTGAGTTAAAGGCTCTTTGAGAATGAGAAAGGAGGCACAAACACCCTCTATGATGAGTGTGGTCAGGAAAAAGAAAGAAACCTGGAGACAAGTCTCTGGGTTCTGCCTAGGTGTCCTAACACACGGCTGGCTTAACACAAAGTGCAAAAGCCATTCTTCATGCGTGGACTGCAACCCAGAACTGTCTCCCCACACGTATCCATGTTTTCCCAGCTGAATGCCCTAGACACTCAGTACTGAGTCACACACACTTGTAACTCCATCCGCCTGCAACGAGATTTATTTTATGTGACATGACACAGCTTCAGGAGAAGGGTGCTGCAAGTCACACTCCCCATACTGTGCCCCAGCATACCCTTTCCCCTGTGGCTACAGCTTAGTTCAGTTTTGAGGCACATTGGTTTCCTTTCTGAAAGCAAAATGCTCCTGTGAACACGCAGTATGCTTAAAACACACAGGGCATGCTTAAAAACACCTCCTAGACTGAGGGTCCCAGAGAAAAACATCATGTCTGGATATCATATGGGACAAGGCACGGGATAAGCTAAGCTGCTCCCTCAGCAGTGCATGGCAGAAGAGCTTCATGGCCTGAGCTGCAGTCCAGCTCCAAGAGCCACAGAGGTGCAGAAACCTGAGCAGGCATCTTGAGTCCCCGACTCTGGCCTCAAGCAATACGTTCTGGACCTTTAAAAGCAGTGTTTTGGAATATAAATACACAGATAGGGTTTTTCTTATCAAGATATACATTTTTCTTAGAATGGTTACTTTGTTCTTTTATTATCTGTACATGAACTATGCAGGGCATTTGTTTAGCATCTGTAAAAATCTGTTTCCCATAAGCAGCTTGGCATTCTGTCTTTATTAACTACAACATTCATTGAGAATGAAAACATTGTACTATCAAACTTTGAGAGAAAACATTGTACTATCAAAAACAATCTTTATTACCTTATCACACTGGGTGATTACAACTGAGATAATTAGAGGCTAATTTGAGAGGAACTGAAGGGGAAGTGTAAGCAGAGCTAGAAGTTAATCAGAATGTGCCTGTATTTAAATCAGGAGTGCCCAGAGTTTGATTTCTAGCAGATTTTTGCAACTCAAATGCAGGCATAAGGAAGAAAAACAAAATAGAAAAATAAGGAGGAGAGAGGGGTGGTGAACATAGCTTGGAGAAGAGCATGTTTACCTGCTGGGCAGGAGAGACCTTCCGCATGCATGAGCCTCCTGGCTCAAGTGTGCTGCCCTCTCCCTCCAAAAAACAAAGCATGAGCTCAGCCCCAGGACAAGCAGAGCCTGAGCAACTCCACACAGAGTGTGTTGAAACAGGCTTTGCCCACCAGTGCTTCAAGGTGGCAGCCAGTGGCAGAGGTCTTTAGGAGGAGCAGGAGGAGAGACTGCCCTTGGCTGTGATGATGACTTGGAGTGAAGCAATAGGACAGGCAGATCATAATCTTGCTAGTGGGAAAGTTTTTTAAAAAATAATAATTTTTAAAAAATTAAAATAAAAGAAGAAAAAAAAATGAAAATACAGCTGTGACCTTGATATTAGGGGAAGATTCAAGGGCACAGATGGGGTCATCCAAATGAGAACAATGGCTGTTGGAGGGCAGGCTAGATACCCAAGCTCTTTCCCGAGGGCATCACAGGAGGGACTGGGAGCAACACCTTTCCAAGCTCCCTCACCAAGTATGTGCAGAGATCATGCTGCCTTGCTTAGATTCTGAAGCAAACCCTCACCACAACCTCTCCAGCAAGAAAGAGGGAGATATCAGCCCATGCCACATGCATCAAGCTGTGCTGTTTCCAGCATCCTTGGCAACTCAAGCATCTCCTCCCAGCTCTGCATTAAGGCACACAGGTGTACCTCTTGGCATAAATATCCAGCTATGGCATCTCCTGTGCCACCACTAATAATTGTCTGCCCCACCATGAGACACAGTAGAGACTAATCCATGGAATTCTTGCTTGCTATTGAACAGACCCCTTAGAAACTCTTACAGAGGTCTTTGCAGAGGAGTGCCTCTGCTCCTGCAGGGACTCTCTGAACCTGTGGAGGAGAGCAGGGCTCTGCAGGCACAGATGGCACAGCAGAAAGCACCACAAGTTGAGCTGGGTTTCACAGAGAATGGGGGATTCAGGAGCATTTTTTCTGCCTCACTGTGCATTAGGAAATGTTTGTTAGTATTTTTTTTTTACCACAGCCCTATCAGAAAATCTTAATGGATTATTTGCTTTGCCAGAATACCATAAAACAGGTCACTATGTGAAATAACCCATCACTAATAAAAACAGTCTTAGGATAATGAAAATTTATGGTAGGGCTTTGCCTTGTAAGACAATGCAGCTAAGAGAAGAATTAAACCAGTAAACCAGTGCTCGGTACTTCTGACAAGTGATTAAGGCACTTCTGTCTCCCGTTTGCTTCCTCAGAGGGTATTTCAAAAGGGGCTGAGTCTGTAGGAGCATTGGTGTGTCAGTTATGGGAGGGTGAACCTTGCCTGCTGTCCATCATCCCAGACTCCGCCCTAGGAAAAGCACTCCCGTCTTGTATTGGTATCCTGTATTCCATAAGGTATTCTCCCAATTATTGAGCAAAGCTAACTGAAAGACAGAACATCTTTGATTCCATTGCAAGGAGATTCAGAAACAGACTTGAACAGGGAGGGAATCAGGCACTCACTACTTATAGACCCAAGCCCCAGTAGTCTCTTTTCTCCAGAAAAAAAAGCCTTCTCATGCATAGCTGCATATCAGGTGACAGACCTGTGATGTCGGATTTTGCCAACTGCTTGACATTGCCTAAAAGACAAAAAGAGTGAGGGCATGAACTGACACAGAAGTACTAGACACACTCATGTCTGGAAACTACCCCATCTCCATTTTCCTGTTTCTTGTTTAATAGGCCCTTTAGGGAGGTTTATTGCTGATCTATGCTAGAAAATTACTCATATAATTGAAACATCAGTGAAACATTGTTTCCCAAGTATAACTTTTTCTTTGGGAATTTCTGGATGTAATAATCCCTTGTGACTAATAAAAACAACAGCTTAATCACAAATACATGGTTAGAAATGTCATTTTATGATAAAACATAAAATGCCTGTTGTCTCAGCATTTCACACCAAATGGACTGTTCTTCCTGGGAGCATCCAAAGGAAAGTGAGGAGCAGAAATGGAGTAGGAATGACAGGAGCTAATTATCCTTTCCTCAGAATTTTGCTGAATAAGCATTTCAGATCTGACTGTCAGGACTGTCCTCAGATGCTTCTAACAGTTTCAGAATCATCTGAAATGCAAGGGGCCTTCAAACCCACCAGAAATTCAGGACACGAGCCTCTGCCTGATGCAAGTCTGCTGGCACCTCTGTGCCACTGCCATCCCCATTCCATATGAGCAGGAGCTGGGCTACAGCATGACCAAGGGAGCTGCTTGGCATTGGTCCCCTGATTTCCAGTGGGGAATAGCAGTTCTCAGGAAAACTACTCTGGAAAGGTTTGATTGGGCCATTTCCGCTTTGCAATTTTTTAATGAAATCCAGTTGATTTTATATATCTCTATGTACATATACCAAATATTCTACATACACTGAAAATGTAAAGGAAATGAGGAAGAGGAGAGTGAATACTGAGTTTTGAATCCCTATAAAATCCCCAATTGCTCATTTTTAACCCTTTGTGTTATACTAAAATGAATAAAACTGCTTTACAGTCCCACTAGCTGAGAAATAAATGTTACTGGCAAAATATGATCAGGCTCAATACTTTTCAATCTTCTGCACAAGTTCATCAAAAACCAATCACAAGGTACTAAGAATTTCTTTTCCAACTGATGCTAAACAATTTGCACTCTAACAATTCTAAGTGGCCTAAAAATTGAAAGATTTGGTACTCAGCTGAGAGCACATCTGTCATGGATTGACCCTGGCACAGTGCCAGCGCCCCCATGAAAGGTAGGCCCCCTCTCAATTCTCAGCTGGGAAGGATCAGTGTTTTTTACAGCTTCCATTGTCTCTGCACCAAAGGGGTTAAAAGCTCAGCCCAGTCTGCCGGCGGCTGGGCACCTTGCCCCCCTCTTTCTTCTCCTGGCCGTGGTGCCAGCACGAGATATCAAATTTCAAGCCAGCACAGTCTCTATCACTCTCTCCCAGAGCAGGGGCTGCCCAAAACATCCCAGATCTCCTCCACCCCTGCACCTTGCAGGGCTCCAGCCTCCCTTCCCACAGGCTGCATGGCCTCCCCCAGACGCAGCTGGGCAGGGGAGCAGGTCACATCAACTCACCGACTGGACTCAAAAAGACTCAAAAAGAGTCTGGGAAAAAAACCCTCTGGGAATCATCTGCTTTTAACCCCTGTGTGTTCTCAGAGGCGTATCCAAGTCCCCAGTGGCCACACCAGGTCCCAATTTTCAAATCTGGCCACTGATTGGTTTGACCACAACTTTCCCAGAAACTCACTTGCTGGTTAAACCATGACAACATCAGAGTCCTGAGCTCATAAAGTGAATAAATCCTGCTGTCCTCATCTACATGAAAGAGGATTCAGTACAAATAACATGATATTGTCCACATTCAATGAAATGGAAGAGAATTCCCACATAACATCATCAAAATGTTTATTTTTATTCATTTAGAGAGTTTAAATGTAATTCACTAATTTTAAGATATTTTTTAAAAAAATTAAAAGCCTAGACCTCTAAATAAAAATAGGTGTTTTGAATCCCCTGTGAGACCACCAGAGTCTGCACATCAGAAGTGATGTTCTTTCCTTGCAACAAGTTATGGCAGAACTGGACCACATGGGAACCACCAGAAAACTTGGATCCCAGTTATCATGTCACCACACATGTCCACTCAAAAATGGCTCCTGTGTTTGCAAGAGGGAAAAGCTGTCTCCTAGCTCTGAGCATCACAAATACAGAAGAAGCCCAGACACACCCTGGAACTCTGCAGCAGATACTTTCCTTTAAAGTACCATGCAGCACATTCACTTTTTGGGTTTTTAATTATTTACCACCAATACAGCTTAATTGTACTGAAGTTGAAATCAACATTCTACAAGTATTGAAGCAATTTTGGTCTTACGTTAGTTTTCAGGCAACATCACTGTAAGCACTGGCACCAGCTTCAGTATAAGCAGAATGCACATTTCTATATGTACTCTAAATTAAATATGTATGAAAGCCTGAGAACCACAATGACAATTATTGCACCTTGGAACGAGACTTGGAATATTTTGTCTGGCAGAGTTCAAAAGACTTTTCAGCTGGGAGCAGCTGTAGCTTGGTTAGCACAAGAATGGATTGATTGCAATTCATAACTTGGAATATGGATTAATGCAATATTCATGGAAAACTGCATGTGTAGAGCTCCATATGGCCAGTGAAGCTCTGAAAGCATTTTGCTTCAGGGAAAAATCATGTCACCAGAATGCATTTGCCTTTACTGTGTCCAAGTTAGGAAGGAAGGAAGCTATTTTCCTTGCTTAGCTGGTATGCAGATTGTAGAGTCTAAAACCCCCTTCACCCCACCCAAGGAAGCTGGAAGAGACCTCTATTCCTAAAGCAGGAGGCTGGGGACTGCCTTCTTATTTATACCCTGCAGATCCCAAGATGTATTATCTCTGTCTAGAACATCCTAACAAATCCTCTAAGATAACTGTCAAGATCAGACTGTCAATATAGACAACAATCAGGACCTACTCACAGTCCAGGTGGACTCTTGACAGTAAAAAGGCCACCACAGACTAAACACACCTGTCTGCTTTGCACAGTATGAATTAAAAATTTGGCTACTGAATAAGACATCAGGCAAGCTCAGACTCAGGCACATGTGATGAATGCAAAGAGAACAGACAGACTGCAACACTCATAATTTTCTATCAAAGACTGAAGAGAGCATTACAACCTGTCCCATGCTGAGTACCAGGAAAAAGCCAGCCAAACTCCACAATTATTTATGTGGCATCTGCTTTCTTGTTCTGAAGCTACCGAAGATCATAAAGTCAAGACTGAACAACGTATCTGGCAAATCTCAGTTGGGGAGTGAAAACAGAGGGACAAAAAAAGATGTGATGTCAAATTTCTCTCCTAGCTGGGTCTCCATTCTTCACATGGCTTTGTTTCAAAGCGTTTCAGGAAAATATTGTTTTAAAAGTAGGAGTTGTCCTAGATCACAGAATGGTTGCCACTGGAAGAGACCTCTGGAGGTCACCTTGTCCAACCTAGGGCTACCTAGAGCTGGTTGCCCATGGCCCTGTCCAGTATGTTTTGAGTATACCATATACCTCTGAGGATGGAGACTTCACAGTCCCTTTGGGCAAATACTGCCAGTGCTTATTCATTCTCACAATAGAAGAATTTATTTTTATGTTCATACAGCACCTCCAGTGTTTCAGTTTGTGACCCTTGCCTCTGGTCCTGTCACTGGACACCACTGGAGAAAGCCTGTCTGTATTCTATGGACTTTCCCTTCAAGTATTGATGAGATCCTCTCCAAAACTCTTCTCCAGGCTGAACAGTGGCAGCAGCTCTTTAAGCCATTTCTCACAGGAGAGTTCCAGTCCTTTCATCATCTTCATGATCCTTTGCTGGACTCTCTTTAGTGTATCCATGACTTTTTTGTACCAGGGAGCCCAGAGCTGGACACAGAACTCATGGTGAGGTGCAAGCAGTGTTGAGTAGAGGAGAAGGATCCCCCCCTTGACCTGCTGGCAATACCTCTCCGAATGCAGACTGGGTACATTTCATTGTCTTTGCCACAAGCACACACTGACAACTCCCCAAGCTGCTTTCCACCTGGGTAGCCCACAACATGTACCAGTTCCCAGGGGCTTTCCCCAGGTGCAGGTATTTGCACTTCCCCTGGCTGAACTTTGTGAGGCTCTTAGACAAAAGATTCTTTGCAAAGATGCTGCTGTTGGAAGGAGTAGCCCTCACTTACTTTGCAGATTTGCATTGCTCTGGTTGACTTCATGCACAGAAAATATTCTTCTTCCAATAGGCTGAAACACTGCAGGTGCAATAACACATGAGTCATGAATTTTGCATTTGAAGTAAATAATATTCTCCTGGAAAGGAATGTGCCCCTGCAGGATGACCTTGCAAAAAAGTCAGAGTGGAATTCCTTAAACTTGAATTGAGCCAGGATACTGAAGCACAACACAGGTTATCCCCCTTGCCCTGTAAAGATCTCAGTCAGAAATTACTCTGGGAGATAAGGCTTGAGCAGACAGACCAACTCCTGCTGCTCAGCAGGGAGATGCTGCTCTGCAGCACCTGCATCTCATTCCATGCTTGCATGTGCACAAACCAGGAATCTCAGCCCTTCCAAGAGACATTGACCTGCAAAGAATTATGATAAAAAGAAAGGCAGGGAGACAGCTAATGCACTTTCCAGACATGTATTTGTGGGGAGATAGCTAAGAAAACTACAGCTTATTTGAAAATGTGGCCTAGTTCCCACATATTCATTTCTGTGAGAAGCGTTGTGCTAAACATACATTCAAAGACTTTATTATAGACATTGTACTTCCCAATGGGCAACCCCTTTTAAAGACTTGACTTTCCTTTGCACTGCTGAGGTTTGTTTTTTCCCTAGACTGGTTTCACAGGACACATGGCGCACTTTTACGTCTTTCCCTGGTGTAATTTAATCTCTTCCTACTTTTCTCTACTATCTGATGAAGTGGCAGCACACTGGGAGCACCCAGTGGTTCAGCAGGGGCTGTGATCTAACTTACAAATTTCTGCCAAAACCACAGAGTAGCTCAGGGAAACAGGGGTGTGCTTAAAGCACCTTGTGAAACTTGTTAGAAATCACACTAGCTATTACAAGGAGGAAGGCGCAATTACTGCATGCTGATATCTGACTTCTGAGAATTCAGAGGAGCCTTGCCCATAGTGAAAAAAAAAATCTGTGAAAAAATCCCCCAGCTTGTGCCTTCAGAGGGTTATCAATCCAGTTCTAGGTGTTCATTGCTCAAGGCTGATGCTTTCTTGAAGTTCTTTTCCACAATCTAAAAATGGTTTGGGGGAAAATAAATCTCAAATTCCAGGACTCCTGTTTCATGTCTGTGTTTACAAGCTGTACATTTGCAGCCTTCTCAGAATAGCAAACCTTCAGCCTTTCACACGCTGCTCCTGAAAACACACTTCTTGACGATTTGTTTTTCAGCAACATCCCTGGCTAGTAGGGGCTGTGCAACATCACTTTATTATGCTCTTCAAGTTGATAGTTTTCCCTGCCACATGGCCTCTAATGCATACTGCAATGATCTAGGATCTGGCAGATTGGATTTGGGGAGACAAAATGATCAGACTTGCTGCTAAATTGTGTTTCAGTTTGTGTGCCTTTTCATTCAATGCATGGCATGGTTTCAAAGCATTTTCAAAAACTAGAGTCTCTCCAGAATCCATGGATTAACAAGATGTTGTGTCTTATCTTCTCAGAACAAATCTACAATTACAAGCACTGCCTCATGTGATTATATTTCACAAATAAATAATCAGTCTTTCTAGAAGGCAAAGTCAAAGCTTTCCTCCCCACAGCCACTTTTTAAACAATACATTAGAGACTGTGTGTTGTCTTCTTGCAGTGATTTTCCCTGCACTCAGGTAATTCTTCCTCATGGAGTTCTTGTGGTCTTCTGCACACCACACCTTCTAATGAATTCGTTTTCCTAACCTCTTCAGAGCTCTTCAGGTAGGTCAGGGCCATGTGAGGTTGTGACAGAAGACCCAGAGCTGGCAGAAAAAGAGCTAGAGGCTGCTGGGAGCTACAGAGTGAGAGCATCCATCTGATCTCCACCTGCAGCTAAGAAACGAGAGAAACCTTCCCTCGTATACTTTAACCTCTATTTCATTGCCAAAGGCACATGAAGAACCTGCCCCTGTGGTACTTATATCTTATTCAGAAAGCAAAAGGTCACTGAAAAGCATCAGTATCACCCTCACACAAGACACAGATCAATACAGCCTGAAGCACTCTTTCTCTCTCCCTCTTTCTCTACCACCCAGAAATTCAGCCAAATGAAAAGCAAAGCCTTCCCTCCAGGAAAACCAAACAAAAGCCATGTGTCTTGAACCCTCTTTATGTCCAGACAGGCATAGGGAGTTTGCCAGAGCAAACAAGTTCCAGAGTCAAAGGATTTCCGCTGAGAGCTCTCTGCAACCAGTCCTCCTCAGACCGGCCCCGCACTTCCCAGCCAGCTCTCGCTGCTCAAACCGCGGCAAAGAGGCCTCCCATTACAATGACACATTTGACAGCTTTGCCAAGAGCACTTGGGGAGGTGCCAAGGAAAGAAGCAGTGCGCTTTCCTGAAAAAAGCAGACACTCTGGGGAGGAATACTTGAAATACTCCTTCTAGTAAACCTGAATGGTTGAGCGCCCACGCAGAGAAGCACTTGGGCTGCTGTCCCACGGGAGAACAGGCTCCACCAGGTTTCTCCCTCTCCAGAATGTGCCCCGTTCTCAGTGACATTCAAAGCATCTGCACTGAAGAGTGGCCATCTCTTTCTATGCTTTGAAGACATCCTTGGCTGCTGAATTTCAGCCTGATACCCTGTATTAGCCTTTGCCTCAATCAGGGGTGCTTCAGAGCCCTGCTGTTCAACACTGGGCTTTCTCTAGGTCCCCTCATTACCTAAGTGCAAGTCCTAAGCCTGGTTCCAGCTGCTCCTGTGTGGGAAGTTCCACAGCCACCAAGATCTCACAGTTCACATGAAAAAGCACTGTGAGAAAAATGGAGATGTTCCTGAGAGGACACATAGAATTTGGGCAGCACCATCAGGGAGATTTACACTGTGCTGAAGGACACAAAGCCATTTGTGACTCCATGACTCCAAAGCAAATGTCACCCTGAATCACCAACCTTGAGTAAGGGGACAAGGATTCAAGATAATTATATTTTTAAGTCTCTAGACAGTGACAGAAGCCATAGCCTTGTTCAGGCTGTAGGGACAGAAGCCATAGCCTTGTTTCCTGCTGTAGGGAAAACCCCAAGGAGGAGAGAATGCCATTGCAAGCACTAGAGCACTTCTTCCCATAGCCCACAGTGACAGGATGCTTCCCAGAAGCATTCCCAGAGCTTTAAGGGACTTACTGAGCAAAGCAGAATACCCACACGTGTATGGGTGTGTGGAATGAGTGTGTGAAATGTGTGCATCATAAGGTCTCCAGTATATTTATCTGAGGCACCATTCAACTTCTAAACTTGTATCTTGCAGAAAGGTTTTAATAGCATGACATAATCTAAGTCATGTACAAACCCTGTTTTTAAGACATTTGACTTCTGTCTGGTTTACACAACTCCCTCTGATTTTACACAAAGGCAAGCATAATGGAAGGCTCTTCTTCCATTGTTTTTATGTGCCATATCCTTTCTTTCTGTTTCTTCTTTAAAACACGTTGGGTTTTTTATTTAGTGCAGGATTGTGCATCCAGTGCCTTCCAGATGGAATGCACAATTGAACATTATACTCCACTCTTGAGAGACACACCATAAAATTAATATTTGAACCATATTCTTGCTGATCCAGGGCAGAGAGCAAAATGACACAAAGAAAATATTCTAAAGCAATTTGTGTCCTATCTGCAGAATACTTTCCAGACATTAGCATAGTAAGAGAAGTACTTATTAATAAAAGGTGAGGTTTCATTCATAGGCACCATTATACTGTGCTGGCTTTCTTTGGGTAATTTTACAATTAAGAAGTTGGAGTGGGGTGATGAGGAGAAAACTAGGAGTGAGAAAAGACAAAATTTCAAGCAATGGTCCCTGTCCCCTCTCTCACCTCCCAACACACACACACAACTGTGCAGTGGGGAAACACAGAGCAAGAAGCTGTTAGAGATGAAATCACACTGCAAATGGAATCACAGTGGGGTCAGTGTTTCACAGCATGGAGGTCCTGGCTTCATGAAAGGCATTTGAAATGCTTAGGACAAAAGATTATGGGTAATGTTTGATTCAGTACTACTGTAAAGCCAAGGAAAAACAAAAAAAGAAAAAAAAAAAAGTTGTAAACTCTATTCAAGAGAGAAACAAGGCCAGGGGAAACAGAAAGGGGATGGCCATTACTAATCAACCACTTCTGTCATTACCACAGCCATGAAACTAAGATATGAATTTGGAGTAAAAGCGCCTCATAAGGGGGTGTTTTGCCCTGGGACACTGGGGTGAACAAAGACATGTCAAGTCATTAAAATCTGTGCTGATGCCAGACAGTCTCAGATTTCAGAGTTAGGATTCAGAGTTTCCAATTATGTTCAAAACTGTTTCTAGACATAGGAAAAATGAGTTTTAACTTCACCAAAGGAGCACTGATGCCTGACCTTGATACCTGATGGCATCCAAACCCACCTGAGTTCTGTATAAGCTGTGTATGTGTGTATTACTGAGACTCTATTTTTCATTTTTACCAGATGGCAAGGTTTTTCTTAGTCAAAGATGTTGAATTATGGTGATGGTGACTGTGGAAACACACCTTTAAAAGCATACAGCATGCAAATAGCATTGTTTTGCTGTTGTAAACACAGCTTAAAATTATGGGTGAAATAGAAATTTGATTTTTTAACTGGGCTGACATCTCTGCGTTACACAAATGGACGAGGAACAAAGAGAAAATGCATTATTTCATCCTCAAAAATAGCTAAGGTGCATAACCATGACCTGCAATCACCAGAGTAATTAATGCTAGAAAAGTTTGAGGCAACAGGTACACTTACAGTACCACATCTGCAGCTCAGATGTTTATTAGTCACAACTTGACATTAAAAGACCTTCTAATTGGCAAGGATTTATTCCCCTCTGATCTCAGGAAGTTTATAATTGCAAGGGCCATAGACACAACATGAATAACGCCTAAGTCTTCCACCCTTCCTAATGGCTTACAGGAAGCATGCACTTTGGTGCAGAGAGCAGGGTGGCAGTGAATAAAAAGCAGGTGAGCTCCCCTCTCTGGTCTACAGGAAAAAAAGAACCCCCCTCAATGCCCAGAGTAGACATAAAACCCAATTTTTATATACAGCCTTGGTTAATTCTCTCCAGTGACCAGCAGTCAAGTGTGCCTGACACGCTCCCGGTTTCTTCACTCCATGCGGGAGCCAGCCAGCACCCCAGCGGTGCCACTGCTGCTGGGGTGGGGGGCTGCCCTCCAGCCAGGGGGACTGGCTGCAGCAGCTTAGGGCACAGGTGTCCCAGGAACGTGGCACTGGGTCACACCACACCCACGTGCAGTGCTGAGCACACACACGGTGCTGGCCACACACACAGCCGTGACGGGGACGGCGCAGTGGCACCAGCTTGTCACCAGCACCCCGTCATTTCCCTCACTTGTCCTGCCTCGGCCACCACTGCTCAGGGAGGAAGTATCGCCTCTATTGAGATGCCAGGGATGTTCTGGCAAGAAGTAGTTCCAGAAAGCTGCACATTTGAGAAGGCACTTAAAAAGCCCAGACCTCTTTGTTTAAACTCCGATTGAAGACAGACCCATAAACTCTCTATATTATTTATTAGTTATTGTCTCATTTAATCCCCTTTGGAAAGGCAACAATAGAGGAGCTCCATTTTTTTTTTCCCAAGCTAGTGATGTTATTCCTTAACTAAGAAGCTGAAAGCAGACCATACCATTCACTTAACTACCAGCACAGATGGGTTACTGGTATCCACCTCATTTGCCCCATTCCTGACTCACTAACAGTCACCATTAGTGATGCTCTGGTCCCCAGCACATCACTGGGGAACACAGGTCTTTGCCCAGCTACCTGAGCTCATGCAGAAGTGCACTTTTCCTGATCACTTTTGAAGAATACAAGTGTTTGGGAGCTGGGAAAAAGCCCCTGGTAGACTGCAAGGATCTCACACAATGCCAGATTCAAATTCTCACCTCCAGGCCAGCCTATGAAGGAAAACCAGGAGCAGAAAGGGGCACTTGGAAAAGGGAAGAAGATGGTGGCCAACCTATGAATGATCCACTTAAGACTGAGGAGCACCAACACTCCCAACAACTTCAGAAAGACTGGGTGACAAACAGGAGCAGGCTTCTGGTTTTCATATCAGGCTTCTCAGTGAAAACAAACACACCAAAAAAAACACAATACCCTTACTCTCTCCTGCTAGGTAAAATCCTATTAAACAAGTAGAAAGATCAACAGACTTCAGTCTCCCTTCCACACTGCCCCCAGACAAAAGGTTATTTTAGGTACTTCTGCTGAAGTTTTTGTTTTGAAGAGATATTTTTTTCAGGGAAGACATACGTAAGAGTCAGACTGCACCCTGAAATCTGATTTTACTCCTTTAATGGTGGGCTTGGGCATCTGGACTGTATATGAGCAACTGCTAGCCTCCAGTTCAGCTTGTAAAAACTTATTGTGGGGGTTAGCGACTTTCCCAGTATTTCTCATGTTAGAATAAATTAAGTGTGCATGGAAGGTAGAAATACATATGACTGAAATGAAAAGTTGGGCTAAAAATAGCACTACAATTGCATTGTTCATAGTGAGGGAAAGCAAACCTGGTGGGAGGGAAATAAATATATTTAACAGCTGTCTCAACATAATGTCAGATTTATTCAAGATTTCTAAAATGGTCTTTGACAAGCCTTGACTCATTGGCTAGGACTGGAAAGGGTATTGAGGGTGGATTATTTCTTGTGATTTATATAAGAGACCACTGTGACTAGTTTGAAAAACCTGCTTACAAGTGCAGTAAATTAAAACAGAAGCCTACATAAGACATGTACCTTACAGACAAAAGGCTTAAAGCATTCTTCAGTCTGAATCACCAAAGTGTGGTTTGCAAAGGGAAATCGGCTTCAAGAATTTCTGCTAGCCAAAGATGTAATCTCCAGTATTTAGAGGAATCTTCTACTAGGACACTATGGAAAATAAAACTGAAACTCATGCTGCTATATCATGCTTCTAAAGGCCTGGCACTTAGTCTCTGTATCAAAAATGGCAGAAGTTATCAGTGGTTCACAGCTCACACCGGACCATGTAGTAGTCTCATGTATCAAAAAGCTTGCATGGTGCATACAGTAACATCCACACAAGTGCAATTTAAAAAACATCCAATTTTGCATGTGCAGAATAATGGAAAATGAAACCATGTGCATTTGATCAAAGATGGGCATGTTGGCCTTCCCCTTAGCTCTGAGAGATAATTGCACAAATTTTCACATAATTTGAACATTACTTAATTCATCAACAGAGCCTTGCACAAGCTGTACCACAAAGAAAACACTTCAGACATCTTCACAGGAAGTGAAAACCCCTCAGACAGAGGTGTTCTGCATAAGAAGTGTATTACTTTCACAGATCGAAGTCAGATTGTGATCTCCTTAAAACCCTGGATTTCCCTCTCCCTTCAGGCAGATACGATCCCCTACAGAGGCCAAGAAATTAATGAGCAAAGGTTCATTCCAACTCCCACAGCACTCTCCAAGCCCCATGAGTAAATCAATACAGGCAACTCCTTTGACTTCTACCAAAAAGTCTGCAGAGGTACGTGATCTATGCTGAATAGTTCTGCAAAAGCATAATACCTTTATCGTGAAGCTCTAACGCCAGTTTGGATGTCCAGTACAACTGGACACACAGAAGGGCCACTTCTCCTTGGAATGAAGCACAGAATTTGAGATTAGGTCAAAAGTCCTTTATTTTAGATCCTCTAGGGCATGGTAGAGTAATAGCTAGTGGCATCTTATCAGAGAACAGACTGGGGGAAATGGCATCTTACAGATATGCTTTGCTTGCCATTACCTCTTTGTGATGCCAGCTGGTGAGGTGTAGAACACCCACCTCAAATGACATATGGGAATTCAGGAGCCAAAACTCTCTCATGACAGTTACCTTCCAGACCATATGATGACCCTATAAGCCTTTGTATCACCAAGCAAATTTAAGGGATCAAAATCAAATCTCCCATAGACTTCTACACAGCATTTTAATGCCCCTTTTCAGAGATAGGAATTTATTAGCTGTTTTTTGTGGAGGAATGACCAGGAATAGAGCAGCTGATATTCTTAATAAAGGCTTGACAGCTCATCTTTGTATAAAAAGAGTTAGTTAATACACTCTGCATATAACAACCAAGAAGGCTAAGGTGAAGGGCTGGAGAAAAAGGAAGTAATCCCAAAAGAAAATGAAGAAATTAATAAGCAAGAGAGGGACCTGAGACTTCCATCCTCTTCATTATCTCCTGTTACACAGGTCAAAACAGAACACAATGTTTCGGCCACTTCTCTGATGTGACTGTTGCTATTGGAATAAAATATGTCCTTGAGTATATCTGTTCCCATTTGCCTTGCGCAACTACAGTCAAAAAGATTTCTGTATTAAACCTCAGGATAAAGAGTCCCTGTCCAGTAGGGACTCCTCCCTTGTTCCACAGAAACTACCCAAGATATCACTTCCAAACTTGAGAGGTTATGATTGCCTATAGCAACTTCTCCCCTTCTTTTGTGTCAGTTAAATAAAGCAGCCTGATTTTGAATTCCCATATAAACCTAGCTTCAAGTTAGCACAGCTCCACCAGAGAAGCACTGCTGGAAGATGCAAAGTGCCTTTTATCTGCTAGACTGCCTACATGTTGAGCTGAAACAATGGGTCAATTATCCCAGCACTATGTTCTTCCTGGGCTGAAAGAGGATAGTAAGTTGAGATCTCATCAATCACTCCAGCTCCTATTGCTCCTGCAGAGAGAATTGTTATGACAACAGGAGGCTGAAACTCAGGTTTATTGTAACCGAACAGATGGATTCCAAAAGTCTGGGACATTCTTGCAATGGAAAAGCTGATGAATTACAGAAGAAAAAACATATGTCACTTATTTAACCTTCTGATTTTCTTTGATTCATTGCTAGGACAAGCAAACAAATCTTAAAAGGAAAAAAAAAAAAAGGAAATAAATAAGAAGAGCAAACAGTAATGTGATTATTGTTTCTATATTTCATACAGTAGTGATGCCTTCTGTGCCAGCACACTGCCTGCCCCTTGACCTTCCTACCTCAAATCCCTAGATGTAACCCTGATTTCTGAAAGAGGTGGGGCTTATATAGTGCTAGAGAAAGTGTCTCCAATTCCACTCCCTATTCTGTGTTTCCCTACTGGCCAATGGTGTTAACATTTGACAGAAGGGTAGCAGCCAAGAGACTGCATTTCTGTGTGAAGATTGCCAGCTAAGCAGGGGACAGAAACCTAAAGCAGTGCTCCCACAGCTAACAGCAGTTGCCAAAACATCCACACTTTCTGGGCAGTGGAAACTTTCTGGTTTACAACTTTCTGGTTGTAGATGGCAACACCATCTCTAGTCTCCCCAGAAAGCAGGGGAGACTAGAGATGGTGTGCCATCTACAACCTGGGATTACAGCAGGGGATGGAGGACACTTGGTAGGAAAGCAGGTTACACTGCTCAGGAACAGATCTCTGTATAACTGCAATAAAAATTTCCCCCTCACCCCAGCAAAATAGAAGAGAAACACTTCTGAACATGCATTGTAATGGGAGAATGCATGCCTTGCAGCTGTGTAAAACAGCAAGAAAACAACCTTTTCTTTTGCAAGAAAACAGCAAGTTTCTAAATCCAACCTTTCCTCTACATGTGTGTGTGTGTGTGCTCGCAGATGCCTGCACACACAGCCAGAAGCAGCGAGTTTCTGAATCCAACCATTTCCTCTACGTGTGTGTGTGTGTGCTCGCACATGCCTGCACATACAGCCAGAATGCACACACACCCACAGAACCCATGTGTGTGTGTGTAAGCACACAGCACACACAGCCAGAATGCACACACACCCACAGAACCCATGTGTGTGTGTGTAAGCACACAGAACGCAGTACACACTTCACATCCACTCGCACAGGGGAACAGTTAAGCGCAGCAATCACTGCAAGTATATCCATGCATGTGCACACAGACAAAACCTGGGATTTCCAGCAAAGCTCGAGCAATTCAGTGTAATAAAAAAGGGCTCCTTGCAGCAAAGCACTTAACGAATGGCAGATTGTATCCAAAGGGTGCCATTACCCAAGGGAGCTGGGGGATTTGGCTGGAGCACGCAGTATAAACAAATGGCCTGAAGATTTGTCAGGGTAAGGACTGCATTTAGCACAATCAGAAGGCTTCATCTCCTCTGAAGCCCTATATATTTCATTCTCAAAGCAGATGAAGCTGCAATCTTTTTCCATACTTTAAAAGTAAAATTTTTGTGAGAGGAATCTAATTTCTGAAAACTATTGTAACCTCCCAGTATTTTCTCAGTCATGTTCTCCTCTCAGGCCTATTAGCAAAAAAATGAAAACCTTTCATTTTAATGTAATTTTGTTATTCATTATCTTACATACCAATCAGGGAAAATTGAAAAACCTAACAAGAGACAACACTAATTTTCTGTTTTAAATGGTCAGTACAGTCAAATAACAGCTCTGACATTGGCTACCTTCTAGAAATCACCTTTTCACTTTCCCCTATAACCCATAATTTGAAGTACTTGCAACTCCTCTTTGTCTTGAATAAAATATATTACTTACACCATTTTTTCTATTCTGAGATCTTAGAATTCCTCCTGGACTACAGCTCACACATCTCTTGTGTCAGACTCTGATGGAGCATCTATTTCTGATTACAGTCTGGCAAAGTAAATCATAGAAAATTGGAATTCCAAGGAAAAGAACATTTCATGTTTCATCATGCTGTTATGATGAGAAAGGCAGACTTTTAGCTTGATTGTTTTATTTTTACCAAGGGATGCTTAGTGCTATGTTTTATGTGCTCCCAGAATATGAGCCCGTGCACTCATGGTGTTCCAAACCTCAAAATCCACAGTCAATTATACTGCTCCAGAATGGTGGCTCTAGATTCCTTACCACCAGTTTCTCCAGCAGAGGTACTGCTGGCTCCATCTGTCCCACACTGCCATATTCCTTGTATGAAATTTGAAAATGCACTGACTCTTAGAATGCTTGAGGTCGGAAGAGACCTCTGGATTGGACCTGGTCCAACCCCACTGATCCAACAGGGACAAAATCAGTTGCCCAGGACCATATCCAGTCAGGATTTTAATATATCCAAAAATGGAGACTCTACAACCTCTCTGACCAAACTGACAGTGCTTGACCACCCTCCCACTGAAAAAGTTCTATCTTTTCTTTAGACAGCACCTCCTGTGTTTCCGTTTATGTCCATTGCTTCCAGTTCTGTCATTGAGCACCACTGGAAAGAGCCTGACTCCATCCTCTTTTTACCCTCCCTCCACGTGTTTATAAATACTGCTGAGATCCTCCCAAACCTTCTCTTCTCCAGGCTGAACAGTCCCAGTTCTCTCAGCTCTTCCTCATAGGAGAGATGCTCCAATCCTTTTATCATCTTTGTGGCACTCTCGGGGAGGCTTTACCAGCTTTCTCAGGTAAATCTACATCTTGCTTTTATTGGGGAGCCCAAAATTGGACACAGCACTTCAGGCCTCACTGGTACTGAGTAGAGGGACAGGATCACCTCCCTCCAGCTGCTGGGCACCTCTCTCCTAACAGCCCAAGGTACTTGTTCACCTTCCTTGCCACAGCAGTGCGCTGCTGGATCACAGTCAGCTTGGTGTTTGCCAGGAGCCCAAGGTCCCAAGGTACCTTCCAGATGGTCAATCCCCATTATGCACTGGTGCCCCAGCTTGTTTGTCCTCGGGTGCAGGACTTTGCATTTTGCATTCATTAACATCATGTGACTTTCATGGCCCATTTCTCCAGCTTATCGAGGTCTCTTTGAATGACAGCACAACCATCTGGTCTCTCTCACTCCTGAGTTTTGGGTCACCTGACATGATGATACATTTCATTTCAAACTTGATGAGGGTTCACTCTGTATCAGTGAGCAGGTCATCAATGAAGAGGTTAAACAGAATTGGCCCAGGAGAAGACCTGGATGCAGAAGGCATTGAAAACCTCAGGTATTTCTGTGTCCTTTTTTAGCAAGTCCTCTGCCCATTCAGAAGCAAAGCCACATTTTTCCTTGTCTCCCATTTACTGCCATCTACTTGTAATAGCCCTTCCTTTCATGTCCTTTGTCAGATTCAACTCCAAGTAGGCTTTGGATTTCCTAACCCCATCCCTGCATGCTTGGACATCATCTCTATGCGCCTCCTGAGTTACCTGTCCCTGTTTTTACCTCATGCATGCTGCCTGTTGTGTTTGAATTTAGTTAAAAGCAACTTGTTCTCCAGCGCAGGTATCTTAGCAGGAAACTGAGCTGCCTTTGCTTGGTTTTCCTGCTCACACTGATGGACTGCTCTTGAGCTCTGAGAATATGATCCTGCAAAAAAACCTACCAGATCTCCCGAACACCTCATCTCTCTGGGTTCATATCCCATGGGATTTTTCCAAACAAGACCCTGAACAGGCCCAAGTTTTCTCTCCTGAAGTCTAGGCCTATGGTCCTGTTATTTGCCTTGCTTCCTCATCTCAGGACCTACCATCTCATAGTCACCACAGCCAAAGCTATCCCTGGCCTGTGCTGCCTCAGCCAGTACTACAGAGCATTTCCCCTCATTCCCTGCTCCGTCACCTGCATCAGGACATCACCACAAATGAGCTCCAGAAACCTCCTGTGCTGCTTGTGTGCTCAGCTGCACTGTTGTTTCAGCAGATGTTGGGGTGTCCAAAGCCTGCCATGAGAAGTAGGGCCTGGAGACTTCTTCCAGCTGTCTGAAAGCCTCATCTCCTCCTTCCTGATCAGGGGGTCACAGTTAAAAATATTATTTATGGCATACTAGTCTGTGGCTTGTAACAATTCTGGAAGCATTTCTGTGCAATGGTTTTTCAGTGAAATATGAGCAAAATAAAACCTGAGTCAGGAAAAAGCTTCTCTCTATATAGTGAAGCCCATCCTCTTTTTTACAATCATTTCATCTGTAGGCTAAAGGGCATCCAATAATTATGACTGCATTTGAGCTGAAATCAAAATATAGTAACTCACAATTTGGGATATCCAGACTTATACCTTCAAAAGCACAGCTTGATTTATGGATGCCTGGCTGGAAGATATTTTATGCTCAAGCTCCCAGCCATTGCATAAATACTGCAGTGCATAAGATCCCCCCTCCAAAGGAATATGTTTGCAAATACTGAACAGCGTCCCCCATAATGAAGTGCCAATTTAGAGAAGGGAATAACTTTTAAAAAGCAGTCCTGATTTGGTGGCCACAGATGGGTATAAAGCTGTACTTGTTAATGCCACCACAGTAAGTCAGGCCTTTTTTTGATTTATGCAAATCTAACCGAAAAAGTAACACATAGCTGTGCATTTCTATCACCTCCAATTTCAGCATGAACAAAAGAGTAAAGTAACTGATGAGTGTCAAGGAAGTAACTGATATATTACCTCTTCTCACCACATTCAAAGCCAACAGCATGATATTACCAGTGAGTGACTCAAGCTCAAAAATGCATTACAGTGCAAATGTTCCTAAAATAGTTCCCAAAAAATAGAGCCAAAGTAGTCAGAATTTGTCCCCTCCTTATGAAATTAAAAAAAAAAAAACAAACCTAAGTATATTTAAATATATATATATTTAATATATTTCAAAATATTTAACTGCAAGGAGCAAGATGCCAACCTCCCACATAAGAAGAAGACATTGCCCTATAAGTTCACAGCTGAGGGGTTTTACTTTATCAGTGAACATTCATACAGCCAAACCTTAGCCTTGCTTAGACTGGTGACAGGGCTGAGCATCATTTTGTGCTGGGCTAAATAATGAGGTAAGTTTCAGAGCTCAGTGCTGGGGCCTTGTAGTATTAGTGGATTGACTAAAAATGTCAAAACCCCTTTTGCTAGAAAACAAAACTTATACAGATAGTTGCAACAATTTATTTGAAATCTCACGGAATTTGAAAATAGAAGAATTTCTTTTCCCAGCCATGTACCTCTTTCACAGAGCCACCCTTCTGATTTCCCAGAAAAAGGCAAAGAGGGAGCATATACACACACTGCTGTAAAGCAAAGTAGCTGGGAATTGACACTGCTAAATAAGTGCAATCTCATTCATCTACTTCATATACGAGGCAGGTCTGAAGGGAAACCTCAAGAAACTGCTCAACAGTTGTCATTCTCTACAAGCAAACAGCCAAAGGAAAATCTGCTCAAGCAAAAGGTTCAGACATACATATTCACAGACATATTGCAGATACAGGTAATAACGCTAATAGGTCTTCTACAACTAGAAGTAGGTGAGAGATGCCAGATGCTTCTCTCTCTTCTTCACAAAATCAAGAAACAAAAAACATCCAAAATTCAGAGACATATCCCCAAAACAACAGCAGGCATTTCAAAATGTGGCTAGCCCCTATGGCTATAGCACAGCTGCACATTGCATAGCTTTAGAGAATTAAAGCTGTTACCTGCACACATTCTAAATGCACAGCCAGCATTAAGGACACAGGCCATCTAGGAAGGATTAAGGATTAGTTATCATTTCAACCCAATGAAAGAAGATCTATATTTCTTTTTTAGACACGTAATTCACAGGAGAATCGTGCTTGCCAACACTCTGAAAAAATAATCTTTCAGAATTCTTGCAAACCCACTGTGTTATGATTTCATCTCATGAAATACAACACCTTTACATTAAACCTCATAAAACTAAATCCTGCTGGATCTCTTCCAGACTCAGAGAATAAACAGCTATATCAGTGATGCCTAGAACAGTAATATCTGGCCCACTGTCATATGGCATGTTCACATTTACAGAGGGGAGCAGGTCTGCAAACAGCTAATTCACTTTGCTATCACAAAATCCTCACATACAATGAATTTCTCACATAATTGTTCTAAGAAATACTTCAAGAAGGAAAAAAAAATGCTTTGAAAACCATAATACATATTTATTTATACTAGGTTTTGGGGGGAGGGGTTGTTAACCTGTTCCCTCCCTTCCCCTTAGTGTAACATGTTGCAGAGCGGCTCTGGTTTTCAGTGAACAGGAGCAGGTTTAGTTGCCTGGGGCTCTGGTCGATAGCAAAGGGGGAAAATTTGTTGTCAAAAGAGTTCAAATGCACAGAAGAATGTATCTAATGAGCTTACTCTGTAAAACATGATTATTCTCCCTTTGCTGTCAGAAGGGCTACTCAAATTCCTTTCAGCCCTGCCAGTCCAGCCCAGAGCATGAGTAAGGAAAATACCCAAACAACCAGTACAAGTACACCAGGCAACACAGGTCTAATGCTCAAGCCCTCCTCAGAATCTCAGGGCAAATGTCTTCCATAGAGATGGAGACTGATGTATGGCCAAAGAATAAAAGCAATTTTCTATGTTATTTAGAATCTTCTCCATTTCCCATGTAGAATTGTGCTTCAGTCGCCTGGCTCGGGCAGAAGTTTGCACATCTTCATGTGGAAACTGAAGTTACAGACCCCTACATGCAGATGTCACACATTCCTTCCATCTTGCCTATCATTTATCTGGCTAATTACATCTCAGGCAAACCACAATGAGGTCCAGTGCAGGAACAGGAGCCAAGGAGCACATGAGCTGATAGCACTCCTTACCAGGGCCTGAATTCCCCTAAGGTTCCCCTTCTCATTTTTTCCATTCTGACCACAGCATTCTGGATTTTAGTAGCCACAGCTGGAGTAAAAGGGGGAGGTTAACAGTGCTGTAGTCTGCCCATGTCCAGTGACACTAAGCAGAGGGAAGAATCCCAAAACATGTGGTCAAGCAGAAGCCAATGGGGAAGAGACAAAGGCTCCCTGGGAATTGTTAGGAGATGGTTTTTTTTGAAGTGGCAGAAGAGAAACATCCCTGTTAAGATGGTCGATTAGATGACACAACAGCAGGACAAGGTTGCTGACCCCATCACCAGAATTAATGAGGAGGGGGATGTGTGTGGAGGGCAGTAGATTGTGCCTCCAAGCTCCCTGTCAAGCAGAGGACTATGCAGGACACCTTCAGTAGCTGGACATCACACTCCCAGTCTTTCCCTGGGCTGGGGAAGACTGACACCCTAGGAATGCTCTCCATGGATTCATGGTTCTCTCAAACAGCAAGTGACTTCTGTCAGAAAACTACTGTATACATAGGGTGTCAGAACTACAAACACTTGAGGGTGGGAGGAGAGAATGGCAGCTCTTGATCATCTGAGAAGCCTCAACTTTGAACTGGCTAATGACCCCAGCCCACAATTATCCACTCTTATGAGGGGCACACCCAGGCAGACTGTGCAACACAGCACCAGGGGAAGCCACAGTGTCCACAGAGACAAATCATTGTGAGGAAAGAGAAGCAAAAAAGAACAAAACACAGGTGACAGCATACCAGGGTAATGTGAACTGGTACTGCCATTCTTAAGAGCTCACTCTGATATTTAAAGCATCATTTTCAACATAACTTCTTCATTTTCAACCAACCCAAATGAAGATAACTAAGCATGATTTCAGCTTTGTTCATCTTTTTCAGCGTGAACTCTTTCAACCCCCAAATGTGTAACTCTATGCACTAAGTAGCAAAGTATACATGTCTGTAAACCATGGTAACTTTTATTTTTAATGTTTACAAAACTACTCAAAACAACATGATTTCACTAATTATTCAGATATAAATATTAATTCTAAATTGACCCTGACACACTTCCTGCTACAACTTTACTCACAGCGTCTAAACAAACTTTGTTTGCTGTGAAATCTTTTAGAGAAAAAACTACTGCACAAATAAACCAGACAAATACATTCTCACAGTTTCTTCCAAAAATGAAGTTTTCCCTGCAGAAAGTAAGTCAACCCAACTGCATATCAGTTGGAAACTTGGGTTGCAAGACACTCGCTTCTCTCAAAATTAGCACTTCCAACCAGAGCAGAAGACCAAGCAACAACAAACTATTCAGGTAGCTAAAAGGCAAATAAGATAGATTAGTCCCACAGTCAACAGAGAGCTGGGAATACTGAAAATATAGAAATTTACACAGACAAATTAATAATTTAAAGTATGAAAATCCACGAAAATAATAAATAAGTGGGCTAGATAGTTCTCAAACTTACCTCAGTTTATATTACAAGTATGCATTTGCACATACTGAGAAAGTAAAACTACATGTGAAGAAGAGCATGTTTATAATGTATTTCAAACAGGAGTTCCTTTACAAGACTCTTCAGCTTTACTTGTCTGCACCAAGTTCAGGAAGGCAAAACTGTACAATTCTAGCCTGAAAGCAGAATAGTAGAAGAAAGAAGAAATTTGAGATGTTGAACCAAAAGTTTTCATATAGTCCTTGAATACAGGGTAAACGAAAGTTTCTTGCTCTTTCTCAATTATTTCTGAACTTGTGCAAACTGCAAACAAATGTAATACCAATACATCATAAGTCATGTCATGCAGACTGCCTCTGGGTCAGCTACTTCAAAATTCTGGGGTTTTTTTATTATTATTTGGAAAGGCTAATCCTAGAGTCTGCAAATATATTTAAATTACTGATTAGATGCCTACTGCTTTGATTATTTGAATCACTGCATAATTTACCTCCAATGCAATACAGAGGCTTGCTGATTAGATCAATCTGACATTACTGTTTCATTGCTTTATTTTAAATAGCATAGCTTTGGGGAACAGGTTCTCTTGATTTTGCTTTTTAAAATGTTTTACAAATTATTATTATTATAAAATAATTTCCCTTGACAAGTAACGGGTGTCCAAACCTTGAGGCCATTAGGCTAGCTATCTATCAGCAAATCTGACATTCCCCTGCAAGAAGCAATTAGTTCTGAAAGTGAGTTTCTGTACCTGCCTCACTCACACACTCATTTAGAGCTCTTTTCTCTGCTAAGCACTGCAGAAGCAGAGCAGTCAGTGGCTATTTTTACCCATCCATCTGCAGATTTATGTGAGCCCCCCCAGCACACAGACAGATCCACACTGAAGCCCACCAATGTCCACAGCTTCAGCCACTCATCAGGGCAAGTCCTAATGGCAACTTCGGACACAAATGGCCAAAATCCACCAAAGTCCTACCAGGGACAGTAAAATCTGGAGCTAGACCCCTCATGACAGTAACAACAGCAAAACTCACACGGTGTCCAATGGTGGCAGTATTTCTGTCCCCTGTCACCCAGCCCAGATGGAGGCAGCAATTCTCCTTTCTGAAGCACTCGTGCCCCTCACAGAGCCCAGGCATTTTGGCATAAACACCCTGTCCTTTTGTATGGCTCACACCGTGGGGCCCCGCTCTCTGCTCAAGGTGCTAGCTACTACCAGGCTGCAAACAGCAGCTAGGGGGAAAGAAAGGAAAGATTTATTACATTACAGCTTTTTAAGCAAAATACACTAGGAAAACCAGGTACCATGCAATTATAGCCCTCCAGGGCATGGTTCTGCTACCTTTGCTATCCAGCACTTAGATGAGATAGATAGTAAAGGGAATGGTAATTACAAACAGAAATTCTGCTCGAGCAAAAATGCTCACCACGACAAAAACTATAGCCAGATATAGATACATGTCTGATAAATTTGAAGGATAGTAACTTACTGAAGTACTAGCATACCAATAAATCTGGATTTCTATATATACGAGTGTGTGTGTGTGCATAATACAACATCCAAGCACCTATATTTACCACTTTGTGTAAATGGAAAGTACAAAGCAACATTAAAATTAAGAGGTTTGGAATAAGATTTAATAATGGTCCTACAGAAAACATTCCAAACCGAAAAAAAAAAAAAAAACCTGAAAATTTAAAAATACTAAATGCAGGGAAACTATTGAGGGAATGGCCACTAAAATTAAAACAGCAATAAAAGTGAAAACCTGGAAAACTGTGTGATTTGGTTTCATTCCCATTTGAAAGTAATCAGCCTCAATTTGATCTTTTCCTCCCATGACAGCAAACCCTGACTAAAGATGGCCTGGAGTTCCAGTCCCCAAACAGAGTTTCTAGAGAAGAAGGGCAGCGAGCAGGAATACAGAGCATGGTGTTTCCAGGGGAAGATCGGTACCCCGTGTCACTGGGCAAAGGAAACACCACACAGTGTGCACAAGCGCCACCAAGAGGTTCTTCTGCCGCCGCCCAAGGAAGATTTTCCCCCTGTGCTGCTCGGGCACATCCTCAGCACCTTTCGAGCACGCTCGCCGCTCATTTTCAGTGAGCATTCCAAATGGAAAGCAAAGAAAAGGATAATTTATTTTTTAAGGGCTCCTTCCAAAGACCGGGGGGGAAGAGGGGAAGATATAGCTACAGCACGTGCAGGTTTTGACAATGGAACTTTTAAATGTTGTGGCAACAGAAAACAAAGATTGCTGCCCAGTCCGGATCTGGAAAATGTTAAATTCCACCTTATCAGCCACTGAAACAGCACCAGGAGGGATCTGCTGCTGAGCTGCCTCACATCAAAATCTATGCAATCCTATTTTTTTTCCTGTCAAATTCAACTATGAGATTCAAATAGTAATACTATTTCTGTAGTGTGATGTTGGAGACCATTTTAAAAGGTAAGCAGAAATTTTCTTCAGATGTTTTCATCGTGATGAGAAAACCAGTTTTGTCCTCATCACTGCCTTTTTATGAGCTGAAGAGAATGAGCTAAAAAGCCTCAGGTTTTTTGTTCCTCTACAATGTTAAGGGCAAGTTCTCAAGCTCCAATTTTTTTGCTTAGGAAGCCCCTGAGGTCAGTATTCCCCTAATCTGCTTGGCCTGGCTACTCTCACCAGCCAGTGGGGCTGGACTCGGTTCAGGGGTGAAAGCATCACCCAGACATTTGGGGAAGGTGGGTGCTTTGTGCCAGGTAAGGCTTGGCTGCCCTCCATGCATCCGTGCCTCCCTTTGCAAATCACTGCTCTCAAAGTTGCAAATCATCCATCCTAGTCTCACCATCTCCCACCAAGAGAAACCAATCTGGAGACTGCCCAGGAGCTGAAAGCTCAGTCTTTTCTCCAGGAAGGGGAGAGGGGTGGAGACACAGCCTGGAACTAAGCCTTGCAGGTGAGGGTGCAGGCATCCCAGAGAGGTCTCAGGAGTGTCAGACTGCAAGCCACCTGGCTAAACCCAGAACTTGGAGCACTGACTTGGACTAAATGGTCTCCAGAAGTTCCCTCCAGCCACAATTATCCCATGATTCTGCAACCCAAAAGGACAATGACACCTTCAGGTCTGTGACAAAGGAATGTGAGGCTCAGGCTGGCAGTGACAGCAGCTTTTGCCTCAAAGCTCGTCACATCACCAAAGTACCTCATAGAGTTGGGGAAAGGAGAAGCAAAGAGGTTTCCACATACGGCACATAGCCAGGTAAGGGACTGAGTGATTCCAAAGCAGAAGATATGGAAAAGTATGACACAAATTAACAAATTCATACTCTTATTGCTGCCTGTGTTAAAGCAAGTGTGTTGCCTATTCTTTAGCAGACAGGCAAGTGTCAATACATTTTCCCCCTTCCACATCTTACCTTTCAGAACTGGTCAAAAAAAACGTACAGAAGTTCATAATTCTTATCAAGCCTTGAAAACCAGGGGAAGAAGCACCGCTGTTTTTACTTAGAGAGCACAGAACAGACACACTCCTTAGAACACAACTACACTGAACTCCGTGCAAGTTCCAAGGACTCCAGCCGTTTTCCCCACAGTTCATTCATTTTCACCACCTTCCATCAGGTAACTGAGGCTGGGGGGAACTGGAGCTGAGGTTCTTTCTTTCAAGGCAGCTCATTCTCTCACCTAACTCCCAGGATTTAAGGTGATTTAAGCACTTGAGGATTAAAGGCGTTTTAACAGCTTATACAGATTTAAACCTCTAAAGTGGCTTAAACGCTTATGCTACTTTCAGGGCTTTAAAGTGGCTTAACTATCCATGGCATTTGATACATTTACGGGTGCTCAAAAGTCTATGCTGCCTTTAAAACAATTTTTAAAAAACATCTTAATACATTTAAAAAAAAAAAAAAAAAAAGAATGGACAAACTGAGAGAAGTCATTGTAGCACTACAGCAATGTGACAAAAGCAGAGAGAAGGGCAGAATAGCTCTGTAAATTTTTAAAAAAAATTATATACTTTAAAAAAAAAAAAAAAAAAAGTATACCTTAAAACATCTTTGTGTTTTAGGACTGCAGTCCCGCTTGGCTCCTGCCAGGTCGGACCGGGTCGCCCGGGATGGTTTTGGTGGGAGGTGGATGCCAGCGCCTTACCTGGCAGCAGCGGGCCCCGCACCTGTGCTGGAAGGGAGAGGCGGGGCGGGGTTGAACGCCCGGGGCCCGGAGGGGCGGCACCATTCCTTAGTTCCGTTCCCAATTAGCGGGAGGCAGGGGATGTTTATTGGCCCGAGCGCGTGCGGCGGGACACCCCCGCGGGCAGCCCCGGGAACGCTCCCGGGCCGAGCCGGGCACATCCCCCGGGCCGAGCCGGGCACATCCCCCGCGCCGCTCCGCCCCGACAGCCGGGGCAGCGGCACCGGGGCAGCCGGAACAGCCCCGCAGCGCCGTGCGGGCCCGGGCGAGCATCACCCGCAGCCTGGGAAGGCGGCTGGGCTGGTGGTGACCGGGCACTGCTGCCCTTTAGTCACGGCGAGCAGCATTCGGCTGCGCGGGCTGGGAACTGGCAGCGAGGAGCACTGACGGCAGCCTCGCCTCTGGCGCTTTCACCTGCAAGGGATCAGAACGAGGACACCAAGGGTTGCTCGGGTTTGCAGGCGTGGGTTGGTTTTGTTTACGTGGTCTCGGGTCATTTCAAACTTCGAGTAAATGAGTTCACCGGGGGTCATTAGAAATGGAAATAATAAGGTCTCAATAAAACCTTGTTTCAAATCAAAGCTTAATCCAGGAAAACGTGTGGTTTTTCTGCTTATTTCCTGTGGGCTAGAAACAAACAAGCAAACAATTCTGGTGAAAAGAATGAGCAGGTTTCTGGCAGAAGTGTTTCATCCTCCACCACAGAGAAGGGTGGTTATCTCTAGTCTAAACAGTCTGCTCAGATTTAGGTCTTTGCTTCCACATAGCCTATCCGTGGAAAATAGCACACAGGGAATTTATGGAGCAGGCAAATTTTCTTCCAGTCATGCTGAAATCCACCTTAAGGGATATCAATGACTCAAAAAAAAATGAGAAGCAGCAGGAAAAAATGGAGAGAGAAAAACAAACCACAAACTTGCCCATTTTACAAAGACCTGGTGGATAGCCCGACCTTTCAGAGAACAAAGCGCAAACCTGTTGGTAGATTTCCTTCCACTAAAGAGGAGTTTAGGGACAGAGGCTTGTAGAACAAGCATAGGAGCTGGAAGAGATATTCCTGACAAGTGACAAAGCCTACAGCCTCTGGTACTTGGTAAACTAGGCTTAAAATGGGCACCATAAGCCATCAGTGGGGCTCAGTCCTATGGAAGGCAGCTGAGGCCAGCAGCTTACATGTGCTCTGTTTAAAAGTAATTAATGGCAAGAACATGTGGTGCTGTAAGAAATAAACTACTTTTAAGCCTTACCACAAGTGATACTAGACATTCAGGATATTTATTTTCCAGGTATCAGCTTCAGGAGAGAAGCTGCCCTACAGGGAGATTACATTCATCAACTTGGCCGACTGGAAGGGATCTTGGAATCTCACTGAAAGAGCTGGCACTGGCTTCACCATGTGACACCAGTTTGCCTGGGGCAGCTGCAGCCATTCCAGCATGGCAGACCTGTGCCTTCCTGGTGGGAATGCTGCAGGTCCCATCTCCTTCCTATGCCACAAGCAATGAGTCACATCTCTGGGAAGCCCAGAGGGAAATTGGATGTACAGGGATCCTGCAATTTACAGAAGTCAACATGGCTGAGGCTAGCTTCCCATAAAACATCTCTATAAGGAAAAATATTCAGTAGCTGATTAATGAATGTGGTTTACCACAAAATGATACTACACAGGCCTACTCTTTTCAATAATAATCCCATAAATAGTATTACTAAAAATCCAAGAATTATCCAAAGCACACTGAAGCTGAGTTGTGATTCCAGCGCCTTGCCTGTTGTCTTCCCCTTGGTGTTAAATCAACACAAACACAATTTTTTAAGGGAGTTTCTAGGTGAACACAATTTTTTAAGGGAGTTTCTAGAAGAAGGAGTGAAGGGAAAGGGATGTGCCTGCTCTGCACGGAGCCAGGCCCGCGCTTTTAGCCTCAGAAAAACGTGCTAGTATTTCGAAAGCGCTTGGCTTCTCCCACTCGGGGAAATCCCCCACTGCCAGTCGGGGGCCATCCAGGGGCGGCAGGCCCCCGCTCCTGGCAGGGGACAGCCAGGGGCAGGAGGGGCTGGGGGCAGCAGGAGGGCCCCGCCTGGCAGCCCCCAGGGCTGGGCGCTGCCGAGCCGGAGCGGGGCCGGGAGTGCCGGCAGCTCCCAGATGCTGCCTGCGGCTCCAGCCCCGCGGCGATCCCTGCCAGCATCGCAGGGAGGGGCCGGAGGTGCCAGACACCCCCGGGGGATGAGGGAGCCGCCAGCCTCGCCCCGTGCCTGGGAACCGGCCCGGCCACATCTCCCGTGCGCTGGCAGCGAGAACTCCAAACGTGGGCAGGGGGTGCCGGGGGAGCGCGGAGCAGCTGTGCCAGAGGCAGAGCTCACCTCCAGCTCCCCGCCGCCCCTGCCCGGCACAGGAGCTCCTCGGGGTTCTTTGTTCGCCGGGATCTTTCCCTCCTTCTCCGTGCTCGCACGGTAATGTTCCTTCCAAAGATTTCCTGCCAAAAGACAATCCCCCTGAGCAAAAGCAGACCGAGAAAGTAGTGACCAATCCTTTCTGGATGGCTGTCACCAAGCTCCTCCCAGCCCCCGCTCCCCCTGCTATTTGCATACAAAAAAATCCAGAAAACTCCCGTTTGCCCCAGCATCTCGCTCAGACTCTCCGTCCCCGCCTGGCAGCAGGAGTCCGGGCTGGGGGACGCTGCCTGCGGCTGAGGTAGCGTCGCGCCGCCCGCCCCGTCACCCCGGCCCCCCGAGCCTTTCGCCAGCCCCCCCTCCACCTCCTCCGCGCCCCAAAATGCAGCGCCGCCTCTGCGCCCTGCTCCTGCTGGCGTCCCAGTGCATGGGCTCGGCCGCCGGGCTCTTCCCCTTCGGGGAGCCCGACTTCTCCTACAAGCGCTCCAACTGCAAGCCCATCCCCGCCCCGATGCTGCTGTGCCGGGGCATCGAGTACCAGAGCATGCGGCTGCCCAACCTGCTGGGGCATGAGACGGTGCAGGAGGTGCTGGAGCAGGCGTCCACCTGGATCCCTCTGGTGCAGAAGCAGTGCCACCCCGACACCAGGAAGTTCCTGTGCTCCCTCTTTGCCCCCGTCTGCATCGACGACCTGGACGAGATCATCCAGCCCTGCCACTCGCTGTGCGAGGAGGTGAAGGAGAGCTGCGCCCCGGTGATGTCCGCTTTCGGCTTCCCCTGGCCCGACATGCTGGACTGCAGCCGCTTCCCCAAGGACAACGACCTCTGCATCCCGCTGGCCAGCAGCGACCACATCCTCCCCGTCACCAGGGAAGGTAAGAGGGAGCGGCCGGGTCGCCCCCGGACCGGCAGCATCTGCCCCGGTGAGGAGCCCCGACAGCGGGGTCCCTCCGCGGCTGTCCAGGGGGAGCGAAGGCGAGTGCCTTCAGCTGCAGCACGCTCCGGGACGGGGGGACCGGGGAGGTGGCCGCAGACCAGGCTCAGGGAGGCTTTTCCAAGGGGGCCGGGGAACCCGCAGGCACCGTCGGGGAACTGTCATCGGCCTGCACCCATCTCCATCCTCAAAGCAAATGTCCGGGATTCGGCGCCAGAGCCTTGTACAAGAGTCGTCGCTGTAGCGCGGAGCTGGGGGGCTCGGTGTCGTGTTTCGACCCCCCTCCCCACTCCCCTTGTACTTTTTTACCCGCTAAAACAAAAACTTTTGGTTGAGGCGTGACCTTAAAAGTCCACCGTGACCCCTGTAGCGGGTCTGCCGCAGGAGAAGGCGGGACAAAGTGCTCGGGCAGCTTCGGGGCTGGGGGGAGAAGGAGCAGGCTCTGGGGCCAAGGGATGGAAAGCTGGTGTTTCCCAAAGGGTTCCCAACGCCACCTGCTGTTCCTTTCTCCCCGGGTCTGACGGGGACTGTTGCTTGCATTTGCAGCACCCAAGGTCTGTGATGCCTGCAAAAACAAAAATGAAGATGATAATGACATCGTGGAAAATCTCTGCAAAAACGACTTTGGTAAGTGGAAGCAGAGCTCCTCTCGCTTGAAACTTGAGAGTCGAGGATCAGGTACAGCTCCCAGTGGAGTCAGTAAGAGATGTGCCTGAATAAAGGCAGGGCTTTGACTGTCGGGTCAAGAAACACAAAATTCCACCTTGGAGTAAAAACCAAAGTAACCCTTTTTATCATTCTTTTCTGTTTACTGTTTTGAAGTAGTGCTCTTTTATGTGGATGTTGCTGGCAAACCCAATAGAAAGTAAAATGAGGAGGGGGGGAAAAAAAAAAAAGAGAGAGAATCTTTCATGCAGACTATTGCCTGGGGAGAAGTAGAGCAAAGCTTCATTTAGATGTTTGAGACAGAGCCGCATGACCAATCTCAGTGTATCGTAAGAAAGACTCTCTCTGCAGATTAAGAATGAAGCTCTATATATCATTTGACAGAGAAGGTAATGCACAGACAATTGGGGATATAAACTTAATGGGAAGATCTGGGGTTAGAAGAGGACAAGAAAGCCCCTTCAACACAGACAACTGAAGGACACATTATCCACACATTAGCATTTCAAGAGCTAAAGGGAATAAGGAGGAGAATCCTTTTACAATAGGTCAGTGTTTAATACCTGGAAACAGATTTGTAGTATAAGTATCTACAACAATTCAAAAGTCTTTCTTTAAAAAAAAGAAAACAAAATCCCACCCAAAACCTGAAACTATGATTGTGGGACATAATTGCTAAAACAATCAATAGTTTTGGCCTGGCAAATTGCACTCAGATAAATCCTCCTAAAGCTACACATGCCCTACAGCTCCTTACAGAGCCCTGTAACCCCCTCCTAGTTATTTTACCAAATCGAATGCAGCTGTTGGACCAATTTGCCCTCCATGGGATCTATTCTTTCAAAAAAACAATGCATGTGAAATATCATTTCCTTACAGGTTTGCCTAAAATCCTCTCCAGCCTAATAAATTAAGTGTAGAAGTTTTGAGCTGCAGCAGAGATCAGGTTTCAGATTAGGTCTAGGTACTTGCCTCCCCACCTCCCCATCTCCCCTTCAAACACTACTTTCAGGAAGGCTGCCCTCTCCCAGAAAAAAAAAAATGGTGCTCTGCTTAGTGTAGCAAACCTGCCCTCTCTCTGTTGCAAACAGGAGAAAAGCTGGAAAAAATATTAATTTAGAAAGGAAGGGAAAAGAGGGGGAGGGGAAGAGGAGAAAAGAAATCCAAAAAACCTCAACCCTAAGGTTGATTCAAACTGAAATGACTTGCATGCCCTTTGTGGCTTTAGAAATGGAGCCACCTGCTGCCTCTTCTGTCAGCCCTGACAGTTTAATTAGCAATAGAGCACCTCCCTCCCCAGGTCCTCTTTATGTGCACTAATGGGAAAAAAACCTCTCAATCTCTCTCCCTCTCCCCACTTCCCCCTCCTCTCGCTCTATTAGCCTTGAAGATAAAAGTGAAGGAGATTGCCTACATCAATGGGGATACCAAGATCACCCCTGAAACAAAGAGTAAAACCATCTACAAGCTGAATGGGCTGACAGAAAGAGATCTGAGGAAGATAGTGCTCTGGCTCAAAGGTGGCCTCCAGTGTACCTGCGATGAGATGAACGACATCAACGTCCCCTACTTGGTGATGGGGCAGAAGCAAGCTGGGGAACTGGTGATCACCTCTCTGAAGCGGTGGCAGAAAGGGCAGCGGGCTTTCAAGCGCTTCTCCCGCAGCATCCGCAAACTGCAGTGTTAGTGGCGTCGGCTCTGGCTGTCCTCCAGCAGCCACCCCTGTCCCAAGCTCTCTGGGCCTCCAGCTCCTTCCTGCTCTGGCCCCTGTGAGCCTCGAGATGCCGTGGGCACGAGAAACAGCTGCCCGAGAGGGGAAGAACCCCTCCGTTTTTGTACATAGGTTAAAATGTAATAAAACAAAAATAATGACTATTTTTGGGAAGTATTAAAGTATCTCGCTTAAAGCTTGGGGTTTTGTATGGTTGCAAACGTGACTTTGGTCTGAGGTCTTTCCCTCTTCGTTTCGGTAATGCTGGTTCATTTATATTGCTGCTTCTCTGTGTGCGTGCATGTTTGTTGTGCCACAGCAGGAGACGCAGAGAAAGCCGAGCGTGCGGCTGGCCTGTCACCGCGGGCACGGCGCTTCCGCTGAGGTGACACGGCCTCCCGTCCCCATTAACGCTGTAAAGGTCACCTTATGACTCTTGCATGTGATACATAGGCACCAGTAAGAGCATATTAACCATTCTCACATTGTATTGTCCACGAGTCTGAGCCCTTCTCTCTCAGAAAAGGAAAAAAAAAAAAAAAAAAAAGAACAAGTTTTTGGAGCTGGTTGATCTGAATGCAACTTTTTTTTTTTAATTATTTTGCAAATTAAACCATCTGTAGCTTAACTGTAATATACCTAGTGGTTAATCTGAAAGAGTTGTAAAATATTGCTTTAATTAACCTTGTAAATACTCCAGATAAATGTTATATTCTTGTATATAAACTTTACATCATAGTTTACTCATTGTCTCTGTCTGTATTCACTTTAATCCATTTTGGGAGAACTGGGAGAAAGATGTCCAACTGGACTTTGTCATGGCAAAGCAGAATTTGTCATTCCACCCTAAGTGGCCAGTAGAAAAGCACAAGGAAGCCTCTAGTGCTGCAGTCAGAAAGTCTGTAGTGGACCTCATTTCCCTGCAGATGAGCCCACAAGACACAGGACTGAGGTTCAGTCAGCTCATTTTAATGTGTGTCTGTTGAGCGCTTGGAGATGAGGCTTCTTTTCTGTGGCTCCTTTGTTCGACTGCCTGCATTTTCTCATCTTCTCAGAGGACTTTCCTGACATGGAATTGCAATGAGACCACTGTCTTAAAAATCAAATCCATCTTTCCACTTCTTGAAAAAGACATATTAAGGAGAAAAATGTCATTTGCAGCTTGCAATTCAGAATAATGGTAGAGCAAGGCATTTTTTGTGTGTATGTACACTCACTATACTTATTGAGAAAGAAAATAAAAGATACCTAATAGTGTAACTAAATGAATGTTTTTCAGCATTTTTCTTACAAATGTTTTCTGATGAGGAGTATTGCCTGAATTTTATTGTACTTACCCTGAAAAATAGTCTTGCTTCCCAGTGCTGTTACACATAGAAAATTCTTCTTAGCTTCACTGACAGGATGAGCAGTACCATATTCCCAAGAACATTTTGTGTTAACTCTTCACTGACAGAATACAAATCCAATACTAGACTCTTCTGTAAAGTAAAAAAATCACATTATTTTCATAAAGTTAGTGTTATTTTTCATCATCAGGATCAAAAGATGAAAAGAAAAGATCCAACATGTACATTGTTTCAGAAAAAATTAGTTATTTACCCTCTCCCACAGTCTTAATGTATTCATTACGCCTGATACAAACTGTGGTAGGATGCTGACCATGCAAGAAAAGAGCAATACTCATAAATGTCCTCAAAAGTACAAGAATTTTTTAAAAATTTTACCAAGGGAAAAAAGTAACGAACCACCAAACAAAATTCCCACTTCAAACTGGCTCTTAATTATATTGTGGAATGGTATCTGTATTTAAAGGCCAATACCTTGCTGAAATGTCATTAAAACCTTTCTTCTGAATGAACCTGTCTTACCAGGAAACAGATTTAACTCTTTTCATGTTATGGTGTAATTATTTTAACACTAGCACTCTGTCCATCATCTTACAGAGCCATTTGCATCCAGGTGTTTTATCACTCTACCCATTCTGCTCAGCATATGATGTAATGCCTGTACCTGAACAGCCTTGGGTTTAGAGGGAACAAGCTCACAGATAACAGAGGAGCTGTGTGAAGATGAACCTGCAGAAAACAGGCATGTGTGCCCCACGGAGGAAAGTGCTTTGAAGAGGAGGAGGTTGTTGCAATGCAGTCACTGGGGACTGAAAATGAACAGCCAGGACTGTTGCACATAGCCTGCCTTACAGATACTAAGTTGTGCTACAGCAGCCATAAAATTATCTTAATTGGGCTGTCCTAGAAGGCAGCAGTACTGATGCTGATGAGGACAGACAGGTCACAAGTTGCTCACTCTGGGGTCATGTTAAGGCCAAGACCATATAACAGACTTTTGCCAAATTACTTAAATGTATAAAGACATACCACCTATGATCAAAAGTGCCCTGTCTTAAAGAAAAACCTCATACCACATTCCCCTTCCTCTATCACAACATAAACACAGTTACACCGGCAAAATCCTGTTCATATCAGGACAAATTCAAGAGAAGGAGAACAAAGTTAACTGGCAAACATTCAATTTTGCTAGTATAATCAACGTCCTGGATTAAGAACACCCTGCCATACAGATGCCCTGCTGATAAAGCCTTCTGCCCTTGGTTGAATCACTGGGACTGTCCACTCTTGAGGTGAATTGACAGGGATAGGATTACCTTTCAGACAAACAGGATTTAGGCAAATGTGAAAAGTAATGGGATTCACCTTTTCACAAAGTTCCATTACCTTGTTCTAACAGTATTGTATTTAAAAATGGGTCATATCTGCCTCACCAAGAAGTGTCAATGTTTGTTGTACAGCTTCTAGTGGTGTAAAAGCCAGACACTGCAATCTATTCAACTGAAAATTGGGAGTTTAAAGTCACAGCCTGAGGAAACTTCACCTCTCAGATATTGGCAAAGAATTAAACACGTAAATTTTTACTCTTACTTGCTCAAAAATAACTGAAAATCTTTGTGCCAGGAAAATAGTGAACCAAACATATAACAAAAATTATCAGAGCCTGTTACTTCTCATAATCATGTCACATATACTTCAGAGTAACTTTATTACCTGGTATAGTTCACTCCTAACAAAGTCTTTTTGCAATTGATGAATTGATGAAAAAAGGCAATCCACTGCTGCATTTTTTTAAAAACTTTTTTGTCTTTTTCTAAATAAAACAATGTTTTTATGCAGCCAATTATGTAGCTTCCATTGTATTTGCTTTCATAAAAACTGTAAAAGCATCTGACTACAATGGATTAGTTAAAGAACAATAATAATGACACTTGACATTTATACAGAATTTTCCATTTAGTTTCTCAGACTGCCTTCACAAAAATAGGCGTTAATATCCTTCTTTTGCAGATCAGGAAAATGAGGCACAGTGAATTGAAATAACTCATTCAAAACCACCCAGCAAGTCTTTTACAGTCAAGAAAAACAGAGTATTTTTTCTCCAAATTTTATGCTCTAATCACTAGACCACAGCAATCAGAATGATGTATAATCAAGGCAGCACTTAGATTATAATTTGAAAGCATAACAGTAACCAAGGCTGCCTCCAACTTCTTCCCCTCAAGTGTGTAAAAAAAATGTCTGCCCAAATTCAAATTTAAAACCCATCAGCAATATCTGTCAGTATTTTCTTTTCTTTCTTATTAATAGTTCTCTTTATCCTTTAACTATTTCTTAATCCTTTGTTTTCTCCCTCACTTCTCATTCACTTCAGATGCTCACAGAGAAGCCACCCAGCCCCTCTCTTACCCTCCCATACACACACTTTTGCCCTCAGAATGGTTTATTAAAGAGCTCATGCAGTATTACTACACACAAGCCACAAAAATCCTAATGACCGGCTCAAGACTTAAAAAGACCCATGCAGAAAATCCAGCAAGAGACATGTAAATTTAACTAATGATTTTCTCTGAGGACACAAGGGCAGTTAGATGCCACAAGGAGCATCACAGACACATGCTGGATGGCTCAGGCCACTATACCTGTTCTGCAACAGGAGAATATAAAGATATTTAAGGAATAGGTGAGCAAGAATGAAGAACAAACAGGTAGAAAACACATTCCCTTGGTGACCAGGTCTCCATCACATCTCCCTGTTGTTATAACCCTTTGTGCTCCAATCTTGAGCCCTGAAGCCCCTCTCTCAACCCTCTTTCAGATGTCTCTACCTCTCTTCAGCCATCAAGGGCATCAACCAAGAGCAGAGCTACCAAGTCTCAGAAAAGGACCACCACATTGTCCCCTGGGTGCCTGCTGGGACAAGAACATCCCCCCTGCAGCCAGCAGAGCAGCTTGCCTTTGGCTGCTCGGCAGCCCACTGCCATCCTCACCAAACCTACAGCTCTGACAGCCTTTGTCGTGTAGTCACAGTTGGCAGTGCCACAGGAAGGGCGATGGATTGATTGCTACCAGAGCAGTAGGCAGCCTTCCTTAGGCTGGGAAGCCAGGCTTTTCTTATTGGAGCCAGAAGTTCTTATTTCTAGGCTTCAGAGACCTGCCTATATGATTTATCTGGAAGTTGCTTTCTTATCAGCAGATGTAGTTTTAGCACAGCCTGACTGTCTGGGGAAGCAACCACAGGAATGGATCTTGTTTGCCTCTGTATGAAGAGGAGAGTGCAAGATATTCACATCACAGGAATCCAAGACCCCAAGCTCTCTTGCAAACATAAATTAGCCCCCACTATATCCCTTTGGGGTGAGTTTAATAGAGTAACATTTTCCAAATGCATCAACTGCTTTCAGGGTGAGCCATGGGCTCCTAAATCACCTAGATGCCTTGGAAAATATTAGCAGCTATCCCCCACTGGAGTTAAAGCCAGTTGGCCGGGGTCAGCCAGCAAGCCTGTCACCCGGCCAGGAGGAACACCTCAGCAATCAGCCAGCCAGCCCATTGCTCTCACAACTGATCAAAATAACCAACCAGCAGAGAAAGCTGCAGTGTGCAGCAGCTGATGGAGCAAATTTCAAAACCAATCACCACACACACAGAGCAGCTGTCCGGCCAGAAGGACCAGCACAAGTCAGAGATATGCACAGTGTCTTACAGGACACACACAAGAAAGAACTTCTATACCTTCTAAGACTCACAATAAGGCAGTACTATTAATTTTATAATATTATTAAGCTCTTTCAAAATCCAGATGCTGCAGATCATCCTTTTGGAGTCATTTTCAGACCACAAAATGATGCTGGAGTTGTGGAGAATTTTCTGTTTGGACACAACAGATTGCCGTTAGAGGCACAGCCAAAACTAGCAGCAACTGGCAGATTTAGGACTGATCTAAGAAGGTAGCAGAAATGCTAATTTAAGAACACTTTCAGCTTTCCAGATCTTTGTTTTCAGAGCTTAACCCTGACAGTCTTCATTAGACATAAAACTTTCCATATGGAGCTGCTATGGAAGGACAATTAAAAAGTTTTCCAGTGATACCTGTTTTTATCAGGCAAGAGATAACTAATCCTTCCCTGGCAATTTCCCTGCATTGTTAGTTAAATTCAAATCCCAAACATTGTCTAATTGCCTTTTTTGTTATGTGAATCTGCAGCAACGCACCATGGGGAGCCCAGGCTGGTTACACACTGAGACAGGTGCTTTAGTGGCTGCAGGGCTCACATCATTAGGCACACACAGAGCTATTAATCATTTCAGTTTACTCTGAGGCACAAACCTGAATTAAGCCAGGCCACTTTCCTAAAAAAAACAATAGCTTAATTGTAGCAGGTAAGGCAAAAGCGTTTTGAGAGGTAGAATTTCAGGAACTGGGGTGACTCCCCTCAAAAAAAGAATCAGGAAAGACAAGAAAACACACCATAACACCGTATTTAAGAATTAGGAAGTTTAATCATTTGTTTTCAGCAAGGGAAGAAAAAGAAACTGAAGATAATCTATTCTCCTCACACAGTCTGTTACCTTCAGATGTTGAATTCCTTGATATGGGAAAAGTTGTCACATTTACATTCTGTGATCTGTAGCACTGCAATCATCCCAGTGATATGAATGGCGGGTTGTTTGGGTTTTTTTTCACACAATGGGGAGTTTTAAATAGAGATGTATTTTCAAAAGCATCTACTAAAGCACAAGTTCAAAGATTCCAAAAGTATTCTTAGGTTTTGATTTTTACAGTAACTTATACAACAGAAGGAGGAAAAAAAAATAACTTTGTTGGAAACAACGTAAGAAGGCATTTAAAATCCTGTTAGATGCCTACAGATGCTTATCTGTTTCATGAGGTACCCACATATATTTAAAAATCTGGCTGCAAGACATCCTTAGAGAGTTTAATGTACCTGGAACACCCAGGGATTTTGGAAATGGGACCTAGACTGCTGAAAATATTAGCAAGTAGTGGTATTATAATCTATCTGACACATGTGAAATGATAAATTTGTCTTTACTTTTTGGTTTCAACAATTGACTGGAATATGATACTTACTCGAAGAGCTGAAATAAGACATCTTTGCTTCCCCACAGAAACAGACTTTGTAAATTCATAAGGTACCTCTGGAATTCTAAAGCTAGCTCTGCCTTCACAAGAAAACACTGCATGGAAATCAGTCCCTCATTTCAGAACTAGGCTTTAGGAACCTTGCTAGGAAGATTAGCATCCTTCTCAACTTTGTACTGCTGCATTAAGTAGATGAACAAGAAAAGATTTGTATCAAATACTTCTGTCTACAATACAGTACAGCTGGAAGCTACATTAGCTGTTGAGATTTGCATTGCAACTGCTGCAACTCACTAGTACAGAGCAAGGAGTAGTGTAAAAGTCAGAAGTATAGTTAGAGTACATAGAATATTCTGAGTTGGAAGGGACCCACAAGGATTGTCAAGTCTGACTCTTAAGTGAATGGCTCATACAGGAATGAGACCAGTGAACTTGGCATTATTAGCACCATGCTCTCACCAGCTGAGCTGATCTCAAAATGGATGAAAGAGATGCATTTCCTCGCATGTGGAACTCAAAAGGATCACCAGAGACATCCAAAACATGGATTACAATATAGCACATCTATGCTGGTAACATGCCACAACCTATGTTAGGGTGAAGTTCACCCAGCAATAACTACACTTATTTATCATTTGCATATTGCATCCAAATGCGAGCTGCTCCACAGAGCAGCAGTTTTCTGCACCCCACTGCCAACTGTGTGCTCCCACCATCTTCCTGGATCACACAAGGCAGGCAGTGTGTGGGCTCAGCTCTTCCACCCAGCCCCAGATGAGCTCTGAATGAAAACAGCTAGATACCATGAGTGGCTTGTGATGAGTTTGGCAGCTGAGCAGGGGACCTACCTAGTTCCATCTCCATGTCTGCATGGGGACCAAGCAACACTGGGAGGTCACATAAAGTACACCTCAAACACAGGCCAGACATTTGCAAAGAAACAAGTGTGTTACAGCAGGCTCAGCCTTGATTTGCTGCTGTGGCTTGCCCAGCACCCAGGTAAGTTGGTGAGGGCAGCTAAAGCATTTGCAGTACCAACTTCATCTCGGTATAGCCTGTCTCTGGGGCATGCTAAAGGGTCCCCCAGGGACCTTCCCTTCAGGAGAAGGAGCCAGGGCTGGGGTGCCGTTCCAGCCCTTGAGCTCCCACAAGCCAGGAGAGCAGCAGGCGGGAGATGTCAGTCGAATGATTATCTGCAGGGCAGGGCTCAGCACACCTGAGTCTTGGAGATGAAAATACAGCTTTTCAGTCTTATGGTAGTCTTGATAAGGCTGAGCAGCTCGAGACCCCGTCTTGCAGCATTCGCCAGCTGAACTCTCCTCCTGCTTGTCTGTCTCTCACACTCATTCTATCTTTGATCCTCTCAAGGAGAAAAAGGATCTAGAAGAATTTGTGGAAAACTTTACACACAGCAGTACTCAAAAAAAGAGATAAGAAGGAGGTGCTGGTGGATACTGTAATGGCATAATCTACTTCAGTGGGAGATTCTCGTCTGGCTGATGCATTTCATTTCTAACACACTATTGAAAGGATAGTGTAGAGACAGAGGTTAAAAAAAAAAAAAAAAAAAAAAAAGAAGAGGCAAAATTTGCCAGGGAATTTGGTACCAACACACATTCTAGGTGGACTTAATGAAGTGTGAAATGATGGCCTAGAGCTGGTCCTAAGGAAATTAGCACTAAAATTCCATATACATTAATAGAAACAGAGGTAGCAGCATTGACTATTTTGAAGTCTGACTGTTCAACAGCAAGAGAATTATTTTCTAATTTTCATGGTATGTATAAGTAAGTCAAGGACACCAAGGATTCAGAAGAGCCATTCCTGCTCAAACTCTGAGTAGAAGAGAAGCATTGTGAGTAGATTTAATGGAGCCCTACTGAAGCCACTGCTCTAATATAGCTGATAGCTAAAATGCAATAGCTCACTGAGTCTGAATAAAACAGGTATTTATATACAAATGCAATAGCAAAAGCTATTGGGAAGAAAAAACATCAACCCTGATTGTCATTGTGTGGGCATATAATGAGGTGGAGAAGTAACTGCGGTCAGGATAAAGTCATTCTCATAGTATAGTCTCAGGCAACTGGCTAAGTGCAAAGCTGCCCGAAGCTCAGTGAAGTCAGCCTGGTGACATGTGGAGCAGATGCTGAAAGCCTGACAGCTGGAAATGTTGGAAGCACTTGTCATCAAAAGGTGGCAGGAAGCTTATGTCAGCTGGAAAAGAGCCTGGATGCTTGTTGCTAGGGCAGCAGAGAGGGTTTTGACAGATAAAAGTGTTGGTGAGCAACGACTAGAGATAAGAGTGCAGATCCCTGGGAAGGCGGAGGAGGGCTGGTTCTTCACGTTTATCTTTAGTGATAGGGATACAAAAGGTCACTGCAAACCCCCAATTTGGGGCAAGCCTTGCATGGTCCTCAAGTCATCTGCCACTAGCTTAACCCTAGAAGGGAATTGTTAGTGTGACATTTCATGCTCATTCTCAGTGTTGTGGTATAAATGCTACAGCTAGCAGGGAGGCTGCAGATAGGAAAGAAAGCAAGGGGTGTGGGGAAGAAAATATTCGTCTTTGGGAAGAGTTGGATTTGTTAGACTTGACCTTGAGAACCTGAATGACAAAAGTTATGTCCTTGCCTGGCAAAGTGCCTTCTTTTTGTATTTTACTTTCCTCTAGACACATTCAGGGTAAAGCAACAAAGACATGGCAGCCCTGTTCTCAAGTAAATCTTCTTTGGTCCTGTAAAAAATAGAGAAGAAAAAAGACCCCAAAGTTCTTTACTAGGCTAGTTAAATCACAAGTACATTAAAGAACAGGAAGAAAACCCAAGGTCTATCCAAAAATGCACAGTCTACAGAAAGACTGAAAAATAAAACCTTGTTAGTTGCTGATTTCAGTCCAGATCCAGTAAAAAAAACACCTAGAAAACAACAAAAAATAGAAATCCTTTTGCAAGTTTTTTTTGAACAAATTTTCCCAACTGTACAATATTGCTCAGAGATTTTCCAGAGCAAAAGCCTCTTCAAAAAACATTATGAAAGTTACAGTATTGATAGCAATTTCAGATAAATGGAACACCCAAGGTCTTTGTCAATTTTCACACTATGAGACGTTTCATTAATCAAGTACAGCTGGCTGAACATTTTTTTCATTATATGGTTTATTGGTTTGGGTGACTGAAATAAATTGGGGAAATTCACCTAGTGTTGTTTCCCTTTCATTTCCAAGGTTGGCAGTGGACAATTCTGAAACTATGTATTCCAGTTTTGGTAACAGATTTGTACACTGTCATTAGCTATACTCACTCATGCACACCCAAAGAGATAAATGAGCCAAGATGGCAAACATCTGTCCTGGCTGTGGGAGACCCTGGTTCAAGCCTGTCCTCTCTGCCCCTCTGTGTTCCACATCTCAGTTCCCACTGAGACCTTAACCAGAAACCATTCAAATGGGGGGTATGCTCCAAATTATATAAAATTATAGAATACATTGGCTGTGCTACTCACTTTGCACAGCAATGAGAGGACATGAAGTAGAAGAGTCAGAGTCCTTCTCTGATCCTTAGTCTCTCTCTTACCTCTGTAGATGTGTGCTATTGTCCCACATCAGACACACAAACTGAGAAGATTCAGCACAAGAAACCTGACCCACAAATTCTGATCTACTTGCTCGATCCATTTGGATTGTTTTTTTTAAATCTAGATGTCCTAGGAAAGAAACAAATCTCCACCGCAGAATACTTTATTTCCACCATTAAGACTTTCATCCAAGTGTTAGGCAAACATTTTAGTAAAAAGTTTGAAGCGGTTTGGAGTCTTGAATTTAAGTTGTTAACATCCCAGGTAAATTGCCCTACTCACTCAAATAGCAGATAAAATGGGAGAGCTGGGACTACTTCCCTCTCATGTTTATGATCCAATCCTTTTCTTTTATTAAATGTACATGAAAACCAAATGAAACAGTTTGCCAGGTGTTAAAAAATGTTTCTATAACCTCAAATCAATCTTTGTGCTGTGCTAACAATTCTAAAGAAATTAAGTTTCCATTCAGTCCATAACATTTTCTTTGCAGCTCAGCTGCCAAAATACTTTAAACCCAGCAACTACTTGCACAGCTCTATAAATTAGGTTTACTAAAGGAAACAATTAGCAAGCCTGTAGCTTACAGGAATTTCAATTGGTACTGCTACAGTGCATTGTTTAAGTAATTAGAAAATCATTCCAACTATTGTAAGTATTTGCAACACAAATCTGGTGTACATAGATGCTGTCCTATTAATAATGGAAGCTATAAAAAGCTTGAAAAGCTAGTCTGCAGAGGAGGTCACATGCTTATTATTAGTCTAACCAGTATATGCTTCTCATTGTTACTGAATAGCAATATTAAAACAAAATAGGAGCATACAGAGAAATGTGCTCGTGTGCTGCTAAATTTGGGAGAAATCTAAAGATATAGATGTGCCACTTGCTGCATTCAAGTTTAAACAGATGAGGATCTGGATAGACATGAACATAATAATTATTAAAGTTAAGGTGTACCACTGAACTAGAGTTCTGTATTAAATACTTAGCAGAGCTATAAAATCAGTAGTGAGATATCATGAAACCAAAATGAGTTTCCAAATGAATGTCTATTTCCAAATGGAAATAGCATCAATCATAAATGAGATGTTTTAACCACAGTTTAATACTCTCTACTATCTTGAAATGCAGTTAATCTGCTAAAAGACAGTAATGCTTCCAACAACAATTAAAATCCTGCACCTCCGATTTAGCTATGAAGCGCTAGAGATGGGCTAGCAGCCAGATGTTTATAAACTCTTTTCAGGTTACAATTTAGTTACGGTTACAGGGTTAGACAATGTACTCTCATTTAGCCCTCCAACTGACTAGCTTAACCATTATCTGTCACTTCACTGGGCATATGCACCCTGCTGGCTGCCACTGTCCAATGCCAAGTCATCTATTTCCCCGCTACTGCTCGGCTGAGGCTGCTCCATTCATCCCCTAGACAGCCTCCTTTCAGGGGAGCATTACAGGCTCAACAGACCTCTTTGTTGGAGTTCTATTTACACCACCATTTTTTGTTACTCGGATTGTGAAAGGAAACAACAGGAGATGGAGAGGAGACGGACTGCTAACACAGTGGACCAGAAGTCATCAACCTCAGCTCTTTGAAGTGATATGCACAGTAAATACGGAATCTATACCAATATGTGAAATAACCTGGTGGTCTAAGTGCAGTTCCCAATAGATCTATATCTACAAGAAGTCAGCATCATAATCAGCAATAACTGGCAACCTTCTCCACTATTTATAAAGAGCTGCAGTGTAATTATTCACCCAGCTCCCATTGATTATAATGGGATTTGGCTGGATAAATCCCCATGTAGCTCTTTGAAAATTTGGGAGCTTTAGGGCAGTTGCTGCTCCGAGGTGTAAAACCTTATATACATTCAGATGGAATGTGGTCCCTTCTGAACGCAGCTAAAACGCAGCAGTAAGCACTATGAGCCCTTGACTTGATTACTGCTGTCTGCAAGCTGCTGTGAGACAGAAATACACCTCCCTGCAGCAGGACAGCACGATGGCCGTGCGCCTGCGGAGCGAAGGAGTGCTGGAGCACATGCCAAACTTTGAAGATGCGTTTAATTCCCTCTGACTTCCGCACGGCTAAAGCACGCACATGACTGCTCGGTGGCATGGCTTTCAGCATGTGACCTGGGACCTAAGGCATTCTGCAGTTCTCCAGAGGCCTCGCAGCAGCTTCACTTGTCAGGTTTTATTTGGGGAAGCTGCCGTGCACACACACCAGGCTGCTCAGCAGCTGCCTCCCCGGTGAGCCATGGGCTGGCCGCTCCTTGCCCGCACCACAAAGGCTTTTGCAGCCACATTGCTCCACTCTGTTGACTTCAGCAGGAGCAACGCTGCATTTCAGTGAGTGACGGCAGCACCAGGGCTTTATATGCTGAGGTGACAGACGCAGTATGTTGAACCACCAGCTGAGCAGGCATAAAGGGCTTAGCAAACTAACTCTGTGCCTTTCAGGCAGATCTCCGACACCAGATAGCAGGTCCATTAAGTGTACACGTGTATCACTCATTTCTTTGCAAAACTCAGGCTTAAATACACCTGTTATCCCCCAGCCCTGTCATCTTCATTATTTACTGCAGCACCTTATCGTCCAGCTTCAGCTTCCTCCCTCCTACTCCTTCCTGAGCTCCCCTGAATGGCAGCTCCATGCCTCTTTGGTTACCAGGTTTTAAGTTTGCAAGGCCATGGCACCCTGCTCCATTGGCCCTTCCAGCACTCTCCACTACCATCTTCCAATCCAGTGGTGCCTTAGACAAAAAAACATCACCAGAAGCAAAGTTAATGTTACTTCTCTGTGACAACCATCTCCTATTTGCACAGTGGGAGAGATGCCAAATAGTGGTGGTGTGGAAGATAAGTCTGCATGCGCTGCATTTACCATGGCCTACAACCAGTCTTCCAGAACATTTTACTGGTGCACAGATCCCGGGGTTCTGAGATGATAAATATCTCACTTGCTTTCATTTTATAAAATGCACAGTTTTGGATTTCCTTTTTCAAACAACAACAAAAAAAAAAAAAATAGAGAAACCTAGTATCTAAAAACTTTAAAATTACTAAGAGAAAGTATGTTGTTATTACAGAAAATTTTCTCTTCCTAAACCAGTCACATCATTGGGGAAACAAGGGATTGGTCCTTGAATTTTCATTATTTGAAGTAAAGACGCTTGCTTCACCAACTTTTGCAGATTTGAGGAAAAAACACATTTTAATGCCCTGCTTTTTTGGCAGATTAATTTACTATTTCTTGCCTGGTGTGTTTTGCTGCTTTTAAAGAACACCTTCACAAGCTAAAAGTTTTTTCTTTTATCTGAAACTATCCAGAAACTGGATGCAAAATAGACAATGTACAGACCAGTGTGTTTTGTGCATGTTTCAGTGCATGGAAATTTGCACTTTTAATTTTAACCAGTGCAAATGACAACTATAAGCAATAGCCTTCCAACTTTTGCAAAAAGAGGTCCCATTTTTGCATTTTATGGGGCAGTTAGAAAAACAAAATTTTATTGCCTGTAGAGGGGAACAATTTTCAGTAATTTGAGCTTATAGTGAAACCAGCTGATCTCCATCTTACTTTATCTGTATTGCTTTATTCTTTGATCATAAATGTATTCAATGAATATTTTTATGGCTTTTTTTTTTTTGGTAAATTGTATGCATCATGAGATAAAAAAGATACTAGTTACTATTATTTTCCCAGTGGGTTTTCCTTTCCACTACAGTATTGTTTTGTAGTAATGACACTGAGAATTTTCCAGTTATCTGACAGACCCAGCCTAGAGCTTCAGCAATTCTGACATTCCTGCAAAAGTTCCAAGGACAAACATAATCAATTTTTTTTTCTACTTCCCAGGAGCCCCAGAATCCAGCCTAGTCAGTCAGAAAAAGTTGTTGTCTTGTAAGGCTAGAGCAAGCCTTTGAAGCATATCAAATTTATGAGAACACAAATCCAGAAAAGCATTCTTCAGGGAAAAGCTCAAAGAATAAAATTTAAAGTGTTTGTTGTGTTCTGTTGATTGGTGGGTTAAAGATAACAACTTACGGGGCTGCCTGGTCGTCAAGAGGTTGGGATGGAAAAACAGAGCCCCTGATGTTAATTGCACACAATTTAAATTTGGCTTAGACTATCTTACACAGCTCCTTGCTTTTGATTAGATTTCTGCAAGTGCTCAGACTCTTGTTTGGTAAGTGCTACGAAGGTACAGCATGCACAGACTGAATTTGGATGCTGTTGGTTTATGCAGACACATTCCTCTATCACCCAGTCCCATTTTGGCTGCCTGCTCCTGTTCCTTAAAACACTGTAGAAAGAAAGGGAAAAAGTAGGATAACAACATATAACTTTTCCCTTGAAAATTTCTGTTTTGTCAGAAATTCTCTTTACGCCTCTGTTTCTTAAAAAGATATTCTGCTGTTGCACTTTAAAGAGCACTTAGAGATATAAACCAACGGCTATTATAACAGAAAAACATCTAATGATTCTAGATTATTGCAAAGATTTTGATTCATATTCTGAGTTAAATGCCCAGTACAGAAACCATACACTGAAACTGCATTATGTTACTACATGCAACTTACTGTATTGAAATATATACATATTTTAAAAGTATGTACTTCTAGGGAAATATCTAGGAAAAGTTCACCACACCACAGTGATTAGGGACTTGTAAAAGGTGGCCATCTCTTCAAGATCCTCAGTAACAGACTCAGAAGGGTTCAGAAGACCATGGGCCACCACTCTTTTGGTGTTCTACACATCAGATAAAAAATTAAGTAATTACATGGCAACAGCAAAAACAATAATAAAGTTCAATTTGCTGCTGCCTTGGCAGGCTTTGAGGAGGCTGCTCAAGAGATCTCTCAGGCTGCTTCGCCACAGCTGCTCATCAGGCACATGAAGCAAACCCAGCAGGGAGAGTGATAAAAGACACATGTCCTCCCTCATGTTTAGAACAGAGGGTGGAGAGGGCAGCAGAGGTGGTCTGGGCTGCACTGGGTCAGATGGAACAGGGGGCAGCCTTGCCCACTCTTGGTGCCTGGCAGCCAGCACTGCCACCGAGACACCGTGGGCTGGGGTGGGACACTGGCAGTGGCACCTTCCTTCCCACCTGCTGCAGGGGTTGTGACTGTCCCCATGGCTGTGGCATGGTCCTGCAGGGCAGAGGGTGGCTGGAGAGGCTGGTGGTGCCAGCAGGTGTGGGGCAGCTGTGGTGGAGTGCCCAGCTGCAGCTGTGCATGGCTAAGAGGTGGTGTTGGCTCTGTGATGAGAAGCCACATGTTCAGCTCTGGTGTCCTACAGGCTGGGAGGGAGCACAGGCCTTGGGGATGGACCCCAGGCATCTGCAAGAGGAGGCAAAGACAAGCCTGCACCTCTAAAGGAAAACCCAGTGCTCCTGCTCCTAAAAAGGCACTCGTGCTTCTCAGCCCACTGGCTTGCCACCACCCATCCTTCCTGGCCAGCCCAGCAGGACTGGCCACTCTCTCATCAGCTCACTCCTGGGAACCAAGCCTGTCAGGCCTTCCTCTGCCTCTGTGCATTTTTCCTTTGCTCTTGAAGAATGGAGCCATCAAGAGATTTTCAACTATTTCCTGACCTACAACTTCCACGGAGTTTTACAGCAGCAGGCAAGGGTGAGATGGTAGCTCTCTGTGCAACTCTGTGCATTAATCATTATCATTCACCATCACAACTGCAGTAGTATCAAAAAGCCCAGGCACAATTTTTTGGGTAACGTTAATTCACACCTCGTTAGCGAGTACTTTTTACCCAGCCACCAGAAGAGAGGCCCTGACTGCACAAATGGTATCTAGTCTTTATCTGAGTCTGCTGCTGACAGACACTGTGTTACAGGAGGGTTTAGCATTTACAGCAAATACTTTTTTGCCAGGTCAGTTTGCCACTACTGAGTGGACACTGGTGAGGGCAAGTCATGCCCATGGCCATACACTGACTGATCATCCATTGCACACTGATGTTACAGATCCCTGCTACATCCAGGGGTCCATTCTTTTCTTGGAGGCCAAATAAAATTTTCATTGTCACATCAAAATTCTGGCACAGATAGAAGAAAAGATGTCATTATCAGAATGTGTAGGGTTAAAAAAAAAAAACAAACACCACCAACAAAACAACAAACTAAATAAACAAAAAAAAAGTCAGTATTTTCCATCTATTCCTCACTTTTATAAGCTGGAAAGGAGTATACAATGCCATGAAATACTAGTAAATGGTCTGCTGTCTTTGACATACAACTAATTTTATTAAGACCCAGTTAACTGGGTTAAGTTAACTCTCTACTGGGTTAACTCCTAGCTTGCTGCAGAGTCAAATTATGGTGTGCAATGTTGAGTAAAGTGGGATCTAAACTCTCCCGAGCAATTTCCAGTTTTATTGCACAGTGACAACAGACATCAGATTCAATTAGCAAGACATGATTGCATTTTCAGAATCTGCAAGTTTTTTATCACTTGCTAGCTGGTAAACAAATAAATTATGCAGTGTGAATTGAAACACATCTCTGCTTGGAGCTATATAATGTAATTGTTGTAATTTAATTCAGCTCTAATGAGATTAGAGTTTGCGGATGTGTAATCCAGTATTTTTGTAAAGACACATTACCATACATTTGAACTACAAAAGCAAGTCTGCTTTATCATATTTGCTGACTTGTCAACACCTTCACTTGACTCTGCAAAAGTTTAGTGAGTGTTTTCTTTACCTTTGTTCCCTCAATCTGATCCTCGTGACCTTCAAAGGACATGAGATCAGGAGCTTCTTGCCTTACACTTCTCCTGACAGAAACAGCAAAAAGAGCTGAGAAAGCAGAATGGCAACTGGGCACCTGCATGGCTTTGAAGTTCCTGCTGGCTGAAGTTGTATCTTTCGATACTTAAATCCTTCTAAGAGTGTACATCTCTCCCCAAGTGAGTGGTGACTTGGATTCCCTGTTTCTCCCTTAGACGAGTAGAAAGTGCCATGCAGTCCTTTAAGGCAGATGGTAAAAAAGCAACATACCCCTCAATACTCAGGAGCAAAACTCAAGGACACATCACCCAGAGGGCTGAGGTGTATATGGCAAAAAAAATCAACATGAAGTGGCACACTTCAATTCTTATTAACTGTAACAGCCACCACCACATACGGGCATTTCAACTGAAAAAAAACCCAAAACAAAACAAAAAATCAAATCAAAAAACAATAAATATTTGTAAACAATAAGAAAAAAATATCCCCTTCAGTTTTGTAATTTCTATAGAAAATTTAAAGACATTTACAGAATTGGAAGATTTGGGAGAAAAAACAAGAACCAAACACCACTTTTGATAATTACCTTCTCTAAGAGAACTCAGTTTGCAACGAGAAGTACTATGTTTAGACTTCTTTGAGTACTCAAATTCAACTTTTCAGCCTCTTTCTGTGTGAGCTATACCACGGGCTTTATAGTGTACTTGTTGCTGGATTAAAGCATCTGAAAGATCAGACCCCGACCTTTTTGATTAAGCCTAGAAGACACTTTGTTTAAACCTCAGCTTGCTAATTTTTTTTGCAAGTGATTTTGCCCCCATGTATTGAAGGAATAAAAGAGAATTTGCTGCCAAAGAAGGCCTGGAGAGGCAATGAAATACCCATCTATGAAGATTTTAATAATTCAGCTGGACTCAGCCCTGATGTCCTTACTCTGTTTTGTGCTGGTCCAGATAACTGCCAAGGTCCCTTTTGGTGAAAGTCCCTAGATTTTTGGTGCAGGTCTCTAGAACACCCCATCATCCCAGCTGGTCAGTCATTCTGAAGGAATTGCATGACCACTATTCCTGATGTACTGCAAGTTCCTAAGCACTTTCCATGCAAGAGGGGCAGAGGGAACTTAGCAACATACCCAGCAACTCACAGGACAAAGGGAATGGTAAGGCTGAAGGGAAGAAACCCCTCATCTGGCTGTAGTTCAACATGAAGTCATAGTATTTATTTTGAGTGCATTTCAGGGAAGTGATTTATTATCAGCAGAGGAACAAGAGAAGTAAGGTAATTTACATATTGCTTGCAAATATTTTGATAATCAAATGATCTGTTTATGGCAATACCATAAACATTTAAAGTTGTTTTTTTTCACAGAAATATGTTTAATAAGGAATTTTCTTTTCTCGGAAAACTGTACTGTGATTTCTATTATGTCAGTTTAATCAATTCCTCAGAAAAACAAAATAGGGAGTGGCTTTATAGTAATCATTATGGAGATTGCTGCTGTAGTACAATGTTTTTCTTAAGGTGCAATGGATGTAAGGCTTCCTCTCCTTCCAAGTGTAACATAAATGATGCTTTAGCCATCATCTTAAGACCTGCTTCTCCGAGGGAGCGGCGGGAGAAGGTGGGGTGGAAAGCTTCCTATCTCCCTGTTTCCGCCTCACCTTTTCCTAGTTCCTTAATTACTTATTACCTTAATCACGCCGTCTCCAGCGCCGGGCTTGCCGGTGCGCTCCCCATAAGGGGGCACCCTTGGTTGTATCCTGAGGGACCGCCGCGGGCCGCTCCGAGATGCTGCTGAGCGGCAGCGCAGCGCAGGGCAGGGGTGATGTACCCGCATGAGGCTGGGAAAGGACACGTTCAGCACTGGTGCCGGTACCCACTGCAGCGCTGCAACTTCTAAGCTCAGCACCCATCACCCAACCACCTCCTTCCAAATGGAAAGAAGTGTGGCTACTATCGCACTTTTTCCTCTGAAGAAGGGATGGGAAAGAGCCACGTGCCTAAAACCCTTATCCAGATTTCTGCAAAGTCAAAAGTTTTAATAGGATGCAAGCTTTGGCTAAGATAGTAACCAATAGCAACAAAGAATGGTTTCTGGCTTTTGCCTGGTTGCTTGCTCAAATCTGGATCCCAACTGGTTTAACACTGGCTGTGTCTGAACAAAGAAGCTGCTGCCCATAAGCCACCATGACACAAACTCTGGATCTGCAGCTCATCCAAGGCAGGCATCACACAGAATGTTGCAGCTCCCTTCCAGGAACGGAGACAGCGCCTGTCAGTCTCTTTAGCCTGATCTCAGGTTGTGGTTGAGGTGCAGTCAATGCACACACAGATCTGTAAGCCAGGAGGTGCTGCTGACTTCTGAAATGTTGGCTCAGAAGACACCAGGTCAGAGGGAAATGAACATCCAGGTTAATTTGAGTCAAGCTCAGATGAAGAACAAGATTCTTAACTACAAGAACATGAGACTCTGATCTAACACAGAAGGTTAGTCAGACTTCGATATGAAAAGAGACTGATTTATAGCTCTAAGACAATCCCCTCCTTCCTTAGGGGCTCAAGGAAACTTTTAACGCTAGAAGGAAGAGAAATATCCCTTACACTTCTCACTTTATATAGAAGGAAGCAGAAACAGGGCTTTAAGCCCTCTTCTGAGTTTCCATTTACCCTGGATATTGCAGCCTTGCCTACTGCCCAGATTGTGCTTGTTCAGTGGAAACAAAGCCACTGTTGGTCCTACAACGTGAATGGCTTGTCAGAAAGAGCCGATTTGGAGCTTGCTTAAGACAACATCCTTCTCAGGTTACAGGTGGAAGTCAGGACACAGTCCTCAGGGGTTACATCTAGCAAGATAACCAAGCCTCTGTGGAAAGCTAAAAGCCATGGCTTTTAGTCAGGTGAAAAATAGCTTTTATATAGGAAGAAAAAAAATATATTGCCTGGGAGGTTCTAAAAAGTATGCACTTGATGTTGCCTTGGCATTTTCCTCCTCAGAAGTATTTAAAGTTAAGTAAAGTGTGTGTACTACAGAGAATCAACCACTGTCAAAAACAAATGCCTATAGCCTTCAATTCTTACAGTTCTATTACTTGTGTAATTCAGTCTTCAGCAAATGAAGCTTTATTCCCACCTTTAGTTTACAGGAGCCAGTCACACAAACAAGGTGACATAAGCAATAGAGGAAAAAATACATTTCTAAATATGTTTAATCTAATTTAGGGAGGATCCCATGTGACTATAACCATACAACACTTTAATAAGATTTTGTGATGGTTTTTGTATTGCATTTAAAAACAAACAAAATATCTGCACCAGAAACATATTGGTGTTTCAATATCCAGTGCGTAGCTGTATGACAGCTTCAAAGGCTCCTTCTCCAGTAAAAGAGGAACTGAAGCAGAGCCTCTTTTAGTAAAAATAGCATCACCAGAAGCTGAAGTTCACTTTACACTGAGTTTTTGCAGTTCTGCTTCATGGTCTGTTTAGCTGGGAGAGTAATGTTTTCTCACACCTACCATCTATCTGTGTTACTTTACAATAGAGAACACTGGTCCCTGCCAATAGAGGGTTTATTGCATTTATTCCATGTCAGATAATTTGGGAGTCATCAAAACAACTTCCAAGTTTGTGCGTTAAATAGTAACTGCCCTAATGTTTCATATCCAGATACTTTTGCATAGTTTTCTAACACACTGTTGATCTCCTTGCATGAGCTTACTTTCTTTAAAAGCATGTCATAAAGCAATGCTAAAAGTTAAAAATTTCTACCCATAAAGTAACTGGCAAAATCTGGCCCCTATATTTCAAAGACTAGCAAATAGCAAAAAACAATAAAAAACAAAGTTGGATGATTAATGAGATAAATGAAAAATAACTAGCATACATTTTTGTATCAGATAAGAAAGCCTTCTGATTCAGAAGCAGAAAATGTAATGATGGTCATATTTAGGATTTAAACAGCTTGGTTAATGCATACAGGAAATTGTCTATTTGAGATGAAAACAAACAGAAAAAAAAAACCCTACTGCTCCCTTAAGTACAGGCAGGTCTAGACTTCTGCATTGCTGTTCTTGCAGGTGGCAATTATTATTCTTGCATTCATGTGCATATAGTTTTAGTTTGATTTGGTGAGAAACATTGAAATAAGTCAAAATTTGAAAAACAACCACATACTCATGAAAAACAGCCCTCTGCTTCTGCTTGCTTACAGGTTTTTTTACTTGCCACCCAGCCTTTGCCTACTTGGTTTATGCCTGTATGGTTCCCATACAGGTTACACAGCAGGGTAATACTGGAAGAGAAGACTCCTTCCTCTGCCCATAACAACATTTGCATCTTTAGGAGCAAAACAAAAGGCAAATCAGATGAAGGGGTAGAACGCACTATTTTCAGGGGCAGGGGTAAACCTAGGGCTCCCTTTATCTGATGAAAAACTGCTTGCTTTTCCATTTTCTGTTCCAAGAGCCCAAACGAAGCAAGTAGCCAGCCCTCCATTGCATATCATGATTAGGTAGACAGCATCAGCTGGCAAAACTTTCTGTCTGAGTCTGAGGTCATGGTGGGTCTTTGCACATATACACATCCCTGTTCTGGACAGTCATGCTATTCTCAGACATAGTAAGATCCCAGAGAGAATTGCACAGCCCTGTTAGTAGAAATAAAGCAAAGGATTGTAATGATTGACTCCCACCCTTCCCTTCAAAGTGCTTTGCAAACATGTGAAAAAAAGAAAAGCTTGGTTTCTTTTTGAAAGAAAAAGGAAATGAAGGTCAAAGGGAGCATAAAATCAGCCCTAAATGGAAAGGGCATTCATTAGGTTTCTCAAAAAGAACAAAAAATAAAAAGCAGCAACTACTTACTAGAAGCAAGAGAAACAGCAACAGCCTGTACCTTCCAAAAGAGCCTTATCCAGGCTTATCGAGAATGTAAAACGTCTCCTGAAAAAAAAGGCATGCTGGGGAAAGCTCCTATTTCAAAGAGGCCAGAGCAAAAAAAGTTGCAGCAAAGCAACCAAGGTTCAGCTGTAGATAATTTTGGGCAAGAGGAGAGATTGCCCTTCACCAGATGGCCACATATAAAGTAGTACAAAGGAAGGGGGTTGGAAAAGGGGAAAAAAAAAAAAAAAAAAAAAAAAAAAAAAAAAAAAAAGAAGAGGAGGATTTGAATTTGGTGGTTTTTTTCTATTAAGTCTTGGTTTGAAATAAAATGTAGGCCATTCTGATCGCTGTGGTTTTTTCCTTCAGATGGTAGCTGACAGTTTGGGGTTAATTTCCACATGAAAAGGAAATAAATTAGAGAAAATGATGGTTTCTCAGCTATTTCTGAGAATTTTATTATTTCAGATTTTGAAAAATAAACATGGAGCCCGTGTTCTGCTAATTCACCTTGTGAAAACTTGATTTCTAGTGGGTTTGCATATGTGTTCAAATAACACTCATTTCTCCATTTTACTCACAGGTTTTGCACTTCACGAGGTGCAGGCAACTGCTTGAAGTGTATTATGTACAATGGATGTGGGGTGGCAACAAAGAATGTAAGAGAATGACCATCCTTGAAAAAACATTCTCTCCTGTCCTAGCCTAGCCTGTTTTCCTCAACATAAAGGCAGAAGTCTAATATAGCAAATGGAGAAAAAAGGAAAAAGCTTATTAGTATTCTGAATCTGTATTTTCCCAAAGGAAATTCTGAGTATCAGGTACTCAACTGACTCTTATAATGCAATTTGCTTGCTGTTGGAAGCTGTCCATTGGTGAAAATTAAATAAATATGATACATAGGAACAAAGTTGTTCTCTCCTGGCATAAAAACACCTCAGATAGAAAGGCAGATGAAACACAAAAGCCTTGTGCCTGGTACCATAGGTGGCTGCTCATTTTACTGATTATAGAACTTGTATCATGTGGCAGTCATGGAATAAGAACTTACTTGGGAATATAGTTGAAAAATAAAACAGCATAGTCATGACAGCATTGATTTCTGTACCTGAGTAATGAGGCAAATCTTGAAAAAATAAGGTTGGTTGATTTACTTAACATAGAAATTCCTGCCAATTTTCGATGTGCTGTCAAATATAATCATATTAACTAAACCTTAAAAACCCCAAACAGCCTGACTTATTATTTCTTCAATGCATATGTTTTTGGGTATTTGAATATGCCTTCATCAAAAGAAACTAGATTTTTAGGGAGCCATTTAGCTTTTCTTGCCAAGTTAAAAGTTCTGGTAAGGTCAATTTCTTACAACAAATCTAATTATTACAGGTAGCTTTCTTTATGTACACAGTTTTTACCTTATGCCATAAGGTAGAAAGGATAGTGGGATAATGCTCTTAGGCTGAATTTCCTGGTGATAGTCATTCTTACTTCCTCAGAGTGGGGGAGAGCACTGTGAGGGAAGCAGAGGACAGATGGATGTTTTTCAGTTGGTGCTTGTATTTAATCTGCATAATTAGAAAATGGGAAAGTTATCTATGACGCTGATGCTGACTTCACTTCTAGCTCTTTTTGAGCTCATTTAAAGTATGGTAATGAGAAAAACATTTTACCTTTGGGCAGCAATCTAATTTGTCAGGAAATTCCTCTTGCTATGATGAGTGGATGAGGAAAATTTGGAATAATATGATCCAGATGTTAAAGCTCCTATTTAGCAGCAATGCAGATGTATTATTTTATGGAAATGTCCAGATGGTGACCTTCCAGTATTAATAATAAATCAATATTTATTTTTTGGGGTTTGCATCTCTATGACTCCATTCCTATCTTTGCTCTCATGCACGCATGACAAAATACTCATGCATTTCATGTAGAGGCTAATAGTATTAAAATTAACAATCTAGTAGACATAAAGATCAGTAAGGAAAATGGAAACAATTACTGCATGTAATATATACCAATTGATCTGATAACAGCATCACCCAAAAGAAGGTTATGCTACCATTTTTTAATTGATTTGCATTTAATTTTGCAGCTAACATGATAACAAAATTCTGTAACAATTTTGTATTAGAAAGTAGCCAACTTACGGAATATGTGCACTCAAGCAATTTTAGCTTTGCCACTTAAATTCAAACTTCACTGGAAAAGAAAAAAGCCACGCACAGTACATAAGCACAGCAGAGAAAGTTCATATTGGACAGCAGCCAGGCTGGCAGGCAAGAGAAGCCTTCAGTGGCCTCTGGTGAAGGCTGGGAAAACTCAGGCTCTGCAGTCAGGGATGAGCAGAGGCCACTGACCTGTGCCGTGTCAAAAGGGCAGCAGGGCGTGGAAGTAGCTCAGCCACTTTTAGGGTCACAGAGAGCAGACTGAGCTCTCCTAAAGTCAGGGCTGCAGGGTAGAGAAAGGCCTAAAACTGATGTGATCTAGTGATGATCTGTTGTTATCTTCTACAGGTGTTTCTATCTCGTAATTTATTGAAACTTATAGTGTAAAATACCAGTTTGTTCAAAGGTTCCATGCTTCCTGGGGCTTGGGGGAGATTATTTTTAAGGGTTTCTCCTTTGCCCTTAGAGAAGAAGAACTGAGTCCTCCTACAGCTGAAATCTGTGGCAAAGTTGCTTTAAGTTTCACAAGGAGCAACACACATTCCTTCAGAATTCTACTTATTGGATTAAGGAAATAGATTCATTTTCCATAGAAGTATCCTTTTACTCTAGGTGAATTGTGCTTTTTGTTTGCTTTTAAAGAATCCCCCTGCACCAAACCCCAAACCAAACATAAATTTTAGAACTGTCTCCCCTCAGAGTTTTTTTTTTTTAATTTTATTTTTAGCAACATTTCTGTAATGATCCTAGAGTTAACTCTACAAACATGTATATAGTAAAGTCAGTCTTGCTTTATCTTTGCCATCATCAGATTTCCACAGTCCCAAATCCATGGTTTATTAACATGACTACAGAGAGAACTGACATTACAGGGCTTTTAACTCTTCAGTGCCTATTAAATACGTGCTTATTGAAAAAGAAATAGAATATTTCATCACCGTGGGCAGCTCAAGCTAATATATGTATTGAGTTTGATGAAATTTCATTTAGGAAAATGTGTTTAAAACTTTAAGCCACAGCACTTTATACTGAAGAAAGAGGTTTTAAGAAAATCCTAAATTAGTGTGGTTATGTAGCCAAGCACCACCCAGAGCAGTGCAGCCAAATGTGCCTCTCTGAAAGTTCCCAAGAGCAGCTCTAAGGCTTAAAGGGCAAAGTGACTCCACTGAATTCATACAACTCCCTCCCAAAGCCTTAACCTTGTGGTCACCATACCTAATTTGAGTTCTAAATCAAACTTTAATGTTTCTTCCAGTAAAAAATAATTCTATCAATAGACAATTTAGATTCCAAGCATATGATGTGAGGGGTCTGACGAGCTGTATCTCATTCTTATAACCAATTACTACATTGGATTTGCTAATTATTTACAGGGTGCAAGGCAGACTAAGATTCTAGGGTCAAAGGCACTCCTGGGTCAGATGCTGTACAAGTAACATTTTATGTGTAAGTTCTACAGTTTGACAGTCTGTTAATCAAACCTGGCCACACACAATGGAAACATGGGATGTCATTAATTTGAAATGACTGTCTCAATTTTGCTAACAGTCCCAATGCTGCTTATGTGGCTTCTTTCTCTTTATTTCACCGTCAGCCTCTGCTGGTGGAAAACCCTATCCATGTGAGGAATGTTCACAGTTATTACCCTCATATCACTTTCAGACCAACCTCTCTTGGAAAGAATATCAGAGGATGTCCCATTTTTGTTGTTTTTTAAGTTGTTTAGATAAATTTCATAGATGGTATGGTGACTTGGCTATGTCTAACTTACCTCAGTTATTTTCTACTTTTTCTAGTCCTGTTCTGTCCTTTGTCTCCCTCCATCACAATTCCAAACTGTTTGTTTTAATTTTGTTAGCAATCTTTTCACAATTACCATTTCTTGTGAAGACTGAAGCAAAACAAATTTGGTTTGATGGGGGTTCATTCCTTTATTTTTTTCCTGTATTATACATTTTTATTCACCTTAAAGAGCTAAATACAGAAACGTAAAACTTGTTGAATTTATATAAAGACTTCAGTAGAAGCTACACATGCAGCATTCTGTGCCACTCTGCAAAATATACAAGGTCTTGAGCAGTCTTTCTTTTTTTTCCATCCATATGTTAGTGTACAATTTGTTCCGCATGATCCTTAAATGCAACTGAAATTTGGGTTATCTAGATAAAATGTTTACCGTGTCTGGATTTTATTAATTCCTTAGGTAGGTAACTTCAGGTAAAACTGGGATTGGCAACTATCAGGATTTTCTGTTTGATAGATTTTGCTTTGTATGCAGTGAAATTGCTCTAGGCTGGTCTCTTCACCACCCACCTCTACATATGAAATCCCTTTTGCATTGTGGAGCTGTAACTCCTCTTACTTCTTGGGGGTTTTTTATTGCATAGCTGACCTGCAGTTTGATATTAAGTCATTTTACAACTTGTGTTTGTGGTGTGAAGAGAGAAGGGGAAAACCCTTCAGCTTTGTACAGCTACTGTGTTCACTCATTTAATGCCCTAACTTCTGAGTTAATCCTCAGTTCTCCATTTATGCACCTGAAGGTGATGAGACATCAAAAGCCTTGACATAATGGATAAAAATAAATAAGTGCATTCATATCAAAAACACATTACAATTCTTTCTGATGATCATAATTTCCTACTCTACCACACTTAAATATTGCTTGGAGATCTTCTCTATTTTGACTGTTGCCAAAGATTTTTTACTCCAGTGAGTTACTGCTTCCTTCAAACTGCAGGCTAATTTTCATTTTGTTTTGCAGCAGCAAACACCCTAACACTTAAAGTATGAATATGCTTGACAGCCAGCAATGTGGAGAGCAGGCTATGAACTACTTTTGGAGCCACAGCTACTCAGCTTTGCTACAGGTAGGCCAAGGTGACACATTTTCTTATAAAAAGGGACTTTAGTTAGGGTCTTATTATACAGAACAATTAGATTAATTTCATTGTTTTGCAGAAGCAACAAGAGCAGCCAAATGCCAATTAGGTGTTAAATGCCAGTCAAAGAAATGTTAAGTTTCTGTCGCTGAGAGAGCCCACTGAATATAAATTCCCCAAAGCAAAATTTTTGCTAAAATACAGCAAGTGGTATTTAATCCCCTACTCCCAAACATCCCAACCCAACAGAGTCTGCAAAAATGTTAATGTCTCTTGTCAGCTCTCTGAGACTGTGTTATGTGGAACAGGTCTTGGGAGACTGAAACCTGGCTGCAGAATACCATTAAACTGGAGCTTCTCAATATTAAAAAGGACTTGTCATTTCTGCTGCTACAGGACACAGTGTAAAAGTCTTTAAATAAGAGCTGACAAATTTTGTACCTGTATCTTAAAAAGACACTGGTGGGGGAATTTAGCTAAAGTTAAAGAAAATACTTCAACAGAATAAAGCTGAACAGTATTGGTAACACAAGACTGCTAAGTTTCTGCCAAGAATTTTCCATCAGAGCTACATACCTTTAGATTAATCAGCTATACAATTTATGGGCAATAGTTCTGAGACTTAAAGGAACAGCTGATTAAAGGAACAGGGGCTGCAATATCTGCAACCCTTTCAGGAAGTGTTGGACTTAAATCAGATGCATTATGAGGTTGATCTACTTGTTCTTGAGGAATCCCTGGAATTTCTGGTCAGACAGCAGCTGAAACTGAGTCCAGCACAGTAGCTCTGAGTGGGATGCAGAAGACCTGGACAAACATAAAGAAAATTCAAATTCTATCCAGGTAAAATTTCTAGGTGCATTAAGAAGTTCTGGCATTTTGGTGAAGAATATGAGTAATCTTTCGTGGTCTTATGACAGAAAAGTCTGATGACTGTGGGTTTTGCCACGGCACTTCTTTTTTATGTAGCGTCCTATGGGAGTGATGGGAAGAGACTTTGTGGAGATTTGTCCTGCCTACATGGCTTCCACCACTGCTGTATCTGCCAGGGTACATCATCCCCAGTACCACTGGCAAAGACCAGAAGTGAGCTCTTGAGTCTCTTTTGCCCCTGGGTTCATGAGAATAAGGTGTACTGGATACTCCTGCAGTAAACTAACCCCTCTTTTCCTAGAGAAGAGCAGTTCTTGTGCCACAGAAAAATGATTCCCTCATCAGTGTTATGATTAGGAGAACACTCTGAATGCAGTAGCCACTGACATATGCCAGGCCTTTGGGGATTTGGGGTTTCCAACAAGCAGATCCCTATGTGCAAGAAACTGCATAGTTTTCCTAATGGCCATAGGAAGGCAAGTTTCTTCCTTCCCCAAAGTCTGTGAAAGACTCTTCTTGTTCTTTCCTTTTTATAGCTCCTATCTTCCCCTTTCAAATAGGAGAATTATGCTGACACAATCACGTTATGTCCAGTTACTTAACATCAAGCAGATGGTTGCTAAAATTCTTGCATCAGCAGTAAGATTTTAATTATTCTTTGGTAACTGTGCATCCTGGCAGTAGTAAACCCTGGCAATTGCAGCCATTTTTGTGCTGTCCTTATCTTTGATGGCATCTGGAATGTGTTTATACGTCCTCGACACTAAACAAATATTTTGTTGTTCTTTGGCTTCTATATTTCCTGTAAGTTTGATCTTGATAGTTTTACAACATCAGTGGCATACCAACAAGAAATTTGTCCAATGACATCTGTGCAGTCTGCGGACAGAAAATCCTTGTGGATATAAAAAAAGAAGGGATCATTGAAAATACCTTACAGCTGTTCTGTAATCATGGATATCCTTTCCATGTAATTATGAAACTATTGTTTTCTCCTCTTTTATGCTGTATTAAAAAATAATGATGACAATAAATACCAAGAAAAAAAGGAACTAAAACCACGTTCAGAAACAACATTGTGCAGAGGTAAAAAAAAAAGGAACACAAACTATTTTTCAGTCCTGTAACACAAGCTGAGGCCATGCAGATTTCTGGCTGACAAACTGATGCAAGAGTGGCGATAATCCTATAGTTCCAGGCTTAAATCCACCTTCCAGGTACTTGGTGCACAGCCTTTGTGGGTGTGCCTGGCAGGACATTAGACCAGGCACGCTGACCCATCAGCCAGGTCTGCTAATTCAGGCTCCACTCCTGTGCATTGCAGAGGATTTCCTCCAGCTGTGCCTGGGGCTGTTTGCCAGGTAGTTTTAAGGCAGATGTGGAGCCCTTCTCAACCAATGTCCTGTACCCCAGAGCTTGACAGAAAATCCAGTGACCCAGGGATACCAAACAACTCTACATCTTGCATTCCAGAAACTCAAAATGAAAAGTATTGAATATGTGCTGGAACAATGTTAATAATCACTCACTTCTGCACTTCATAAAAGTATGCTGGCTTCTTGTGAGCTGGAAAATATGAATACCAGTCTGGATGTTCAGGACATTGGATTCAGCTTTACAATAACTCCAAATAGTCCAAATATCTTAAGTAATTTGAAACTGCTTGGTTATAAAACCAGGCAATGTCCACACTCAGTCATTAAAATTATCTGCTGATGGTTTGACCAGATTTGCAGATGTAAGCACTGAGTCTTTTTTGCATTTGAAAGATTCTTTAATGATACACCTGATGCTGGGTTTCATGAATCCTGCATCCACAGCTGGTGCGTTGTTGGCAAGAACCAAACTCACCCAGACTGCCCTGAGAAAGCTGACTTGAAGGGGTTGTTCAGCAACCCATACTCTCTCTGTAACAAGTGCGCTTTTCATTTGGATTTTCTAAACCATAGCCTGATTGCTTATGAATTATTAATTATTACTTACTAATTCTTGTTTTGATCTGCAGTGGAGGGACGAGATGGCCACATTAAATGAATGGAAAACCTGTTATTATTAAGGAAAAATTATATTTAGGGAAGATAATAGGTTTGTTTGTCTTTGCCTTATCTAAGACCCCAAGCAAGCTAGGAAAAGTAAATATATATTTTCCTTCCTGATTTCAAGACATCCAGAATTAATTTTTATAATGAGAGGAACACTTTAAAGAATATAAAACATAATTTTATAAAAACCGTGGAGTGGATTTTGTTCTTTAACATTTTTTTGTAAATTATGTAATGCACTTTCAGAACTTTTAAATTATGTAAAGCACTTTTCCCTTTTAGTAGTTGGCAAAGAAGATTTTTCCTTTAGCAATTAAAACAAAATAGTTGAAGATCTGCTACTGTAGTTTTCTGTAGAAAACTGCTTCCATGAAAGCAAAGTTTGGCTTATTTTCTTGGAGCCTATTTTAACCATAGGATACTTAATTTTGACATTACCTCTACAAAAAAAAAAAAAAAAAAAAAAAAAAAAAAAAAAAAAAAAAATGTGGGAGAAATTATGGGTGTTAAGGAAGTAAATTATGAGAACTAAAAAAAAAAAAAATGTTATTTCAAAAATTTAACCCAATACTGTATCTTTGATTCTGACTTAGAAAAATACCAAGATTGTTGCATTTTCTCTCCAGTTTCCTCATGAATTGATTGTGTGGGAACACACAAATATTTTATGAACAACTTCTGGACTGTCTCTGCTGTCTGGTGGTTCAGGAGTTGATTGTTACAGGCATCATCCAAGGCATTGCTTACTGGTTCTGGAATAGGATGCAGATTATTGGTGAGAGTTCAAAGTGTTGGACATTTACCTGCCTACAATAATATGCATATTCTGTAATTAATTTTAAAAGACTAGAGAAAAGAGCAATTGGTGGAATTCTGGCGTGCTAGAAAACACTTTTGGCTCTTTTTGCATTATAGTGAGGCTATTCAGCATGCTATGAAAACAGCATGTTTTGGAAGCTCATGCTAGAAAAAAAATTAGATTTCCCAGAATGAAGAAGTAGATAGCAGAGGTAGCTTCTGAATTCAGATTAAACATGATCATTATTTTAAGAATCTCTGCTTTGTTATTAGAAATCAGAGATACACTTACTTAACTTACACTTTAATATATATATATAAATAAAGCAAATACTGTATGAAGTCATCTATAGGTGAAAAAAAGGTTTAGATGCTAAAAATAGAAAATTATGATCTTTAAAAAACAAAGTAAATTAAAGAAAGAGCAAATCTTGAATACATAGAAACAAGGTGGCTTTTTTAGCTTAGATGAAGTAACAAAGTTAGCAATTCTTATTTTGTGTTATGCCTGCATTAATAAATGCAAAAATGCATGTAAATAAGCTGTCAATTTTCATTGTGCTGTCAAAGTTGCCTGCTTGTGGGTGTAATGGAAACAGGTGTGTCCTCAGCCTTCTCAATGGCTAGCAAAGAACAGGGATACTTTGCTCTCACTGGCACTTTGGTTGGAAATTTCCAATGCCATCAACTCAGTTACAGTGAGGTGTTTGAACAGGGGTTTTGTGCAGCCGCGTGTGTCCCTTTTCAGGGCGGCCCAGCCGAGCCCAATGGCACGCGAGCTGCAGTGCTGAAAGCGCACACTCTCTGATCCGCTGTGACAGAGATCGTGTGCCTTAGAAGGCCTTGGCTAGCTCTGGCAGAAGAGATAAAAGGCGGACTCTGACTCCTGGAGGAACTGGGTTTATTCAGGGATAGGGAGTTCGAGGAGCAAGGATGTCCAGAAGGCAGAGACAAAACTAATAGGGTTACAGTCACTTTTAAAGGGAGGTGGGTACAAAGGAGGGGCCTGGCCTCCAACCAATAGAGGACCAGGGGGTAATGGGCAAGGGGGAATTGACAGCTTGGCTTGACCAACCTGGGGTATCCTGGGGAGGAGCCCTGGCCCCTGAACCAATCCCTCGACCCCCTGGAGAGAAGGTTCTCAAGGAAAGGGATGGGTTGCCGAGTGACAGGCAGGGCGCCAGGGAGGGACAGTACAAGGGATACATTCGTTGCTGGGACAACAGGGGAGGTGATAAGAGAACAAACAGGGGTTCAGGGGAGGAGACAAACCGGGCAGAACCATAGACAGGGGTTTAGGGAAGGAGACAACCTGGGCAGAACCACTTCTAACATAAAGGGGAGGAGGGGACATACATAACTTAAATCTATTTAACTATAACTGATTAAGAACGCACCCCAACAGTTTTGTACCACATGAGATGCCCAAGACCAAAACAGCAATAAAAACACTAACTTGGACATGGTCTCATCACAGTTACAGCCAAATGTTGTAGGTGTTTCCATTTGAAAGCTTTTAGGACCTGCTTCTGTATGTGCCTGGAAATGTCCTAAGCTGTGCTTAAGTCCTGAACCGATCCAGAAGTTCATAGTCCTTCCTGTCTATCAGAATCAAGCTATTAGGGTTCACCCAAAATTTTCTATGGCTGCAAGAAAAATATCACTTTCTTTTTACATCAGCTCTGAAGGATGGGTCTGGTGCCAGTCTTCCATTGGTTCAATTTTTCAATTAGGACCTTTGTCCCAGTAACCTTCTCAAGAAAACACTACCCCACCTGACAGCAAACACAATGTCCTATGTGGGATGTTCTCCACATACTCTGCAGCTACACCTACTCTACTTTCGTGGACTACATTTACAATGAGAGCAAAAGGTAGGAAACACTCTTTTCATGCCTATGTTAAGGTTGCTGAACATAGAGAGGAATGTGGTCTTGGATTCAAGGACTATATTTGTGTTTCCCACACTGTAGCTGAGAGCAGCTTAAATTCCACTTGTACAAGTCAGAAGAGTATTTGAACCCTACTCTGAAGCATCTATTGCCACATATAGTACAATGAAATTAGACAGAAATCATCCTCCATAGATGTCTTTCATAAAGGAAATTATAGAAACTAAAAGCTACCACAGACAGAATTGCAGAGAGAAAGCACATTTCTACATTATGCCTTGCAACCATGATTTTCAGAAGATCTGGGCATTTAACTTTCTGTGACAATGAAATAAAGAGAATCAGTCCTTAGATTCACTGACTAGGAGAGCTAGGACAAAATTATTTGCTGCACAAACTGATTTTTAGCACTTGATGAAAAGTGGTTTATACAAAGAATGCAGAAAAACCCTTGGTTAGGCAGGTTCTCTCTGTTCTCTCCTGAAACTTTTGTAAAGATGAAGACATGTAAACTACAGAGCTGTATACCTAAACAACTTTTCATCATTAAATATTTAAATGAAGCAGCTTTTGCTCATACTGCTGCTTAACATGTGTAGATAGCTACTCTTGTTTAACCTCAGAAGGCAGCTCAGCACCACACATCCACCACTTCCCCCCAGTGGAACAAGGAGGAAATCTGAAGGGTAGAAGTGAGAAAGCTTGGGAGTTCAGATCAGGGTAGTTCAACAGGCAAAGTAAAAGCTGTGCTCACAAGCAAAGCACAAGAAAGAATTAATTTACCACTTTCCATCAACAGGCAAATGTTTAGCTCTTGTCATGACAGCAGGACTCCGTGACGCAGAACTTTTACTTGGGAAGGCAAATATGGTGACACCAAATATCCTCCATTACTCTTTCTTTCCCACAACTTTTAGTGCTGATTATCTTCTCAAGGGTCATGACGTTATATATGGGACATCCTTTTGGTCAGCTGGGATCAGCTGTCCCCACTGTGCCCCCCCCCCCCCCCCCCCNCCCAAATTACGATGCACCCCCTACATGCTCGCTGGCAGGATGGTGTGAGAAACAGAAAACACCTTGATGCTGTACAAACACTGTTGAGCAAGAACTAAAAAGCCACTGTGTTATGGAGACTGTTTTGGGCACAAATACAAACCACAGCACCACAGAGGAGCTATGAAGAAAATTAACTCTCTTCCAGCCCAAACCTGTACAGCTATTCAGAATATTAGCTACAAAAAGTAGTTATTTCATAAGAAGTGTTAGAATTTGCAGTAGCACACCTTTCTGTTCTTAAGATGCAGATAAGTGATGGAACAAACAGGCAAGTGAAGTAAATCCAGAGTAAATTCATTACATATTTATTTCTTAATGTCCCTGTCTAGGACCTTAGAGCTATTTTCAAATTAAACCAAAACACCTGCTGCTGCTCTTCTTCGAGAGGCCACTCCAGGTAGGTCTTTGTGTTCATGATCTTCCGCAGCTTGCAGAACCTCTTGGGAATCGCTTTGCTCTGGATGGGCTCCAGGAGGATGAGAATGGCTGCATCGTTGTTCTCATCAAAGAGGCGGAAATGCGAGAAGTCCAGCTCGTATTTGCACCACTCGCTCTGCACAAAGTGCTCGGACAGCACAAAGAGCGTTTTGCGGCTCTTCTCAATGGAGTCGATGATGTTGTCCACAATCCACTTCCCCGGCACAAAGTCCCGCTTGTGCAGGCAGAGCCGGAAGGGAGGGCAGGCCTGCTCCAGCTCCCGCACCATGGTGTTCTCCACCCAGTCGGAGTCGTTCTCGCTGTAGGAGACAAAAGCGTCGTAGCAGACGTCCTTCGGCGGGGCGCGCTTGGGCTTCCGCTTGGCTTGCAGCCACGCCCACGTCATCCGCAGGTACCACACCATGTGGTACTTGTAGCCGACGGCCACCAGCAGCAGGATGAGCAGGAACACCAGGACGCAGATCAGTGACACCACCAGGGACCCGTGGCACTCCATCAGGGAGAGGTGCACAGAGCCAACCTGCGCCCCTCTCACCGCCAGCGGAGAGTCACACACGTACTTGTCCGGCCACCCCACCAGCACCTGGGCTAGCCCGGCCTCGTGGTGGACGAAGGACAGGAACTCACAGGAGCAGATGAAGTTGTTGTCACTGGCATCCAGCAGCTCCATTCTCCTGAAGGACTCAAACTCCTCCTTGGAGAAACTGTTCAGCTTGTTTCTTCTGACAGACAAGGACACCAAGTTTGGAATGGGTGCGGCTCCCGGCAGGGTCTTCAGCTGGTTCCTTGTGAGGTACAGCTCTTTCAGAAATGGCAGCTGCAGCCCAAACTCCTTCAGGTTGTTTCCACTGACATCCAAAACTTCTAGAGTTTGAGGAATGCAGGCTGTTAATTTAGGAATTTGAGTGCTGGACAGATTTAAATATTTCAGGAGTTTTGGCCATTCACACACATCTGGAATCTCACCAAAATTATTTTGGCTAATGTCTAAAACAATTAGGTTTCCTAGATGAGATAAACTTTTACTTGTCATTTCTAAGTCACTCAGTGAATTCTGACTTAAATTTAGAGTTTGTAGAGATGGCCAAGCACCCTGACAGGCTGAATGTTGCAAACTCAGGTCTCCAAGCAAATTTGCACTAAGGTCAAGATATACTAATGACTGAAGATGTTGGGAAATTCTGCACGGTACCAAAAAAACCTTTGTGTTTTGAACTGTAACCCTTGTAAAAAGAGATAGTAGACCTTCCACAGTCTGAAGATCTGTAAACAAGTAAAATTCTTCTATAGCTAATTTCTTTATTGTCAAAACTCTAAGTGTCTGTGATTTCTTTGCTTGAATTTCCATCTTCCACTGTCCAGTTCCCAAGAGTCTACAGTCTATCAGCTCCAGCTCCACTAACTTTGGCATTTCTTCTAAAATGCTGACAATCTCAGGCACGGTAATATCTGTTAGTAAAGTCTGTCTAAAAGAAATTTTCTTTGCAAAAGATGAAGACATGACTCTCAATTCTTGCATTTCTGAAGCAATACTGAACGCTATTCCTCTCACTTCCAGCCAAGCAACAGTGTGCAGAAGGTCCCTAACAATTTCTGATAATGTATTAATACTTCTTATATTTAGGATCATGTGATTTATCTGCTTAATTGATTTCAAACTTCCCTGCTCATACTGACTGAGATTGCTACCATCAATCCACAACTTGTGCAGAAGCTCAATGCCCTCAAAGTTCCCTTGCCTTATCACAGAGAACTGCGCGTTGCCCAGGTGCAGAGAGCTCAGGTTCCTCAGGCTAGAAAAGGGGGAGCTCTGCCCCAGGTCTCTGTAGGAATTGCCTTGAAGATAGAGGTGCTGGAGTGAAAAAAGATGCCCAAACCACACAGGGGACAAGTGAGCCAAGCTGTTATTGGATAAGTCCAAGAGCTCCAGTTTTGCCAGCGACTGAAACGAGTCTTCATCGATGGAGCTGATTTGGTTGGACTGCAGCAGCAGGGTTCTCAGGTTCACTGCCTGCTGCAGGTCCTGGGACTGGATGCGCTTTATCCTGTTGTGGGTCAGGTTTAACACTGTGATTTTGGCTGTGAGCCCAGGGGGAATGAATTCCAAGCCCATGGAGAAGCAGTTGCAAAGCTGACTGGCATCACATGAAGGACAAGCCTGCTTCAGTGCTTGCTGCTTGGAGAGGCTTGCAGCTAAGACCATGTAGATGGCCAACACTTGCCAGGTGTGTGCAGTCATTATATGGCCTAAAATAGGAAACACAGAGCAAATAGAAGATGTGTAGCTTGTTTTGGAGAAGGTACATTTTGGATAAATCTAAAATATAGGTTTTACTGTTCTGTCTTGTTGAAGGCACTGTTAAAATATTTGGTTTTAACACAGTTCAGATTTGAAACAGATTCATTTACTACTCTGATCATCCTCCTGTGTAGAAGGTAGCCTTCATACTTCAATCTCACCTCAGGTCTTTTTCTTCTGAATCTGTGAATATTATTTTGTAAATTCATTTTTTTACCACAGGGAGTTTTTTGTACATGTTTCAAATCCTGGTTACATCAAGAAGAGTCAGCATCTTACAGTATAGTAGCATTCAGATTTAATATTTACTTCAAGCATATGTCAATCTCTATTCTGACAATAGGGAGAAAAGAAATGCATTTGTTTCAGTCCATTTTTCATTTTATCTGCCTTATCCTACTCTGATTTTAAATGTCCTGTGAGCAGGGAAACAAACACTTGCCTGGATGACTCTCATGTTGCCATCAGTCTGATTCTTGCTAAAGAAATTTAAGTAAAACTGACCATTGTTGCCTACTGCCTCAGCTCTTTCTTTTTACTGCCGTATCCTTTTTCTCTGCCAATGCCTTTTTCTGTTTTGGGAACCTGTGGCAGAGAGAAGACCAGGCTGAGTCACAAGGAAGAGCCAGGGGTTCAGATCCAATCAGCTGACTGGACTAGATAGATTTTAGCAGCCCCACAGCCTGTTTCTGGTCTTCTGGACTGAAATGATTCAAGAGAAGGCACACAGATGTGGATCCTGTGTCACTCCACTTTCACAGTTTTCATAATGATGATTTGGTATGGCTTTTTTTTTTACAGAGCTTCCTGCAATAGTCAGCTTGTCTTTACTCCCAACAGGATGCGTTTAGTTCCTCTAGCCTTCTGAGGAGCTGGAAAAAAAATTTTTTAAAGCCTAAGAGAGGTCTTTTCCCTTTAAAATCTTTATTGCATATTGAAATGTAACCTTTCTTGACAAGGATCAAAGAGCATTTTAAAATGTAATTTTCCTCAGCGTGCCACAAAACCCACCTTCCTCAGTAGGTATCTTACTGAGGGCAGAAAGAGCAAGCAATCCCCAAAGAAGCCAATCAATGAGTTCACAAAATCATTGTGGGCTCTCTATCAGGTTAATCAGGTTAGACTGGCTCCTTCAGAACTACTTTCTGCCTCAGTCATCCTGCTGAGATTCTATGCAGAAGATTTACTCTGAATTAATATTCTAATTTGTTTTACAGTAGCTGACCCACATATACAAGTTAATACAGAGAAGTCCCATCCTTCCAGCTGCATTATTTTTAGTCCTAATTGCTTAAAATTATCCAGAAGAGGCAAAATTGACTGAGATGGTTTGAGCATATAGGGAGGGAAGGAAAAGTTGTGGATAACTTTTTCAGTCATTCCACCTCTTCCCACCTGCAGGACTATAAACATTTTGACCCCTTGTGTTACTTTCCTTTTATCTCTGTCTGGCTCTGATGCAGAGCTTTGGATTTTGAAGGACAAGGTTCTCTTCCCTGTCTTTAGATGCCTAAAGCTGAGCTGGTCATCCACCACGTCCTCCAAAGTCAATGGAGAGAAAGAACATCTTTTAGGAGCAATTAACATAGCGTGTCTTGGACACACAGATTAAGATGTGATGACTCCAAGAGAAATTATCCCATTTCCGTAAAATGGGGTATCACAGTTTAGATTCCTAGATATTTGTCCCCATGAATCCCAAACAAAAAAATCATGGTCTGTAGTTAGACTCATCTGCTGTCCAGATGAGGCATTTTGCAGGGCTTTTTGTCTCCCAAGAGTAACGGGATAATGCAGGGCTGTAGGCTAAAGGAGTAAATCCAGGAGTAGCGTGAGTTTCACTAGCAACAGATTTAGGTGGTATTTTTACAGTTGTCATCAAAATACTTTTAGAAAATGAAGCAACCAGGCAACCTGATCAGTCAAAAGCTGTCTATAGGCAGGTTATTTATAGGTGGCAAGCTGGCAGCACACAAGGGAACTGGGCAGGTACTGCACAGGAAACACCAGCAGAGCCTAATGGCTCTCCACCTTACTAGTCTGAAACCATCCAGGTACTGCAGGACTGAACTGCATTTGGTGATTCAGGATGCTGACTTTCCAGGTTTTTTGCTCATCTATAATCTGAACAGACCCTCAGAGGAATTCCGTTCCCACCCTCATTCACTTTTAGCCATTCTCTTCCCCTTCTGATTCCTGCCTAACGATTCTGCTTGAGACCCTGACTTACAAGGTCATTTCAGGCCCCTGCACACACACTCAGACATACAGCCCCACTCCATGATATCACTGCCCTATCAAGAAATCACTTCTCCCTGTTGTGCTGGGAATTAAAAAGCCACAGTAAGAAAATTAAACTGAAATGCAACTAAAAATACATAAACTTGCACAGATGCCCTTATACCATAAGGTACTGTGATGAACCAGGCATTCAAAATGTTTCTGAGTTATGGAAAAAGGGTCCAAGCCATCAGACATGCTCAAACTTATTTTCCCTGGCCCATATGAGAAGTATTTGAGGAAATATGTACGTATTCTTAAACAAAACCATGACTGACAACAGAATGAGGTTCTATAAACACTCACAAATGGGGAAGGTTAATGTAAGATCTAAAATAAAGCATGCCAATGGTGTGCAAATTGATTCTAGCTTGGGGAGCACTACACAGCTACATGTGGGCTGGTAAATTTGAGCAGTGCTATGGAGCCTGCAGAGGGAGAGCCACAGGGTGGTGAAGAGGCCAAACCACAAGCAGACTGGGGAAGGCTGCTGCTCTCCACCTGGCAGTGTGTGGGTTATGCACGTCCTAGTTCTCAGCCCCCAGCACTGCCCTAACAGCACGTCTGCACAGGCACACACCCCCACACACACGGCCATGTCTCTGCTTGTTTCCCACACAGAAGATGTGCAGCAGGTCAGAGTTAGGTGAGGAGGCAGCTGATGTCCCAAGGCCATTGTTCAGTGAGCTCTTTCCTGGTTGAATTCCTGAAAGCAAGGTACCCCACCTTGACTCCCAGCCTTCCCTGGGCAGTTGATCTACACCCAGGTGAGACAACATAGAAATAGGACAAGGCACCCTTCTCCACGGAAACTGTGCAGAAATGGCACAGTCTGACCCAATTTGTCTCTTTTTCATTTGCTGCTTTCCTCTCTCCCGTTTCCCAGAGGACATTGGTCTCATCAGCTTGTCACATCTCCAGCAGAACCTTGCTTTCCCTGCCAGATGCCTGGGATTGCACCTTCCTGCTTTAGTTTTGCTGGCAGCCAGAAATCCCTCCCCACCCCACACTCCTGCTCAGCAGCCCCGAGCACCCTGAATCCCCCTTGCAGAGGAGGACTGGTGGCAGAGATTAGGTTGCCTCTTCTCAGGGCTCCCTGTTTGCTTCTTGCTCTGGCATTGCAACACCATTGTCTTTCCCTGCATGTCCAGCCTTCACCTACCTGAAAACTCACCTGTGTGCCAAAAGGATTCCCAGAGATGTCACCTGCAGCTCCAGTCCCTGCACACCAGTTAACTTAAGTTGTGTTTCGTCTCTCCCTTGCTGATCATTCTTTGCCCAGCTTCCTCTCAGGCTGCTGTTCCGCTTCCACTTCACCTCTCAACCTTGACAATATAAGCAGGGGAATTCCCACCTGGGTGACCTGATTGGCATAAGAGCAGTTACACTATCAGTCCTTTTAACTGTGCCAACATACAAAAGTCTGGGTCTATGGTAAGAGTGTACTGTCTGAAAACTAAGGCTTCTCCCACATCTCTCTTTGACCCTCTCTTTGTAATGACTGGCAAGATTTATTTCCCTTCTTTACCTCTAGGCACACATTTCTCCTAATTTGTTTTATCAGCACAAAGTGTTTGTTCTTGGATCATTCACTCATTACCTACCTGGAGTTCAGCCTTGATTAAACCATGAGCTATACTTCCCCAAGAGAGTGAACAGAAAAATTGCTTCATAGCAGACTTCATAGCCCTGGAGATAACATTGTAACAGGAAAACAGAACTGAAAGTTGTGTTTGCAGGCTCCATCTACAGAAATTATCTCGTGTAGACACATGTACACATACACACATAGGAGTGTGAATAGATACACATTTATAAAAGCACATAGACACACATATATACATGAAGATGTATAAATATAGCAACAGAAAATATAGACAAATTTTGCTGTTTTTCAAATACTTAGTCAGCTCATACACCAAGGCTTTAGTATTTCATCACAAAATAATTGCATGGCTAAAATTTCATCAAGATCTAGACTTTCCTGTACTTAAACTCCAGCAAAACAACCAAAGGGGAACATGAAAATGTTGAGTTAGATAAACCACACCTAACTTAATCCCCTCAGAGACAATTTCAGGTTCCCATAAGAAACTCTAAAACACAAGAAATCCAAGCACTCAGTGTGGGACTGACTACCTTAACGTAAACATCTCTATCTACCTGCTTGTCTAGACTCCCTTTGTTATCAGTGGAGAGCAATATGGTAATTCTAGGAGATACCTCACACTGAAGTAGAGAGATGAACTGCCTCTTATCCCTGTGATTTTCTTCACCAGCTACAAAGGAAGGTAACTAGAGCTGCCAGACTTGCATGGCCCAGTGATTATATAAATATGCTCCACAACGTAGAAGAGCAAAACTTAAAACCGAGGCAGTCTGCAACACCATCTAGCCCACACATTAGAAACACAGTCTCACATCCAAAAATAGGCTTCAGCTATTTCTGCTGGTAGGTAGAAAGGAAAGTGGTGGTGATCATGAAGAGAAAAGAAAGTATTCCCAGGAAGAAATGGACACAGGGAAATATTAATTCAAGCCCATGGCTTTTAATTTCATTTGAAAATTACAATGGCAATGTTAGAGACCAGCTGGGGATAGCGGTAAAAGGAGTAAAATGTACAGAAATACTCCGCGCTCAGCAAAATGTACTTAGAAAAGTATATCAAGTCCAACACAGTTTCCAAATATCATAGTTATTGGCAGGGGCTTTCAAAGACCAAAGCATCAAACCACGGGAAAGCATGAAAAAGGCCTTGGTAAAATTACAATTATCTCTATATAAAAAAAAAGCCAGTTGCAGTTACAAAGAAAAATAAGAAAGAAAAGATTCATAGCAGTAAGAAATAGTGGTATACAGCCTTTTTGTGGAAATACGTTGAAATAGGGGCTGCTGATTTCTATGACTTCAAGGCACCTTTCAAGTTTTCCCAAAACACCTGCTGCTGCTCTTCACCAGCAGGCCACTCCAGGTAGGTCTTTGTGTTCATGATCTTCCGCAGCTTGCAGAACCTCTTGGGAATCGCTTTGCTCTGGATGGGCTCCAGGAGGATGAGAATGGCTGCATCGTTGTTCTCATCAAAGAGGCGGAAATGCGAGAAGTCCAGCTCGTACTTGCACCACTCGCTCTGCACAAAGTGCTCGGACAGCACAAAGAGCGTTTTGCGGCTCTTCTCAATGGAGTCGATGATGTTGTCCACAATCCACTTCCCCGGCACAAAGTCCCGCTTGTGCAGGCAGAGCCGGAAGGGAGGGCAGGCCTGCTCCAGCTCCCGCACCATGGTGTTCTCCACCCAGTCGGAGTCGTTCTCGCTGTAGGAGACAAAAGCGTCGTAGCAGACGTCCTTCGGCGGGGCGCGCTTGGGCTTCCGCTTGGCTTGCAGCCACGCCCACGTCATCCGCAGGTACCACACCATGTGGTACTTGTAGCCGACGGCCACCAGCAGCAGGATGAGCAGGAACACCAGGACGCAGATCAGTGACACCACCAGGGACCCGTGGCACTCCATCAGGGAGAGGTGCACAGAGCCAACCTGCGCCCCTCTCACCGCCAGCGGAGAGTCACACACGTACTTGTCCGGCCACCCCACCAGCACCTGGGCTAGCCCGGCCTCGTGGTGGACGAAGGACAGGAACTCACAGGAGCAGATGAAGTTGTTGTCACTGGCATCCAGCAGCTCCATTCTCCTGAAGGACTCAAACTCCTCCTTGGAGAAACTGTTCAGCTTGTTTCTTCTGACAGACAAGGACACCAAGTTTGGAATGGGTGCGGCTCCCGGCAGGGTCTTCAGCTGGTTCCTTGTGAGGTACAGCTCTTTCAGAAATGGCAGCTGCAGCCCAAACTCCTTCAGGTTGTTTCCACTGACATCCAAAACTTCTAGCGTTCGAGGAATGCAGGCCGTTAATTTAGGAATTTGAGTGCTAGACAGATTTAAATATTTCAGGAGTTTTGGCCATTCACATGCATCTGGAATCTCCCCAAAATTATTTTGGCTAATGTCAAGATTATTTAATTTGGGCAGACGAGATGTATACTCTGCAGTCAGTTCCAGAGATTTTAGAGAGTTCTGACTTAGATTTAAAGTTTGCAATGAAGGCCAGGAACGTTCACAGATTGTCTCATTTAAACGCTTATTTACAAGCAAATTATCATGAAAGTCCAGATACAGAAGTGATGAAAAATGTCTTGCAAGTTTGCATGGTACCATGAAAACATTAGAGCTTGCGATAGTGAGTCTTTTTAGTTTGTTTATTTGTGACTCCATACCTTCCAGGTCAAAAAACAAATGAAAATTCTGAATCATTACCCTTATTATTGTTACTGTTTCAACAAAACTTTGCCCACTCCTTGCAATTTCTTTAGTGTTCCATCTTCCCTTCCCCTCAAGCACACAATTGATTGCCTCTAACTCTTTTAAAGACGTGATTTCCTTCAGTGACACTATTGTTCTGCTAATGGTTTGATCTGTGACGAAAGCTTCTTTAAAGGTAAGTTTTTGCATCCTAAAAGGATGTGTAGAATTCTGCACCAAACTTTTTTTTTCAACCGGTAATTTGATTTCTGTCACTTCCAGCCAAGTGACAGAGTTCACAAGATCCCTAACAATTTCTGAGAATATATTACTATTTCTTAGGTTTATGATCATGTGATTTATCTGCTTAATTGATTTCAAACTTCCCTGCTCATACTGACTGAGATTGCTACCGTCAATCCACAACTTGTGCAGAAGCTCAATGCCCTCAAAGTTCCCTTGCCTTATCACAGAGAACTGCGCGTTGCCCAGGTGCAGAGAGCTCAGGTTCCTCAGGCTAGAAAAGGGGGAGCTCTGCCCCAGGTCTCTGTAGGAATTGCCTTGAAGATAGAGGTGCTGGAGTGAAAAAAGATGCCCAAACCACACAGGGGACAAGTGAGTCAAGCTGTTATTGGATAAGTCCAAGAGCTCCAGTTTTGCCAGCGACTGAAACGAGTCTTCATCGATGGAGCTGATTTGGTTGGACTGCAGCAGCAGGGTTCTCAGGTTCACTGCCTGCTGCAGGTCCTGGGACTGGATGCGCTTTATCCTGTTGTGGGTCAGGTTTAACACTGTGATTTTGGCTGTGAGCCCAGGGGGAATGAATTCCAAGCCCATGGAGAAGCAGTTGCAAAGCTGACTGGCATCACATGAAGGACAAGCCTGCTTCAGTGCTTGCTGCTTGGAGAGGCTTGCAGCTAAGACCATGCAGATGGCCAAGACTTGCCAAGTGTTTGTAGTTCTTGATTTGTGTTTTGCTTGGATGGACATTTTACTGTAGGAAACAGAAAAAAGAGAAAGTAGGGTCAAATTTTAATTTCGAACAGCCCTGAAAACTCTTGAAATCCTGCACCTTTTTTTTAGTAATCTCAGATTAATTTTTTTTTTTAATGTTATTGTGTGATGTGAGTCTTCCTCTCCTACTTGACCTTCTCAGCCCTGCAACCACAGTGTGTTGCTCATCCCTGGAGTACAGCCATATCACTTGTCAAGAGCCATATCTTAGTATACCAATCTTAGTATACTGCTTTTCTATAGGCATATCTGAGAGCTATGGCTCTCACCTCTTTCATCTCTCACATTATGCTCCCTTTCAGCAAAGAAGCTGCAGCTGGAAGTTTCAGCTCCAAATAGGGGAAGATGGTTAGATCATCAATTATCTGAATGAGGGGATGATCAATAATCTGAATGAGTGCACACTCAGTTTGCAGACAACACCAAGTTGGGTGGGAGTGTAGATCCATTGTAGGGTAATCCCTGTAGAGGGATCTGGATTGGATGGATCCATGCCATGAGGCCAATTATATGAGACTCAACAGAATGAAGTGCCATGTGCTGCACTTGGGTCACAACAACCCCACGCTAAATGCTGGGGTCAGAGTGGCTGGGAAGCTGCCCAGCAGAAAAGGATCTGGAGGCACTGGTCAACAGGCAGCTGAATATGATCCAGTATATGTCCAGGTGGCCAAGAAGGCCAATGGCATCCTGGCCTGTATCAGGAACAGTGTGACTAACAGGACCAGGGCAGTGACTGTCCCCATGTACTTGGCACTGGTGAAGTCACACCTCAAATCCTGTGTTCAGTTTTGGGCCTCTCACTTCAAGAAGGACATTGAGGTACTGTGCAGAGCAGAGCAACTGAGCTGGGGAAGAATCTAGACTGTAAGTCTTAAGAGAACCAGCTGTGGGAGCTATAGTTGTTTAGCCTGGAGAAAAAGGAGGCTCAGAGAGGGCTTTATCACTCTCTACAACTGCCTGAAATGAGTCTGTAGTCAGTGGGGGTCAGTGTAGTGAGTGGGGGTTAGTCTCTCCTCCCAGGTAACAAGCAATAGGAAAAGAAGAAACAGCTTCAAGTAGCACCAAGGGAAGTTTAGACTGGATATTAGGAAAAAAAAAAAATCACAGAAAGGGTGGTCAAGCACTGGCACAGACTGCCCAGGGAAGTGGTGGAGTCACTGTCCCTGGAGGTATCTAAGAGACATGCAGACATGGTGCTTAGAGACATAGTTTAATGGTAGGCTTGGCAGTATTTTATTAATGGTTTGACTCTTAAGGGTCTTAAGGATCATTTTAAACCAAAGTGATTTTGTCATTCCATGATTGCAAATGCTTGCTTCTGTATGGCTACATGGCAGGCAGAAGCCCAAACAGAGCCTGTTCTCCCTCTCAGCCCTTCCAGTGGGCTGAGGTTTCCAACACCACAAACTTTCCCGGAAGAGATCTGGGGAAAGATCTGGAAGATTTAGACTCCCCTGCATGGAGTCTAACCAGCCTTAGGACTTCTAAAAGCAGAGCTCTTGCCACACCCTTTTGCACACTGTGTAAGCAAGTCACATTCTTTACTGGAAAGGCAGAACAACCTGATATGAAATGAAGCCTATCAGACTTTTCTGTAAAACACCAGTAATAGATGGGATATGGATGTTACTATCACCCTATAAACAAATAAACAATGGATGTAATTAGAACAATACTGATTTTAAAGTAAAGAAGGGCTGTGTTTCCTGCCAGAAGTGCCAAAGAACACTTCACCAAGTCTGAACCGCAAACAGTTCCAGTAGTGCAGATGAACACTACCCATAAACCCTGAATAAGCAGAGGTTAAGTACTTACCTTGTCTACTGCATGCTGTGTTTCAGTCTCCTCGTGTGCTGGTCAAGGCATCTGAATGCCTCATACCTGCAAACACAACAAAAGCTGGAAACTTTTGGCAGGTCTGATGAGGTGACAGTCCAAAGTGAGAAAATACTTCAGCCTCAAAATATAGTTCTCTTCAAACAAAACTTCATGCTCCCAGTTTCCCAGTGTCCTTTAACTACGCAGCCAGTGAATCATACCAGTTTGCATCTCTTCTCTCTAGTGGTGGTTCCCCTGAGGAATCCATGGCTTCTGAAGAGTCCAGGATGTCCAGCACATATGGCTCACCCTTCAAACTCACATTTTAATCAATTCTACCATTGCTGCTGACTGGGGACACAAAAAATGAGAACAGATTGTAGTTGAATGCTCTTCTTTGAAAGATAAAATTTAGTGAGAGTCTCTTCTTTTTGTCAGTCAATTCCCATTGGCTGATGCAACCATTTTGCGCAAGTCATTCTTTCACAATCACTTCCTCCACTATTAAGTGCAGAAATAGTTCCCAGGCAGAACTGCATTAACCTCCCTGTATCTCTACTTTCAACACTTTTTGCCTGGTAGGCACTGGGGGTTGTTCACTGTGCTGAGAAACAACATCTCAGTACAACCAACTTATGTGAGTTCTGTAAAATATTATCAATATATAGATTGATGCATGTATTAAATGTTGAAGTCAAATTGTTCAGTCAAGGAGAGTACTATAGAAATACTCAGCATCCTTTAATTTCCAAGGGCATTACAGTCATCTGTTGTCAACAGAAAATTAATAAGAACAGGAACGATATTCTCTCTGAAGGACAAGACACAGTCTGAAGCGAAGTATCTTTCTGTAAACATCAAAGGCAATTTTGAGAGAGGAGGTTTGATGGCATTCATTTTAACCTGACTGAAGTAATACATGGTTGGTCAAATAGCCAAGTATGCCCTTTGCATAAAGGGGCAGGGAGTCATCCTACCAGCTCTGAAAGGCAAGTCCATTAAATTCAAACACTAACATTCCTATTGCAGTTACCATTTCTTTCTTGTGTTCAGAAATTGTCACATTTTGCTGTCCTCTTGCATCAAGAAGTACCTGCCTGAGAGCAGACAGATGGACTGATTCCTGCCACTTGTCAGAGGGCCCACAGCAGCATCTGTGTGATCAAGGGTGGCAAAGCATACAGAGAGCCCAAATGCACCTCATAGCAACCTTCAGTCCCACTGCACTGACATTGGCATTGCACATTAGTTTAAGAGAAAAAGAAATTGGAAGGCTGAGATACCCTTGTGTTTTCTGTCTACTACAGAGGACAGCTGATAAGCATAACACTGTAAAATAGAGGCAAAGCAGCTGTGGGGAAGAGAGGAGAAGGGAAATAGTCTTTTAGTGAAAGATGTCATCAACTTCCCCAAAGCCACCTCTTCCTTCTAGAAGCTGGAATGGTTCTTGCTCTTCAATAGGGAAGACTTCTGTTTTCAAAATATTAACTCTGGGTTCAATGAGACTTGTTACTGTATTTTTTTGTCTTCAGAATTGCACCTCTCTGATACAGTAAAAAATTTTAGTTAATTTGAGAAGAGTTTTGGAGAAAAAGACCATGTACATAATTCAGTGTGAAATGGGCATACTCTTCTATCTGTTACAGCTTCATCACCACACATTTGTGGAGAATTGAGGTACACACCAACTGTTTTTTCAGAAGCCACTTTCTCCTAACATCCAGGCTCAGCCACAGATGGATCTCCTATGGGCCAGGTTAAAGAGAGGACTGGTGTGACTATGCCACAGTTCACATACCAAGCAGTCCATTTCAGCAAGCTGCTTAAAATGCCAAGAAATGTGGGCAATTGTCAGGGTTTATCACTTTATCCTGACTCAGGAAGGTTTGAGGATGTGCAAAAATGCTCTCCACAAGCTGCCCCACACACAAAGTACCAGCCACCTGCCTCCCAGAGCATTAGCTTTCAAACTGAGGTGCAGCATGGCTCAAAACAAATTCTTTTGAAATCAAAGACTCTAAAGTAGGAGAAAGCTGTTCTCTTTTAAGATGAGAATACTCTTCAACTGCTTTTCCTCCAGAGTAATGCATGTTTAGCACTGAACAAAGATGCACCTTGTAGGTGCTTTCTCTCCTCTTCCAAGTTTAAGCTAGGATTAACCTTCCTCTTTAATACTGTTTAAAACAAATTGCATGCCTCCACCTACACTACGTTTTCCTAAGAGAAGCACATGGCTCTGCAACAAAGCTGTGCTTTTGCAACTGCAGATGTTCCAAGCAGAGACATCGCACAAGCCTTTACCAGAAGTAGATGGGAGTAAGACAGAGATGTGGTAATTATTTTTGAAGCTGTATAGCTTTAAATGTTCCCTTTTATCCAACAGCAGCACCAGCAGTACTCAAACTGGGCATGATGCACTCTTTAAGCACTTCCTGTTCCCAGTCTCACACGGAAGGATCCTGCATTCCCCTGCCCCCTTCCTCTCTTTCCTTCTCTATGTCAGTGTCCACACTGAGAGCTGCCTGTTGCTTTTCTGCTGAGAAAGGACAAGTGAGCAGTGCAGAAGGGACCTAACCCAGGTCCTAGATCCCTGGCTCAAAGAAAAAGCAGAAGCAGTAGAAAAGAGAGGGAGGAATGGAACTATTGACCAGCCTGTGATGCAAGCAGAAAGCACACTTTCCAAATCTTTGTAAACAGCACAAAACTGCTTCCTCATACTTACCACTGGTAACCAGGATGTGCCAGTATGTCAGCTTGGCTGCAGCAGTGTCAGGCAGGCTGAACCTGGGATGCTCTTACCCTAAATACCCCCAGAAAAGGATGACAAGGAAAAGCCAAAAGTCAAATCTGTCCTTGCAGTCTTTGGAGCAGGAGGTGTAATATTCACGTAATTGAAAGCAGAATGGCTTGGCATCCTTTCATGGTCCTGGGAATAGATTCTTTGCGTGCACTGCTGCTGCCTGTGCTTTAATCTGTCTTGCAGAGCTTCAGGTATTCATCTTCAAGCTACAACAAAAAGGTACATGATAACGAAAAGTAAACCATTTTAACTTTGCTGTGTTCCTCTCAGATCTACCCTGCTAGCTGCTCAATCCCCTGGTTAGATCTTCAGACTGGAAGTTTAAATGCAAAGGACCCAATTACCTTTTTTTTTCTTCTGGGCAATCCTTATCCTGCAGTCGTGGCAGAGCATGATAGTGATATAACTGGTTAGTCATTCAGCAGCCAGCCTACAGCACTGCCTCTGCCAAGGAAGCAGAGTTGTGGATTTATTTTTGTCATATCCTTCCTGAAAGCTTTCAGTCAGAAAAACACAACACTGATTTTCTACCTTAACTGAGGAGCATCTTGCAGGAAAGTTTGCATGCTAAGACACCAAAGCTTATCTTAATGATATGGAAAGTTTCATTTTTCTAGAGTAGTTGTAACAGCATGACTCAACAAGAGAAAACATGTAATTTCTGCCAAAACATTTCTGGTGAGTTCTTGACTCCCAAAGTTCTTGACTCCCAAGGAAACAGCCTACACGCAAGGCAAAGCTGGACAACATAGTTCCTTTCTTACCTTGCCCTTTAGGTACAGTGAAAAAACTTGTTTCTTTCAGGAATACTAGGATATACAGTATCCTAGTATACATCTTTTCCAGTAATACACACTGGAAAAAAAGGCAAGTTCTGACATCCTATTCTGAAGATCACTGTGACACACACAAAATCCTGTTATCACCACACAGATTTGTTACTCTAAGATGAGAGCTCTGAGACAACTCACATGGTACTTGGAACTCAGAGTTCATCCCAAATGTACTTGGGCAGGTAGGCTCCCAGCTTGCTGCTGCTGGGGATCCATCCCCTAAAAACAGACATAATCTGGAAATAATATTTTCTGCAATTTTCATCATGTCAATTGGTACAACATTATCAATGTACAAAACTGTTTCTTAAGTTTTTTTAGAGGTCTTCAGGAAATACTTCCGTGCAGCTTTCTCAAGTACCACTCACACAGTGTTTTGAACTGACTTTTTTCTTTGCTCTACATCTATCTCGCTCTTTTGTGTTGTTCAGTTTGCTTTGCTGTATTCTAGGCTGTTTGACCTAGCGGTCATCTAATATGGGCTGCCCAGAATGGTATTTGGACACCTAAGCCATATTTCTAGTTTTTAAAAGAGGTGCCATTCCTGTTTCCAAACAAAGATTTTGCAGGATTTTGGACAGAGCCACAAACATTTATGGCTATGAGCTGCCAGCACAGGCTGCAATACTAGGGGGGCAGGGTTGGGAAGAGAGAGGAATGGGATCTCTTACGCTCACTGTTTGGACAGCTTCTGCTTCATTTCATCTCACCAGGAGAGAAAATACCCTGTCACAGCCCACCGGGTGCAAGTCTTCACTGGCAGGCTGTTGTGAGGAAGTTAGGGTTTAACATCCTGGCACCGGAATTTCCCATAAGGAGGAAAAAAGCTTTGCTCAGCTCCAACTGAAAGCTCCTTCGAGAGAGGCTGGGCAAAGGGACATTCATGTTGGTGCATTCCAGTGTGGGAAGGTCCAGCAAACCTAGTCTTGCTTCATTCAGAGGAATGCACGGACATATTTTGTGCTTATGCCTAACTAATGCTAATAGGCAGAAAAAAGCCTTTTCTTTTTCCTGTTTTATTTTGGGATTTTTGTTTCTTGGAGTTTTTTTTAATGGAAGGGAAACATTTCTGGGAATGGGACCAAGTCATTGCAGAACCAGTTAGAGTTTGTTTCCTGTATGGAGGTGGAAAGCACTTTGCTGGGATGCAGAGATACATATTTAACTGCTTGTTATACAATAGAAAAAAAATTTGTGTTTAACAGTTGGGCAAGAATCTGAGCAGGAAATGAAGCAGATCATTATCATGTACCATAAAAATATCAAGATTTTTGTATTTGTTCCAAAAAAGATAATGCCAGGATGTATTCTGCACAGGTAGTTCAGGCTTTGCATTCAGCTGCTGACTCCCACTGTATGTGATGCCATGAACTATTATACACATGACAATGGATTTCAGAAAGAGAAAACTAGGCAATTCCAAATCTTTTTTTCTCAGCTTTTCAAGACATTCAGAAGTTCTTTCTTCAGTGTATCTACTTTTCTGGATTTATAGCCCATCAGTACGCCACATTTCTTAAAAATACGAAAATATCTAAGGTACTACTTCCTAGGGTTTTTCACTCACTGGAAAAACAACATGTTTTGTGAGTCTCTTGCAGGGATTGTTTCTATTGCTTCTTTTGCAATTGTATAATTTTTAAACTTTTTAGAAGTTTGACTTCAACCGAGTTGTAAACACGCATGAAAGCATAATTTTTACTGAAAATGAAAAGCCTGATCATAAAAAGATGTCAGCAAGTATTTTAAATGTGTGTGTGGTTTCTGATAGGGCCACCAAACCATCTTCAAATAATAAGTTATTTCCAATATTGGACCATTCTCTGGCTTTCTGAATTTGAACATGATTGAAAGCAGACAGTCCAAGCTGATTTTCAAGCACACCCTTAGCTATTTTAATCATTCCTCCTAAATTATCCTCAGATTGCATTTCTTGCTCTCCTGTAAGTTTTCTTGACTGTAACAGTACCAGCTTAGTAATGACAGATTCAGAAAAGACCATGTAACTTGTGCCTGTGCTGCCAGATGCCTTTTTGTCTTTATTACAGTATCTACAGAAAGAAACACACACCATACCAGACGATCAACCTCAAATCCAAGGCGTTTTCTACTGCTGTGAAATACCTATATTTACAAACTTCGAGCTGAATGTCTCTCTAACATCCCAAGTAAGTTACAGGGATGTGCCAGGAAGTAAGTGGCAGTGCTGTGGCAATGCGAGTGAGGGTTGTAGCAATGCCAAAAAGACTTGTGTATATTTCAATAAGTATGGAGAGCATAGTAACTCATGCTTTCAAGTAATTTGCTCTGCATTTCACAGCTTTTGGACAGAAGAGCTGTCAAAGGAAGAGGAATCAGAGAAAATATAGGCAAAAAACCAGCAAACAACAACCAAATTCCATCTCCATAGCTGAAACTACATAGCTCTGAAGCTAGATCTCCATAGCTACAAACTACAGGACCAGGATAAGCTGAGAGATAGCCACAAGGTAACAGAATTTGTCTACCTTACATCTACTTTACCATGGGAAAAAACCTCAAATTAGATGCGCTCTCCTACCTTGTATCAATTCTGATTCTAGTCCTTCAACGCTTAACTCACCATGAAGTTTGCACCTGTGGGCACAAGAACATCTTTGTTTCTTTGGGTCTTATTATCCAATGTCTGCCCAACAGACTGGCCACCTGGTTTGTTTTCAGCTTATAACTTACACTAGTGTCAGCATAAATATTCTTTTCTATTTATAGAAATTATGTTACAATTACACTTCTTTCATGTGCTATTTTTATGACATCATTTAAAATTAATTTCCTGAATGTTCCATGATTAATAGTGTCAACAAATTTCTCCAAAATCTGTTCTTTGGAGTACTTTATTTCTCTGGGGTTCATTCCTTGAACTCTTTGTTCCCAGCTCACATCTGGGACTGAAAGGCCAGGCAGAACATACTGAGATGTACAACCCTCTGTTGAGAGGCATCTTTCTTGGTGATCTCTCTGGTGCCTCCATGTTTGCCTCTGACAGTGTCCTGTCTGATATTTGCAAGGCCTTCCAGCTGAACAGAATTTTTCAAAAGTCACTAACAAAAATTCAACAAGTAATGGGAGAAGGGATGGATAAAGTAAAGGCTGGCTGGACTCTTCTCCCCTACTGTTCAGTGGTCTAAATTTTTCTGTAAAAATAGTATTTCTCATACTTCTCATGATAAAGCACAGCCTGTGAATGAGTTTGGCTTGTTCCCTGTTTCTGCAGGTGGAGAAATCCTGCCTCCAGGCTGGGCAGCCCTTTCCTTTTCAGGGGGAGCTCAGCAAGGAGCTGGCAAGCTGGTTTGCTGGACAAGAAATCTGTGAGCTCATTACTTCTCGCTGAGTAACAAGACAACATTGATACCAGAAACTCAGTCAGGGTGAGTCAGGTCTGCAACGGGATTAAGGGAGAAGGGAATGTTTCCATCCGTTCTGGCTCCTCATGTTGAAACAGTCAAATCTGTGAAGGACCTGCTTTGTGCTCCCCTCTGCTTTTTACTCTTTGCAGGAAGGCTCCAAATATATGCCCCATCCCCCCAGGAATGCTACCAATCATAAAATAATCCCTCTCCAATTGCTCTCCCTAAATCTGCTGGCACAATGACGACTGCACACTCCGCCAGAGTTAACAAGCAGGCACATTAATCCCCCCTCTTGCTAGAGAGTCTTTCCAGACCTGCCTCAGCTTTCTGTCAGTGGCTGTGCATGGAGGCAGGCTTGTTCCAGGATGATTCCTTGCAGGCATACTTGCAGGAGAATGCCAAGTGTGCACCTAATCTGAAATGACTGAAGCCCTTGGAGGCATGGCACCAGCTGTGCCGTGCGGCTGGCTCTTCCATTTGCAATTTTTCATTCCTGTGGTTTACTTTGGCTGCTTGTCTTTGGTAAACATTTTACAACACTGAAACCAGGAAATACCCAAAATAAACAAAGAAATGGACAACGATTAATAGACCTTGCTTTGTCTTTCCAAGGATCTGCCTTACTCAGGCCAAATTCTTGCCATCCAAACAGGAGTAAAACCTTCCTGGGAACCTATCAGGAGTGAAGGATACCTCTAGCAGGAAAGAAGGAAGGAAGGAAGGGATGGGGAAGCTGCTGGTCTTGTGGAACTACACTAGGGCTGGCTCAGCAAGCCTTTGGAAATCACAGGCAGAACAAGAGCCTCACCCAGTTGCCCTGGAGGCATGGGGAAGTGGGAAGCTCACCGCGGTGCTTCAGAGCTGGTTTGTCCTAAAATGCTTGCACTTCTCACTGCAGAGTTCAGCCAGGGGTTTTCCTTCTCTCCAACCTTTGCTTTTTCCTATGACTTGTGGTGTGCAAGAAAACAACCTTATAGATAAAGCCACACCTTTAGCAGTGCAGGTACTCTGCAATTAGATGAACTCTTAATGCATTTTAAAGGGAAAATCAGACAGTGAACGTACTGAGGCACTGCAGGGCCGCCTGTCTGGGAGTGGGGCATGCTTGTTCCATCTCTTCCAGGGTAGAAAGTCAGAAGGGCAACAAGATCCTCTAATTCCCTTTCCCACCAGTGGGGAAGCAGCTGAGAGCTGGGTCCCTACAATTGCACACATCCAATCTACCCTATACATTTGCAGGTAGCAGAACAAGACTGCTCCTGCACACAGAGGGACTGGCTTTGCCTGGCTCTGGGAAGCTGTGACCTTCTGTTCAAGAGGCCTGTGGCAGGAGGAAATCAGCAAGACAAGCTGTCATCACTGCTCCTTTTCCTGCAAAAAGCAGGACAATAAGGAAATTCAGGGAAGATACACCATGAGTGCTCCAGTTCCATAGCAGAGAGAGGGAATTTTTTTTTTTTAATGGGCTCCCTAAATCTCTGTAAATGCTGATACAGCTGAGACACAGAACAAAAGGAGGTGCTTCTTCTGGACAAGCTTTCTGAAGGAGCCAGGTGATTAGGAACGCATACTCAGAAGCAGACACAGAAATCCAACAGGAATCATGGTATCCAAACTCCAGGGTGTCCAGATACCAGTATCAGTTGAAGATGGGACATCCAAGAACTAAATGCTAAATGCTTATGTGTCCAAAGAGGCAGCAGGATCTCAAATTTTGACCAAGTCTCTGTCTTGCTTGTGGTAGGACTGTTTTCTAATTTTTAAAGCTCTACACAAATATCACTAACTGTGACTTGCTAATATCTACTATAAGCTACACCTACCTAGCAAAAGAGAGCTGACATTCTTTCCTTCGCTTTTTGTTTCAGGAGATACATGAAGTCTAATGGGTAAGATGAAATTCAAGGAAAAAAAAAATCCCTGCTACAGGCTTTTTGCACAATTTTTGGAAGTGACATTGACATTCAGCTTCATATATAGAGCTTCTAGAAACTCAACTCCAGGCTGTTTTTGATGGGGAATGCAGGGGAAGGGTACCATTACCATATCCAGAGATTTCTCAAGTGTGCTTATATTTCCATCTCCACTGCCAAAAATACACTTTTCAATCAAGCTAAGTAAAAGGTTAGACTTTTTAAAAACAACCATTCACATAACACACAAACCAGGGAAACAAAAGAGAAGCCTATGTCCTGAGAAGGCAAGTTTCAGTAAGGTAAAAGGGGCCAAGAGTCCTGGCACACACTGCAGCATTTCCCTCCCCTGGCACAGGGTTTGGCTCTCAGAGCAGAGCAGCAAGGCACCAGAGAGAGACAGACTGTAAACCAGTGAGCAGTGTTTGCACAGAAAGCAGAAGCAGCTGTTGTGCAGACAAACTAATCAAAGTCAGCATCTTGCACAAGGGCAAGCATTAGCTCAACTGTAACTCCACACAGTGTGGATTCCAAAAGGTTTATTCCAGCTTGTGACAAATGACCTCCTCTGCCATCAGAATAAATTATACAACTGGAAAACAGTTTTCAGAATAAACTGTACAGCTGAGGCTAGTTTTTGGAGTTTGCAACAGCTGGCACACAGCATTTCCACCTGCTGCTAGGCACTGCTGCAGTTCCCGTGGGTTCAGTCATCTTACTCATGATACATACAACCTGTGTGAGAGACTGTGCTGCAGTGCAGAGCCTGCTTGTGCAAATCTGTGTTGGGCATGCTATGGTCTGTCTTCTGCCTGTATTTTTCTAGGAATTAATACAGATACTCATGAGTAAGCAGACTGATCTAAACAGCAGTAGATGCTGACATACTCAGACACTTAAGGAGGCCTGGGAGGCTCCAGAGGCTTCCTACTCCTTCCTTTCAGGAAATGCTTCCTTACCAGGCTCTCTCTCAGATCCCAGACTTGCAGACCTGTCTTAATACCTGCAGCATGTTTGAGGCAACACTGGGTCCACAATAGTAGTAATAAAAATTAAAAAAAAAACAAACAAAAAAAACCAAAAAAACAAACAAAAAAAAAACAACAACAAAAAAAAAAAAAAAAAAAAAAAAAACAAACAAACAAACAAAAAAACAAACAAACAAAAAAAAAACAAAAAAGAAAACAAAAAAACCCCAAAAGACAAAACCAAACACAAAACAAAAAAAAAAAAACAAAAACCCAAACCAAAAAAAAAAAAAAAAAACCAAAAAAACAAACAAACAAACAACAACAACAAAAAAAAAAAAACACAAAAAAAACCACCAAAAACCAACCAGAGCAGTCATTAGGCATTATTCACTGCAGGAGTACAGGGGGGAATTTGAAATTGGCAAGTCAGTCCCATTACTGTAAGGATTCATTCAGTCTGTCATCTATTGGAACACATGGCTGTGTATGCCTGGCAAGTGCTTTAAAGTTGTTATTTTGATCTTTGCTAAGATAAAACTTTTTGTAATATTTTGTAGGCATTTGAGAACGGCAGTTACTGGACTAGTTAAAAACCACTTCACCACTTGGAATTGATGCCATCTGTTTCCTATTCTTATTCATAGAAATCAATACTTATTTTTTTGAGGACTTCTCTAACAAACTCTCTATATGAAATATGAGTAATGCTCTAGCCAAGACAGCTGAACTTCTGCTTGACAGGTTCACTGACGGGGCTGTTCAATTGATATAGGTCTACTCAGACAAGAAGAAGCAAGGAGAAGGACAGAACAAAGGCCATGTCCTTTAACTCATCCCTGAGATCAGCTCTTCAGAAAGAATAATACTGTCTTGGTTAGATTTCAGGTTTGTCTATTACAGGAAATGGCACATGAGGTTCTTGCAACCAAAATCAAACCTGCAGTTTACTGAGCACCAGTCATGTTAGCCATTCTGGAAGATGCACCCAGGCTTACATTTTACTAAGGAAACTAATAAAAAAAAAATAAAATTCATATTCACTTAAGGATTGTGAAGCATTTGTATAAGCCATTATTTCGTCCTCAACTAACTGTAATTTATCTTTACTTAAACAGTATTGTTATTAAAAACCTTTCAAGTAAATAGAAAGATTACTTTCTTAAAACAAATCCAAACAAACCCTCCACCACACATATGCAGGTCATCTATAAAAGGCACAAAAGTATCTCTCCTTAATGCTATTGTGAATTGAGGGCAATCACAAGTTGCACATAGCTGTAGGATATCAAACTGGATCATGAAGTTCAGCTACAACAAGAGAAACTCACAATCTTCCCTGTGAACTTCACTCAGAAGGCAGAAGTACTTACAGACAGGAAAAGTTTGTGTCACTGTGAGCTTAGCCGGCTGTCCACCCCAGGGCATTTCCATCAGGTCTTTGTGTCCCAGGTTTCTACTCACCATCAGGAGCATCCCACCCTGCAAGCCACGGATGGCTCAGGCCGGGCCATGCTGAGCTGCGATGTTCCAGACTGCAATCAAAAGCAAAAGTAAAGCCTGCAAGCTGGGAGAGGGAGACCAGCTGCACTTGGTGTGATGTGTGAGTGGTGAAAGTGATAGCAAAGTGTCAGGAGAAAATTGCTCAACCACATCGGTGCTCACCAGAGGGCTGGTGTGGGAAAATTAGACAGCTGAACCTTGATTACGCAAAAGACACCTATGGTCTGACTTCTAGCAGCCCTGGAAAGTGCAGTGCATGCCAAGGACATACAGATGGGAAAAACTGAAACTTGGTATGCTAAGTCATTTGGCAAATGCATGAACTGTACACAGTGCTACCAGGGAGAGCCTGAAATCAAACACAGCGAATGTCCCATGTCCTTAGCCAACAGGAGGGACTGGAAGGTGCCTAATTGAAGGCTAATAACCAAACGAGGAAGACAATCTGGGATTAAACAGAGGCTTTTACCAACAGAAGTAGGGCTGGCATCTCCTCTGGTTAACAGCTGCTTGCTTGTGTGCAGAGGGACTGATCAACCTGCAGGCAGCTCTGGAAAGAGCTGACCAATACGAAACTGCCACTGAGCTCCAGAAGCCGTTCACACCACAGACTGCAGCTCGCGTGACTGAGAAGTGTGGGGGAAGTTGAGGAGGAGCAAGGGCTTCCCGCTCTGGTTTGGAAACAGGGCACCAATGAGGTCATTTTCCATTCCCTCACAAGTGCCATGAGCCCTGTCCAGGAGGTACCTGTGCCATCGTGAGAGGGGCTGCAGGCAGAATGAGGCAGCCTGCCTGCAAGCAGCTGGAGGAACACTGCTGGAATGCTGCCCTTCTCATACGAATGCAGCTGATAAGAGAGCAATAAGCTCCACTGTCTCACAGGTCTGAGGAGAGTGGTAGGAATGGTACAGCATTTCCTGACATTTCTGCAAGCTTCCCTTATCGTCCTCAACATCTGGATTGCACTGTCCAGCACTTCCTACACCACACTGCAAATCACCTTTCATCTAACCAGGCTGTGTTCAGTGAGTGAAGTGAAATACTTTTCTCACTAAATCAGAACCAGCTATAGTAGCAGGTTCTTGTAAGGCATGGTGCACTGCTGCAGTACCTCAACATTGCATGAGAAGGAGGTTATTTCCAAATTTGAAATAGCCCTGCACTGTTATTGAATATTATTTCTAATACTGAAATAGTACCTGCCCAGGGAAGGCAGCCCACCTTCCATGTTGCTGTCTCTGAGAGCTGGAGCAGGGTCCAGGCATAGATTCCCCATACATCTGTGCTAACAAAGACATGTGAAAGCATTAGCTTCCTTCACAAACTGTACATCCAGTCAAAATTAAAACCAAATGGCTCCTAGAAAATGGAGCATTTTTCCAGAGTGGTTGGAGAAGAGGTCTAGCACAGCCTGTCAGCCCACGGGTGCAGCAGTCATAACCCAGAGCACGGCAGGGACAGTCATGGGTATGATCTGTTGCCTTCTCAAAATCCCTGCACAAGAGCTGAATTTACTGAAGAGGATGGGGCCTTTTTGGTCACTCATGAGGGTGACATTGTCCTTCCAAGAGACACATACACTTGTGCTCAGTTGCAAGCCAAGTCTGGCTGCTGGCAATTTAGCTTACAGTGACTAAATCACCAGTTCATGCTAGATGAGAAGCTAGTCCACAACAGCCAGAGAAGTTCATCTGGCACTAGTTTGTACACTGGGCAGGTCCTGCATTCCAAGCCAGCATGGTCCCTGTGTGTGCAGGTTGCTGGCAGCCTCCAAGCAATAAAATCTGCAGAGAGGTGCAGGGGGCCATGTGGAAACACCCAGGCCTCCACCACCTCTAAACAAGGCTGCTACAAACCCAGAGAGCCCAAGGAGTAATGTCCACATACAACCAGGGGAAAAATCCTTCAGAGCAACCCCAGGGGTAGAAGAGGTTTAGGGATTGTGCTGCTGTTATTGCTGAAGAACTCCGTAGGAAATGAAGCAGAGCAGAAAAAGTGAGCTGTACAGTGTGTGGCCCACAGTTCCAAAGGAGGTGTTTTTGTCAAGCTGGCACAGACAGATTTTGCAGGGAAACCCACTCGAGAGATGGAGGGAGGAACAGCAAGATTCAGTTTGCAGCAGGCCAGGAGTGCCCATGTCCATGCATTAGTAATGAGCTGCACAGGTGGGTGCAAACCCCCAGGACCTCAGCTGCAAGACCACCTTGTAGGTCTGGGATAACAAATCCTCTCCCCTACTCTGTTCTGTCACTTGCTCACAATGGGGCAGAGCAGAGCTCACCCACTGTCTTCTACTCCTCCACACCCTCAGCTTGCAGAGGAAGCATCACTGGGATTTGGCCAGCAAAGCCTCTTCCTGCGCAGGACTGGACAACTGCCCGAAGCAACACCAGGGACCTCCTTCTCCTGCTGGGACACCAACCTCTGCCAGAAAGGCAGGGCGAGTGTTGCATTGCATAGGGACACAGTAGGGCCAGGCAGCACAGCAGTCCTGGGGAGACAGTGAGCCTTCACTCCACCCGAGCGTGATGCAGAAGAGGATGTGATAAGCCCTGCCCTTTTCTCCATAGAAGTGGTCAGAGAGACTGAACAACAGGACGGGGCAATCAAAGGCAGAAGCAAAACACACCCGTGGTGACAGGGAAGTGCCACTGTGCACTTTTTCCAGTAACTGCTGAAAGCAAACCAAGTATGTGAAAAGGGCAAAAGCAGATGGAGGTGACTCAGTGACTAAGAAAAATAAACAATGGGTGTTTCACAAGAATGAGAGGGAGGAAAACAAATGCCAGAAAGCAACACCCAACCTACCACTGTAAATATCAGCCAGGAGCTCACCTGGTAGGACGGCTCTGCAGGAACCTGTGGTGCTGTGAAGGCCATGACTTCCCAGGAGTTACCAAGGCTTCTCCAGAGGCAGAAAGAAGTTGGATGGTGGAGCTGCAGGCACTGCCAGCTCTAGTGTAGGTGGTGGAAACCTCCCTTGCTTCCTCCCCTTCCGCTCTCTTCAGAAGATTAAGCTAACAGCTCTCCCGTGAGCTCATCTGCCCCGGGGCAATCAGGTCTCTCACCTGCCCTCAGAGGCCTAGGCTCCTTCTGCCAGTGCTGCTCACTGCTCCTCCGAGCAGCTGGAACAGTCCTGCACGCCCAGATCCAGCTGCAGGAGCTGTAGGACAGGTCTGCCAATTGCCACCGTGCCTGTGACAAGATAAGCAAGCAACGACGGTGCTCCCCATCTGGGCCTGCCTTGGGGACAGCCCTGTCCCCAAGCTCTGAGCCCGCAGGCGGTACTGGCAGCCCGGCCTCGCCCATCTGCTGCTCCCATGGAGTTCAAACCAGGCTCCCAGGCCGGAGCAGCCACGCTGCTGGGCTCTCCAAATCCCTCCCTGCAGGAGCAAGCTCAGCACCGCACCAGCCCCACCTAGCAACAGACAGGGTCCCAGCACAGCGCTGCCCTTCTCCTACAGGGAAGCTGCACTGGATGCTCCCCTTCCCGCAGCTCTGCAGCACAACGCTGCGAGGGGCTTGCGGCAAGGTGGGGAAGGAAAACAGACTGCCATAGATTCTGGCTTGGTCCAAGTGCTGCCTCTCAGTACCGACAGACCTCCAGGAAATGTGCCAGAAATATTCTCTGGCTCCATAATGGAAATAGTGGCCCAAGCAGGCAGACTTGGCCAATATAGCCTGTGAAAATCAAGGACAGTGATAATGTGGTATCCCTAGTTCCCAATACACATATAAGAAGCCACAAACCTGCTGGCAGCAGAAGCAGGGGTAGCTGTCACTTCTTCCCAGTTTTCTTGGGAAAACAGTGAATGCCCAGAGACTATATCATACTCACATGGTGACAGAAGTCAATGCTGAATATTTGGAACTGCACCCATGGGGATTTTTCCCCCACTCCATCATCAGCCCTATTAGTGAACTGTGCAAGCTACTGCATTTTTATACTGGTATTTTTGGTATTCCCTTTCCAATTTTAAGCATTTCTTTGGCTAACTAAGAACAACTTCTGCTGAAGGCTCTTAAAACGGTACCAGTTTCAGAGAGACCAATGAGGCTCCTCATGCTGCTATAGGCACAAGGCAAGAAGTTAGAAATTTGCTCATGACAATGAGATGTCTTCAGAGCAGCCTCACCAGTTCACTCCAGCAGAACTGTAATCACTTTGGTACAAAGCAATTATTTATTTCATCTTTCCCTTTACTGTAGGATGAATGATTTTTAACTGAGCCCAAACCCACTTGCATTCAAGTGGATTGCTAATTAAGCTACAGATGTCTCCTGATGGCAGCAATTATTTCTAGTAACCTTAATGAGATTGTTACATTCCTTAGTTATTGTTATGAAAAGTTATATGAAAAACTTTGCCTAATACTACACAGCTCCTGGGGGAATAACTTCTTGATCTGTTCTGGTTTGATTAAAGGGAATGATTGTTTCCTTTCTTAGCAATATTTCTCAAGCTCTTTCTGGCTCCTTCCCCTTGTCTTTTGCTGGCACTTTTAACAAGTCTGATCAAATGTTTCACACAGGTCTTTGCCAAACATTTCTATCTGGTTTTGCTCTCCGTGAATCTCCAGTGCCTTTGCTTGGTTTACTGCGTAATTTTTCCTTTCTTTTCCAGTTACTGACTCTGTTTGGAACATACACTTTACTTACAACAGGGACTCAGTGCCTATCAGAACTCCGTGGGGTTTTGAGGTGGTCATTACAGTTTGTTGCAGATATAAGAAATCCATGTCCTTACACTGGAACTTGAGGAAAAGCCTCCCTTCAGTGCACAGAAAATAAGGATATCCTTGAAACATTGAATGGAATTAACAGAATAAACTAAGACAACTAAGCACATCTTTTCATGTCCTCTCCTCTCTCCTGTGCCTTTTTATCCAAAATCCATGCATGCTGTACAACAAGCAATATTATCCAGGGAATAAAGAAGTTCATTCCATTTCAAACCAAAGGATCTCTTTTTTTTAAAATCTGTATTTATTTGGTTTATACTCCCACTCTATTCCTCCTGAAGTCTCTTACCATAGGCAAGAGGTGCACAGAAAGCATGTCAGTGGTTATGACTACTTCTCATGGCTTAGTACCAATTTCAGGAGCATCAAAGTTCATAGGAACATGTGAACTTCCCTTCAGAATCACAAGCAATTACGATTAAAGTCAAGTCAAACAGATTCCTGCCCAGCACAACACATCATGGAAAGCAGCCAGAGCCCAGGTGCTAATTCCTGACCAAGCAATTAAAACACCACAGTTCAGAGAAGCATTCAGTGACGATCCCATTTTTCTGACACTGAAACCAAAGGAAGGCTTTGGAGAAAACCTTCCACATGAGCAATTAGAGCAGGTAAATGGAGGAGCTTTTGAGTTTCTCAACCAGTCCCTGACCACCTTCTGAGCTAACCCAAACACTTGTGAAAGCATAGCTGGCAAGGTAACTTTCAACAAAGGTTATTTTGCAGGAACTGATGATTTACCGAAACAAACCTTTTGCGGAAATGCACTGTTTCTGCTAAAGTATTTCAAGCCCTGGGATGGCATTTCTGGATGAAACCAGCAAGATAAAGGAACTGGTCTGATAGTTCAGCAATGTGGTGAGACTAGCAAGGCCAAAATTAGGTCTGAGTGCTCAGATTACTCAGTAACCTTGCATGCAGGCTGTGAACTATTTTGCAGTGCCTTTTCTGCTCTGTCTTTGAATAAAAACAACTAAAAAAGCCTTGGTTTCTTACTGTCAAACAGAGCTCTTGTCTTCCAGTCACTCTGTGAGCAAAAGGCAAGATGAAATTAAGTAGCAAAAAGTAAGGAACTTGCTCAAGACTCGCAGAATCCTCAAATAGTATCTGGACCCTGGTGGTCTCCAGTCTGACCTCCCATGAGGAAAAGGATTACCACCTCCACTACAGCAGGTCACATGTGGCTTCATTCAGCCATATCATTAACATGAAACAGAGATCTGTTCAGCTGTTGAGGTACTTGTTCTCCTGCAGCATCACCCTCCAAGGGACATCATTCTTCCTCATGTTCAACCTCCCATGTGGGACATCATTCTTCCCCATGTTCAACCTCCCATGTGGCAATCCACGACCACGGCCACTTGCCGTAATGCCTGTGGCCACCACAACAGAGAATTTGGTTCTGCCACCTCTGTGGCTCTTTTTTAAGCAGTTGTACAAAACTGCTAGTGGATCCACTTTCACTCTCTTCAGGCCTGACAAGTGCCCTTGTGCCAAGGACATCTCTGACCCTAAGGGATGTCTCCACCTCCTTTTGATGTCCAGACACACTCTGCCATGCAGAGAAAAGGCTCTACAGCAAGGGTAAGCAGAGACATCTTGCATGATGGACTGAGTCCCGGCATGGGTGGCAGCACTTCCTCAGCTACACAGTTTTAGTCTCCTAACATGAGCCAGCACAGTATCATTCTGTTTGGGAGAGTGGTGTGAACTCTGCTCTCAAAGAAACATTTCTTTCACTTCAAGCTTCAGTATTTTAAACAAGTGCAATTAAAAGCACTGAAAATGCTTCTGCAACATGAAGGCTAAAAATAACAACACAAAATGCCAGGAGTCACTCACAAGAAAAGTTCCTGGAAGAAATGCCCACTCACCCACACTGCACAAGCTTAACATCGTCCAAGTGACAGCTTGCAATTTGAAGCCAGATAAACAATTCAGCCTTTTTCCTACTGCCAGAAGTCTGCACTCACTATCAACTGTATCAGCACTAGAAGTGGCACCATTTGGAAACTCTCTGATCTGCATCAACAGGTAGGTCCCCAGTTACTATTTGGTACAGATGCAATTACTTATGGGTGTAAGTTTGTACCTACAACTGCTAAACCACTCCTAGTTTATACCACAGAATGTAAACTTCAGAAGAAACATGTGCAGTACAGGTTCATGGATGCTCTTAAGAACTAATACTGTCCTTAACGATGATAAAAAATTTGAATTTTAAATTTATAGCTTTCACATAACAATAACAGCATCCTGAATATGCTGTGCTTTTTAAAATGCACTGAATGCTCAGACTTCAGTAAAAAAAATTTATTTTCAATATAAAAGTGCCAAAATATTCACCAACATTGTAATCTATTCAGCAACCAGCTTACTCTAGTAATCAAAATTGCAAGCATCTTTATTCACATTTTTAAGTCAAATTCCTTTCACACGTTTCCACAATAACCCGAGTCCCTCGAAAGTGGGAAATTTGCATTTCGATTGGCTGCTGTAGTCCATATGTCCAAGTTCATGTAGGCACGGAAGGGGTTAAACCTCGGATAGTATTCCTGCTTACACATAACTGCCTGGTTCTCCACATGAGTTGAATGTTGAGTTGTGGCACTGACGGGGCAGCAGCTTTCATAAACATCACTCTGAGGTGCCCAGATGGAACCAAAAAGTCCAGACATTGGAGACAAGCTTCGGGTGCTTGAGAGGTAGGGCTGCAGAGCAAGATAAAACCAGCATGGGAAACTGCAACATGGACCATTTGCCAAAGAAAATGTGGAAATACTAGGTACTAAATGGGAGGGAGGGAGGAAGCAGCATTTATGCAGAAATTTAAGAAATCCACAAGTAGAAAATGACAGAGGAGTTTACAAAGAAATATGGCTGCCAAAAATATTACAGCAGCATTAATGTGTGTGTGTGTGTTTAAAGGCCCTCCACTGAATGAAGTCACATGAGCTCCTCCCTGCACAGCACAGATATTACTCTAACAACAATATACTACTCAGTTATGGTCAGACTGTTGAGGAAAATAGAGGAGAAATGGAAGATACACAAAGATCACCATGCATACTTTGAGAGTTAAAATTAAAAGAGAAGTACGCCTAGAAATGACTAGGAAAGGGCTGAAGTATGTCTCAGTCCAGAAAGACTGTGCATGCTGGGAGCAGAAGGGATATTCAGTGTGAAAAATGAGACTGTAATTGGGAGCTAGGGAATTTAGTTAGAAAATTTTGAAAGCTTATAAAGAACCTCCTGGAGGGCAAGATGTATTAGTCTGCAGGGAAGTCTCTCAGCGAAGGTCATGGAAGTCTTGGGACTTTTAAAACTGAATGAAACATTGAAATGTATTGTGGAGAAAAGCTCGCCAGGGAAATGAACTGAATTATCTAATGCATTTTCCAATCTCTACCTTCTGTGTTTCCTGGCATTCCTGAATAAAATATGAAATAAAATATATGTTTATTTTAGGAAAAAGTCTTCTACCAGTTTTGCCACTTTTTAACATAGAAGAATTTTCATTTTTACAGTTGAAAATATTTCTTGCTTTATTTAGTTAGTTTCATTCAAAATAAACCCATAGTAAATAAAAAAAAATCTAAAATAGAAGATTTTGAAATATGAGCAGAAGAGGAGATAGTTACAATTAAAGACCACCTTGAACTGAAGTTACTACACTGCACTATGGGATGACATAAACATGGCTGGATACCAGGTCAAAGTCAAGATTCTGAAATCTGCACAAATCCAGCTTAAATCGCTTGAATTTCCTACCAAGAAAAACCCTGTCAGTCTCTGAGAGCAGCTGTCCATTCAGCTCTTCAATTTTCAAATCTCTCTGGGTTTTTCTGTCAGCACTTTTTGGGTTTTAGCCTCAACTGGACACATTGATTTTTATAGAAAAAAGTCTCAGTAGACTACATAAGCCCAAAATATTTTTCCATATGTAAGATGATTTTAGTCAATTTTCAGGCAAAAGGATAATCTCAAAATTTTGCAGACAAGGTCAGTAACATCCTTGACAAACAGCTGGGAAAAACCTGGGCTACCAATGCCAGCATCAAACACGCACATCAGGCTACTTAGAAGATTCATGAAGAACATGCAAGCAACAGGTAGGGAAAAGACAGGAATACACTAGGAAGGCTTTGAAGGAGCACACAAAGGCAGCGCCTCACAGTGGCAATACTCACTGTGGAGTTGACGTAACTGGCAGGCTCCCAGGCAGGTGGCATGTTGGGAGGAGCATTCCAGGTGGAGGGACAGTTCTGGTCAATGAAGGCTGTATTCTGCATTGCTGCAGTACCTGGGAAGCCACTGGGGTAGTTCATGTTTTCTGCAATTTATAAAAACAAGAAGACAAACTAAGGCTTTTTCAATATAAAACACTAGTAACACTTCTGTGGAGGAATGCTGAATCTTCTTTACAGTGAGCCAGGCTGGGGCTGACCCAATCCTTCAGTGATTTCATGCAGCATCAGGGTAGCACAGCAGCAAAGTGTATCAATTTCTGTCAACAGGACTACCACTCTGTATTAGAGACCCAGTAACAAATTGTTATCAGGAGGACAGGATAAAGACTTGGCAGTCCCTCTACTGGAGAATACAGTCTTTATTAGACAGAACGTGCATGGCAGAACCTCCCCAGACCTCACCGCCAACATGTCTCAGCTCTGAGCACCCAAGGGATCAGCATGCTGCCTGGGATACTGCAGTCTGACCTTTCATTAGTACTTAGGTAGGTAACGCTAAAGAATTCTAGACTGCTGCCAGTGTGCTTCCCAAGCCAAAAAACTCTAGCCTGGAAAGATAATTGGTCACAAGGGGCCTTGTATTTCACACACTGGAAGGCTGAAGCCTGCCAGAGGGGAAACAAAGAAGATTGTGCAAAAAGATATGTGTAATACTGTAAGCACAAGCATTTCTGTCAATTCCCTCTGGAAGTCCTGCATACTGCCTTTTCAGGCTCTATACAAAGGCCAATCTTCTCATCCACCACATGCAGTCATTGTTTATTACTACAGAACACTCAGCTGGAAAACGTAAAGTTGAAAGCAATGAACACCCGTGTATAGACCAGCTCAGCCTTTTGTTCCATAAGAGGTGAGAGGAAAACAACCATGCTCTGTGATAATTAATAAGCTTTATTTCATCCTACCTTCTGGGAAAGCACCATATTCATTCATCTCTAGTGGACAATACATGTTGGAAAACTGGCTGTCACAAGCTGCATTCCAGTCAATGAAGCTGTCTCAAGAAAAAAAAAAAAAATCTGCAGTCAGAAACAATTTGCAGAACTTCTGAAAATTACTTAGAAATACTTATTTATTGTAAAGCTCTTGGATGCAAAATGCCTGTAACTGATCATGAGGCTTTTCACATTCCACTTGTCAATTTTGCCAGTATCTACTCTGTGCCACTACATAGTCACAGCAATCTCTCTCACAGAGCTCTTTTTCCTCTGGGAAAATGAACAACTTGTAATGATGCTACCAGATTCCTGCAATGCCTAACTGGGTTGAACTTTCTTCCCCATAAAAAGAAATTAACTGTACTTCTTCCCCACAATCATGGATAATGTGATTTGAGGTAGCAGAAGAAGACATAATACATTTGAATGCTTGAGAATAGCAATTAAAATGGAGATTTCTATTTTCCCAACCAGATGTGCTAAAGTTCTGTTAAACAGTGCATTTTCTAAGCTACACATCGATTTCTAGGGGTTATACTTCTTTGATTAAAATAATTTCAGAATTTCAAGAAGATTTTTTCAAAAGTAATTCCTAAAGACATGTCAGTAGTAAAATAGGCCCTGCTATGCAGCGAGTTTGAAGTAGTCCAACTCTGGATCAGTCCGCACAAGACAGGCATATAAAAGGATTTCACAAGAAACTGCCCTACTTCAATTTTACTATTCAGCCAAGCAGCTATCTTAAGATATCACTACTAAATATCAATAAATAATTGCATGGATGTGCATATATTTTTTGTATATGAAGTCCAAATCGAGACAAGTATATGAAAGCAGTCACAGAATGGGTGAGGCTGCAAGGGACCACAGTGGGTCACAGGGTCCAGCCTCCCTGCTCCAGCAGGGCCATCCCAGAGCACATGGCACAGGATTGTGTCCAGAGGGTTCTTGAATATTTCCAGTGAGGGAGACTCCACAACCTCTCTGGACCATCCATTCCGGTGTGTGGTCACTGCACAGTGAAGTTCTTCCTTATGCTCAGGTGGAACTTCCTGTGCATCAGGTTCTGCCCACTGCCTCTTGTCCTGTAGCTTGGCAGCACTGAGCAGAGCCTGGCTCCATCCTCTTGACACCCTCCCTGCAGATACTGACAGACATTGATGAGGTCCCCTCTCAGTCTTCTCTTCTCAAGGCTGAACAGGCCCAGCTCCCTCAGCATTTCCTTGTAAGAGAGATGCTCCATACCCTTAAACAACTTTGTAGCTTTTTTCTGGAGGTGCTCCAGGAGCTCCTGATCTCTGTTGCACTGACTGTGGAGTCCAGAACTAGACACCACTCCAGATGGCCACTCCAGGGCCAAGCAGAGGGGCAGGATCACCTCTTTGCCCTGCTGGCAATGCTCTTCCTGATGCACTCGAGGGTACCACTGACGTTCCTGGCCACAAGGACAGTGCTGGTTCTGGGACAGCTTGTTGTGCACTAGGACCCCCAGGTCCTTCTCCTGTCATTTTGGATGACAGGATACAACTGGAAGAACTGGCCATATTTCACTGCTATGTGGTGGCCGAGTATTTCTGCTCTCTAGTTTGTGGCACATCTTTCATTACTGAAATTTGCTATGTGAGCAGTGTAAAATATAAGAATTAATCAAGTTTGTCTTCATTACAAGAAGATCAACCCAAATATAGACAGGGCCTGAAACATACCAACTTGTATCTCTAAACCACCTTTATAGTGGAGTATTTGTCTTTATAACAATGTCTGTTCCTGTGATTTAACACAAGTACACACTGCATAACACACCATGTGGCATACACAAGCTATGCACTTAGCAAGAGGGCAACAGATTTCAAAGCCAGGCCCTCTGCCTGCAAAACAAATGAAAGTATTTAATAGCTTTCCAAAAGTATTTAATTAAACTTGAAAAAAGGTCTAGACTATAAGGACAGCAGTGAATTTGTATTAGTAAAATTAATCATGATGTACTCATGGAAGAGCATTAACAACCAGAACTAAGACTGAAATGGCAGAACAAATTTATTTTAACTATCATCGGCCTTTACAAAAATTATGAGTAAGGTACAGTCCTCTGCATTATAGAAGCTTGAACAAAGCATTATCTGTACTTTTTAGAGAAAACATAACTTGCCTGTTGTGGACAGAGGGGGTTTCTTGGATCATGCATGGTATATTATTCTCAAGGTTGTAGTTCAAACTGTTTGTCATGCAGACTGGCTGGGCAGGCCACAAGTCTCCTGTTGGGTAAAGACCTAAAAAAGGAAAGGGGAATGAAATGCAGAGTAACAGGAAGGAGACTCCACAGATTCTGTCACACTGACACTTTATTCCCAGATACCAAATAAGGACTGTCTGCTAGAGAAGAAAATCCAGAGTTACTAAGCAAGTTTTTTTGTGATGAAGGCCCATCTTTAAACACATCTCAAAATTTCTAGTTTTTAAAAAAGATATATGTAAGACTTAAACTGAGAAACCAGAATTCAACAAAACAGGGCAAGAAGTTCCTACTGAGGGTCCTTAAGTGTCCAGCTGCCAGTGCCTAGGTGGCACACTTCCACGCAGGAGAAACAGCAGGGATGCAATCCCCACTGGCCTCCTTGTGCCAATCCCTTAGTGACTAACCACCTCTGAAGTCCAACTACACAAATACAGCAGGAACAGGGTCAGGTTTCTAACAGACTGGGGCCATTCCCAACCAGACAATTTGTGAATTCATTAAATGCTGTATTTAGCCTCTAGCACAGAAATTCATTGTGCCGCCCTTCATGGACTGCGTGTCCTGACTGCCCACAGATATTTGGTTCCTATCAACTCTATGAGAACTGGCAGCTGGAGAAAAGAAAAAAATCCAAATTAGCAATTCCATGAGACAATGCTGGCAAAGTTGGCTCTATTTCATTACTTCACATGATATATATTAATATTGCTAACCATGGAAGAAGGTTAATCAGCATTTGTATCCTATCAGACAGGTTAAACCTACAGCAGAAGGGCAGGGAGTGCTGCTGCCCAAAGAACCACGCGTCCTGACCAGCTTTCAAACTCCACCTCACCATGTAGCATGATGCCTTAACGAATCGCACTCAAAAAGCAAACATTACTTCCCTCTGAGATACAAACAATGAAAACTCATTAATTTCAACAGTGCTACACAACCTCACTCATTATTGCTTTCAAAGAGAGCAAGTCCCGAGTGAGGATATTTAGAGAGAAAAAACGGTCATGTTTGATTTGGTGCCAAACTTCACTTTAACACAGCAAGCAGTGCTTTTGATCTCGCAGCTGCATTGCTTCTGGACATTAATCTGTGCACAGCAAAAAGAGGAAAAAAAGAAAGAATACCTAGAACATGAGTTGAAAGCTAAATGCTATCTTGACACAGAGAAGATGCAGCAAAAATTATCAAGATTATAAGCAAAAACTATCAAGGTTTTAAGCCTTCATTTGCTAACTTTGCACCAAACTTGTTTAGAAGCAAGTCAAGTTTTGGTAACAATGTGTCTATCAAGTTGGTGCACATGTTATTAGCAACATCACTAAAACTGTTTAGCAAACTGTGAGAAAAACAGCTTCAGTTGTAAATACTGACCTTTATTTTTGTCAGGATCTGCAGCTATGTCAGTGAAATTGGGACATAAGGTTTCAGGATATTGGGGGATGCTGTTCATGTCTCTGCTGAATGAAAAGAAAATTTAATTTCTTAAGTCTCATAATCCAAACTATTGCAAAGGAAATACACAGAGATGTAGAAAACATTCTAATGACCATCATGACTGCTATTGCTTTTCTGCTGTCCTGATTTTTCCTATTTCAGAATTACCACTGTGCAATTTTTAAAAGTTTTTTTCCAATTAAAAGCCAGAAACTTATCACACATGCAAAACGAATAAAATTAATACACCTTAATTACCCCATTTTTATTATCAATCTATTGCAACTTAATTCAACAGCTGCCCTCTAAAACTGGAAAACAAACTGTAGTTCATGAAGATCAGTAGGACCTCTTATAATGCTTGAACAACTTTCAAGTAAGTTTACTTTTATGTCCACGAAGACACACAGAGACACATGAGCGTGAATTTGGTATTTATCAAAACCAACCCAAAGGAACTAGTCAAAATGAATAAAAGAAAACACTTTCAAGCACCAGAATCCCAAAGGAAAAGGATAGGAGTATTTCTCCTAGTGAAAACAGAGAGTGGTGAATGAGAAGTGAAATGAGGATTCACAGTAATAAAACTTGTAGATGCCATCTCTACTACAGTAAAGAGGGAGAAAACAATGCGGGGGAGGGAGGAATCAATTTTCATGCTGTATATCCTAGGAGTACATTATTCCCATTAAAAGAATAGCATCAACTTGAAAGTCTTATTCCCACCTTTTTTATAAACTACAACTAAGCAGTAATGGAAATGTAGTAAGTTGCTAGGATCTGGAAGAAATCAAAGTGGAAAACCAATTTCCATTTTTTTTTTCCATTTGGAAGCTTTTATTGTACCTATGCAGCATAATCAATTTTGCTTATATCTTTTCCTGTACTGAAGAAGATTCTTCTTCCAACTAGTAAGTGCAATCAGATGATCATAAAAAATTACAAGATAACAGGTGCCAACAGGTACTATTTATCAAACTGAGACAAGACTTCAAGTTGGTGTTGTTTCTTTAGTGCCTTACAGGTGTAGATTCAATTTTTTTACCTGGTATTGCAGATGTTATGAGACAGATTTAGAGTGATAGGAGTTTCAGATGGAAAATCATTTTGTGAAATATTCTCTCCTAAAGAAAAGAATGACTGTGAAAATCAAAGATCTTTAAAAAAGAAGTATGCACAGAATATACATACACACAAATAGAATCATCAATGGTGTTAATCAAATTTTCTCTCACACTGGATTATCACTAACTGCACCAATTTCAAGGCATGCTACCTAGGTCCATAGTTTTAACATGTATTTTATGATTTAGAAGTGATTCATACAGTCTTGAAGGAGAGGTTCCTTGTTACTATCAAATTAAGTATGAATTTAGAATTACTTATTTTCTTTTTTTTTAAGAGGCCTTATAATTTGAACAAATAGGACAGTCATATACACATGATTTGTTATCTATTAGATCACAGGTTCGGACAGATCACACACTGCCATTAAGAAATGTAAAGTTTTATGCATACACAAATACACATGAAGTTTCTGCATATTTTTAAATAATTCAAACCGTCTTTTTGCAGGTACCCAAAGCTGGGTTTGCTGATGTCACTTCGGCACTTTAAAATTTACTTCTAGTGTCACATGACTCTGCATAATTGTGGCAATGACTTTCAACTATACTTCAGTGATATTCATGTATTCAAGAACTGCAGTAATGAAGCACAGCTCCCATTTCTCATACTAGTAAAGTGGCTCAGGTGTTCTGGCTATTTACACCTCAAATACATCTATCCAAACCCAGCCTCCTCAGATCTGAACTGCTTTCACACATTCCTTATTTGTGCATTACTAAAATAGTTTTAATACTAAAAAAAGAACCAAATAATGTCATGAAACAAATTCGAAGGCAGAAATTGCTTTGGCTAGTGACTCAGCTCTCCCATCCTTCCACGACAACTGTGTATATTGCTCATTGTGGATCCTGACAGTCATCTTCATCTCCATGAAATGTGTGTACTTCTTGTCAAGTACAAAGTTCTTTACATCTCTCCTTGTCTGTCTAAGAGGTGCCCTACAAACGACAAGTCATGTGCCCCATGCTGTGGTAGGCCTTTCCATTCACCAGGAAGGCTAAAACTCTCTGCACTACTGTGTTGTGCTGTTTGCAAAACTTACTGGATGGAAGAAAATGCCTGGTAGTAATCATTGGCTTTTTATCTCCATCTGAACTGCTGGTACTGCTCCAGCTACCCCAGCTTCCACGACTTGCACGAACACTTCCTGACGAACTTCCACAATCTGAGCTTGAATCAGAACAAAACTTCTCCAAACACTTCTTTTTGGACCGCTGATAAAAGTTTTCTAAAGAATTTGGGAAAAACAAAAACAAAAAAACAAAAAAACAAACAAACAAACAAAAAAAAAACAACAAAAAACAACGCAACATTTAAGAAAGTCTTGTCAGGGAAAAGTAATCTCAATCATGAATTTACATGGATTCTCTGAATTTACTGATTCAGAGAGAGGAAATAATATTTACTGATAGCTTCAGTAACTAAACCAGCCCCTAACACAAGGAGCTTCTGACCTACATGATATCCTAGTAAAACAAATGTAAGTGAGGATACAGTGCTGCTATAGGTCATAGGTTGAAAGAGGAAGTGCATACTGTCCTTTGAAATATATACTTAATACTTCAAACATGACACATATCCTGGCTGTAGGAACATGTACATGAAGAGCAATGACAAAATGTTGAAAGTAATAAATTCATAAGTGAAAGATCCTCTTTTCTTATTGTATCATCGGAGATAATAAGGACAATCCTACAGAAATTGATAACTTTCTTCAGATAACTTTCAGGGATCTCCTCTTCCCTGGAGTCAGGGAAAACAGATTATTAAAATCCTGATGGAAAGGCAAGAAGCAGGTCTCCAAGCTTTCTTTCGAAAACAAAACCAGACTACCAGTCTGTCTTTCCTTCACCAAGAACTGATAGATCATTGCTTCAGACTGATTCACGTTCTGGTTTGCATCATGAACCACCCCCATGGAGAAGCACACAGAGCCCTTCAGAAGTGAGCAGCTATTATTTCAGGCACTGTGTCATACCAGTCCTGCCATCTTTGTGTCAGGGTTCAAAAAAAAGAAAAGCATAGGTCTCTCAAGTAAGGAATGCACTACTGCCACAAAATTCACATTGTGTTTCTTTCCCCATGTTAAGACAATTAAAACTGCATACCTGTTTCTCCTTGTATGGATAAGCTCCCAGCTTTTTGGTCTGCTTTACAATTTTCCCCGTTACTCTGAGGACACCAGGCTCTTATTCCAATATTCGCTCTCAGATCCGGCCTTTCAAATTCACTGCACATATGCTTCAACTCACTCTGCTCAGGGACCCTAATAGAACCATACCCAAAAAAAAAACATGTTTGCATTTTACATTTCATCTGCATTTTTCCTTTCCAGACATTAAACACTTCAACTCACACAGCTATCAAGGCAAAGTGCGGGGGAAGCAGTAGGTTTGGCAGTCTTATTCCCCAACTTCACAGAAACCTAAAAAACCTTTCCCAAAACGCGATATTGTACCACACAGACTACTACTTCTCAGGGGGAAAGGCAAAATAACATGTGCATATTAAATTCCATTTTCTAATGCACTTGGCAGAAAGACAATCAGATGTTGCAGTGATAAGCACAGTTTAGCAGTGTACAAAGACATAGATGCAAAGAAAAACGTGCCCTGCATTCATTTCACTGGTACAATTGCAACTAGAGTAAAATCCCAATCTGAAGCAATCTTAACTTTTTGCTAGTAAAGGTGAAATGAAATGTCTGATCCAATATTATAATCAGAGAGTTTTGTGGAAAAATGATTAAAAGTCAGCTGTCAAATTTCTGCAGAAATGGAACGGTTCCATCTTAACTCAGAAAGCAGCAACTGCTGAATTGGTTCAAGGAACAGACACTAAACTTCAGTATTTCACTGCTCATTTTTTATCCTTCCTATCTACAAAGGTGTGCATCCAGCAAAGATTTACACATGTACTGACTTCCCACAAAATGAACTGAAATTTGTATATGATGAGTTATAACAGCTCTTTCAGATTTACAATCTCCTTTTAAAGTCCACTGACCTCAATAGAAGCACTCATAATAAAAATTAAGTCTGTGAAGGCTTTGTACAATTGTGACCGTAATTCAAAGGGCTAGGGGAGGGGAAGGAATAGGATTTTTCTCCTCAGAAGTGTTTCTATTCTAAAAGCAGTTTGTTTTTAATAACCCAAACAACTTAAATTTAAAATATATTAAAAATAATTAAAAGTAATTTACAACTGACTTTAAAAGGCATTAAAATGCATTAAAACAATGCATTAAATGCATGTTTGCATTTAAACATATAAAACAATTCTCAGGGGGGGAAAAAGGAACTTTCCACAGTGCTCATTCAATATTCCTTACAATCTAGTGCTGGTCTAGTTGTTTTAATCATTACAGCAAAATGCAAGCCACTCTGTCATTTCTACACATTTCTCTTCCAAAATTGGTAGAGGACAACATAACTCAGTATAGCAGATGACTCTCCTGAAGGTGGAATCATTTCAACAATTTTATTTTCCTTTTTTCATTGAAGAGAATACATGACTAGAACTTCTCCACACAATACACAAGGGGAAGGAAGCTAACCATCCAAATTTCAGATACAGCACGTTCCAGACTCTAACAGAGAGCTACCACTGCTATGCAGAATGGGCTGCATCTATCTACATGTAGATGGAACATTTTAAATGGAATATTTTAAAATTTTTTGTTTTGCTGGTGATACTTAGTAGTGCACATTCCTAAAAGTAAATACTCAGGCCAGGATTAATGTGTGTTTACTTAAATGGATAAAGCAATCCTGCCTAATGTATTATGCAAAACCTGCAGAAACATTACAGCAACTCTGGGTTTCTTCATGATTTGGTGAGGCAATACATACCTTGTGGATATATTTACATTCTTCTTCTTATTTTTCCTAGATGTTCTATTTCTATTCCAATTCATATTTGGTACATTTCCTTCTTTTTTCTCCTGAGGCTTCTTCTTCCTATATGCATCTTCTTGCTAAAGGCAAAAATACAAGCTGAGACATTATAAAATGAACTTAACTTAGTCAATGAACTCCACTGGATTTTTCTAGCTAAATTTCTCTGGACAAAATGACCCGACCCATTGTTACTTCATGATTTAGTGGTTTTCCATAGCACATCCTCTTTCCAGCACCATCAATTTAACCAGCCTTTCCAAGACTGTCCATCAAGACAGCAAGAGATGATGAGAGAGAAATTTCTGAATTCCCAAACTTAGCATTTTCCCTTTCACAGCCTCTAGCTCTGACTTTCAGGGAAATAAAAAAAAATGGAGGGAGAAAAAGTAAAGCAGTCAATAAAATTCCCAATGTGCTAAAAACAAAAAACATCTGCCAGATTTATGATCAGCTGGTGTGCAAGTTCAGCAGCAATAAATCCTCCCTTTCCTCAGCAACTGGGGGCAGTGGGGGAAGGCATTCATTTGAATTACAGCTGAGGAAATTATGGAGTAAGTTACCAGCAAATACCAGTCATTTCAAAAAATGCAAGAAACAAACTGAGCACCATCAGCCACACAGGCAAAGAAGTTTGTAACAACAGTTCTCAAAGCAAGACTGGACCGTGTCTTTTCTCACATATTCCCCAAGCAATGTAAGCAATTCTTCCTTACACCATTTTGCCATGGGATTTATAGCCAGTAGACAGAATACAAACATAATCCAGATTCTCAGGTTCACTAATTGCCTTATGAAGTTCTTTTAGTGTTTTATGCTGCCTGAAACAAAGGTACAGTCTGATGTGTTTATCATACTCAGAAACCAGGGGTGAAGAATGGTCCTTCTCAGCAACTGCACAATCTGCTAAAGGGCTTCTGCCTGCTGTACTCTCAAATGCAAGTTTCTGATGCACAGCCCTGGGTTTGGAGATCAGGTCTGCAAGTGAAGGCCAATATGCCACCTCCCCTGCAGAGAATGTTCCCACATCATTAGTATGGCTGACAGCTGGCATTAGATTCCAGTATGCTTGTGCCTGCTCTGACAGTAACAATCTCTGGCTGTGATATATATGGCTGTTTTGTTTTTTACCCAAACTGTTCACCATTCCATAAAGCAGCATTAGTACACAACAGATGTGGGACAGCACATCTGCACTCTTCTGCATTCACCTTAATTACAGCATTTCAGATCTGTGACTCTACAGAATAGTCCCTACATACACATACATACCTATATGTGTATATATATATATGTAAGTAAACTATAAAAATATAATTTCAAATTTGAAAAGGAGAAAGATCACAATACAAACCTCAGAAGAAGTAATCTCCTCTTTTGAACAGCATGGAGTCTCTTCCTTGGGTCCCTTACTAATTTTTTTCTCTGTGGAAGGCTTTAGGTTGATCTGCTTTTTTGAAGTGTCACAGTTTTCTGTTTCATTCCTGAGAGGCACTTGCTGGCTATTCCCTACAATTAAACAATAACAACTGTTTGCATGGGAAGAGAAGGGGCTCTCAGTCATAAACACATACCTTTCTTTAAAAACAGCCTTGTGTTGCTTTCCAAAACATAGGAGACTAATGTCTAGGCTGATGATACTGGAATATTTTAAAACCAAAAGCTAATGCAATGTAAAAATTCTTACAGCAGTTGCAAAAAGTAGCTTTGTGTTGGTTCATGGTCATGAGCACACCACTCCCAGTGCATGCATAGATTACACAAGTCCTGCTCATCTCATCTGAATTTGAGCTACCTGGGGCTCAGCCATGGATCTGTAAGGCAGAATTTGAAGCTAGAGAACACTGGGTTAAAAAACAAAGAGAAAAAAACCCTGCAAGCTGAGTGGGGAGGAAGGACAGCCTTTACTTGGTGCTTGACGCCTCTGAAGTGTCCTCTGCACTCACTATGAAGACAAAGGGAAGTCATCCTTTCTTTAGCATGGGTTCCACACTAGAAGTTCTTTTACTTGAGAAGCTTGTGAGGAAGCAAAATTATTTTGATCTAAGAGTCCAAAAAATGAAAGCTTCAAGAGGAAGCCTGCCTCAACAACTAGCTGAGCTGCTCAGCTGGGTCACATTCCTTTGCCTGGGCCAGGACAGAATTAACTTTGCCTCTGATCAGTTCCAGGTATCTCAGAGACCTGCACTACATCCACAATGATCTGCTACTGAGACTCTCAGCTGCTCTGCGTGAGAAATGTCATCACTTACTAAACTGAACTGGCATTGTCAAGTGGGAAAGGCACGCCCAGACATTTTTACAGTTTCCTGCCAGCCAACTACAACATCCCAGCTCTGAGTCAGATACTGGCTCCTTTCTGGAGCAGGCAGCCACGTGGACTGCAAAAGGAGCACGTGTGAATCAATCAGCACCAGTGAAGGGAGACTGTCAGAGCTCTAAAGAATGCTCTGTTGCTCTCAAGTATACAAAAGTGAGTACCCAAGGTCCTGAGCTCCCTGTTTGCACAAAACCAGGTCTGTAACTATAATCAAGATACAAACACTGCAACGTGGTACTTTTTAGACCCAACATATCCTACTATATGTCTTGAAACACAGAAATATCACATGCCTGATAGTGCAGAGAACCACAACTGCTAACAGACAACAAGGGAGATTACCTTTAGTGCTTTACTACTGAATACACTGGATGATCTCCTAATTCAAAGCAAAGAATAAGCAACAGTGCATTTTAGGAGCATATGAAGAATCTCAAAATACCTTGTAAGAATGAGTGAAAATATCTTGCCTTCACCTGAGATTGCACACTTGTACCTGCTATCGCTCACAGGTAACAACACAAGAAGCAATGAGCCTGTGGCAGCAACCACACAAGACCACAGGGCCTGAAATTCCTCTCTAATGGCTCACTCCTAAAGAAACTGCCACAGCTACAGCAAAGGCCAGTTTTCACCATTCAATTACTTTGCCAAGTGCCTCAGTAAAGCCAAGCTTCCAGAGGATACATTCTCTTATCCCGCTTTTGATTTCTCCCAGGTGTTCTTCTGTTGTTCTTAAAATTTTGAATTGTGCAGCTAAGAGGTAAGACTTCCCAGGCAGCTTAGCCCCACAATTTCAAAAAAAGAAAAACAAGAAAAAATACAGCTATGCAATGACTATGGGAAACACTAATTTGCAGATTCCTACACAATATAAGTTCACATTATCCTGATGTCAGGTTTTTCTTATTTTGGGTGGTGTTATCTGAAGAGTTCTGAGTATCTGCTTCCGAATGTGTTTGCTTGGTGATTCAAGCACCATATTTTCAGTGGACCTGAAAATAGCAAACTGGGATCCTTCTGAATATCTGACAAGGGCAATTTGTGTCTGATAAGCATATCTATGACATCAATTATTTTAGCAGTTAAAATGCTATGGCAACAAGCTTGAAATTTGTAAACCAAGCAAATTTATGATTTATAAAACAACTTTAAATGTAAGCTGCTTCCTCAGGAATGTAAACAGACAAATCACAGTGAACACATAAGAAACACATTCCCTTGTCCTGTGCAAAAGACAAAACTCGGATCACAGTAAACTGATCAGAAGATTTCACTTAGTAATTTAGACTGATAGAATTTGAGAAAAAATTACCACTAATTTTCCTTATTTCTTGCAGTTCTGGCTGTTGTTGAGGTGAATTTCTGGACAAGTGACTTTCAGGTAGCTTCTTGGACATCTTCACAGAACAGAACTCCTGTTCTTTGAGCTCAGCTAGATTTTCTGAAGTTTTAAGGTTAGTTTCCTTAGGAAACATACACGTTTGAAGATCTTCCTTCAGATCACACTCTGAAGAAGTATTTTTAATGAGAACTGTATTTTTCAGTGTACTTTCTTCTTTACCCAGAAAGTCTTCTGGAAGAGTTAAATTCTTGTTAACATTTATGCCATTTGCATATTTCAGAGTTACCCAGTTCTCACTGACAACATCAGTGCAAATGTCCTCTTTTGGTGCTGAGATTTGGTTCTCTGCAATCTGATTCTGTTTCTCATCAGCAGCTGCAATGGCACTGCCAGCTGCTGTGTTTGGTTTCTGCTTACTGTAGTAAACTGAACATTTGTGTTTCTTCTGAGAGTGGCTGTAGGTCGCAGGACTTCTCTTTGCTGCACTCTGACTTCGGCTGGAAGAAGGGCCTACAGACAGGAATCCCTTCCCTTTACCTTTATCTGAGGAACTATAGGAATCCATAAATGTCTTGCAGCTTCCTCTGGAGGAAAAAAAAAAAAAAAAAAAGGGATTTGTTTTTCTTTAGAAAGTCATCATGAATTATTTTATGAGATATTGTTGTAAGAAAAGAAAGGGGGGCATATTCACAAGCCATCAAATTGCTTTAGGTCTTTAATTTACCATATCAGCTAAGCAAATTCTGATTTTATTGAGAATTGAGCAACACTCTAAGTATTTGCTCAGACTTCCAACACACTTATATGCTTCATTGAATAAGTGTCTGACTGACCACTCAAGAGGGTCAGATTGAGAACCATCAATGTGTTTTCCGTTCTTTCCATGGCTGCCACACCTGGTGTATCCTTTACTTTCATCACACAATTTTTACCTTGTGTATTACTGGCAATATTCAAGATTAATAAACCCCTGAGTTCCTCCATTCCTCCTGGTGTGAGGTGGAAGCTCTCTAAAAAAGGCTGCTTGGAACACTGTCTCCTTTAAACCAGCATACAACAATATCAGTAAGAATAAGACAGAAAGCACCACTCCACAATAAACAGGGTAGAAAAGAAGAAAATAAAAAAAAAAGTATTTTTACTTGTAGGAATCAGAGCTGATTACGTCAACGGAGTTGCTGTTCTGCTGTGGTGAAGCACTAGGATTTGGTCTCTGTCTTGATTTCATGAACTCTGCTAGAATATACTGGGCTTGCTGGAAGGCTATCAGAATCACTCCAAGCAGGGACAAACTGCCAAACAAAACAATAGATATTGGTGTCTACAACTTTCAGGAATATTCAGTGAAAGAGTTAAAAAGCTTCTAACAAGATACACTTCTCAAATATTTTTTTCAGTAAATTCTAAGTAAAAAAACAGACAAAAACTCAAAATACAGCCTTAAAAATTATAGTTGTAATAGTATTTTGTTTTCCTTTTTTTCCTTATAGACCTTACCAGTTATTAGCTCGATAAAGTATCTCAGTCATGAACTTTAAAAGAAAAAAACTAGAATAAAGAAAAAGTTCATTCTAAGAGATAATACTTGAAGGCAATTTAGAAGTAACTGTGTTGTAGTCTTACATCATATCATAATATGACCTATCAGCCTGCTGTTCATTTATGACAGTCATCATCATTATTTAGGTATTTATTAAATACGGTCTTTCTTTTCCGAGAGAAAATGATGGAATAAAATGAGCTATAAATGCCATCATACTTCTGAACTAAAAATGTAGATGCAAAATATCCTCTCTGCCCATGGTGCATTAATTGCATGAAGCATATACAGATCAAAACAAAAATCTTTCTAATTCATCAAACCACCTTCTCAATCATGCAATGTAAATTTTGTTAGCAGGAAAACAGAATGAAAAATTCCTGTTTTTTCAGATCCCTGTAGTCTTCTTCTGTTGCATTTAGAACCAGGCAAAGTGGTCACTGCTGTTACTTCATGTTCTGACTGTTTCCAGTGTCCAAACCATGCAAGCAGCACAGTGTGCACGGAAATCTCAGTTAGGGATGCATCAGCACACGAGTGTTATCACCATGACATTCACATGCACTGCATCTTGTAGGAGCTCTGGGGGGCTGTAGGAAAGCCTTACCTTACAAAGAGGACAGTGAGCCTCCAGAAAGACTCTTCCCAGCTGGGTCCTGGCACCACATCCGCACACAGCGGTAACAGGTGGTGAGGGAGAGTCACGTTGAGCGTGAAGTGGAACTCCAAATCAGCAGCAGTCACCAGTGTGAGCTCACGAATCACCCACGAAGACGTAAAGTCAGGAGTGAATCTGTCAGGAAAAACAGAGGTGGTGTTACTTTTTAACTGAAGGGCTGAATTTTTTCTGAAGTCACACAGATAACAAAAATACAAATAATATCATAACAACAGCAACAACAACAACAATAATAAATATAAATTAATATTTACCAATAATTTAATAGTATTCTTAAAATTACTAAACTATTGCCTCATTATTAATATTAATTACAAAGTTATTAATCTAAAAACAACAGTTTAGTTATCTGAAATATTATTTAATAATACTTTTTAAAGCACAGTTAAATAAAGTGTCCACTATCTGCTTAAACTGTGCAGGTGGCATTAGGTCATCTTGAATTGGAAAAATATCTGGGTTTATTGTGACTCTTCACAATATTCTTACTACTGGGAAAGGTTTTCCTTTTATCAAGGAAATACACATAATCAACTCAGGTTGATCAACAAAAGCACAGCTGTCCAGCCTGATTTCAGAAAGGCCCAGGTACTAGGGTGCAAAGCTGGAAAGATACAGAAAGCAGAAGAAATCAGATTTGTCTCTTCTTCCACTTTCCTGACCCATCTCAGTATTCTACTTGATTGCTAGAAGGTATAACTTGCCTTTCCAATCAGAAGAGGTGAAATTTGTTGTATGGGAAACCACAATTACTTTAATATAGTAACATTAACTTTACTTTTACTTAAGTCACAGTATCTTTCACTCAAGAATCATTTAAAAAGAATCAGTTTTAGACTACATACAATGTTGGGAAAACACGACTAGATTGTGGTCAGGCTACTTGGAACAAGCTTAGAGAATAACAAGAGAATAAAAAATTGTGGCAACTCTTTTGTTTTAATTTATTATTTCATAATGCACTGATAAAAGCATGTATGCTGCTTTTTAAAAATAATGGGTCATATAAAGAACCAGTGTTCTGGTTTTTCTATTTCCCTCAGGATAACACTAAATTTCTATTCAAAATTTTGTGTGTGGTATTCCATTGGAGTGTCTGTTTCTGAAATTAATTATTTCAAATTTCCACTTCAGTTATTTTGTCAACAAATTTGTCAGTGCTTACACAATGCTGATTTCTCGTGATGAGTTTTGAGCTAGGAAAAATTCCCGACAGTCTAACACTTCAAATCCATATCCTTGGCAACTGTAACCATTAATTTTCATTGATGAAATTGTTATAGGAAGAGGTCCAATATTCTCTACTTTGAAGTTCTTCGTAATGGATAGAATTTGCTTGCTGTCTTTCAGTTCTTAAAGGAAAAAAAGAGAGCAATTAATTTACAGTGCATAAAATTATTTTCTTACATTCATAAATAAATTGCTATTTTTACTTACAACTGAATAAAAAAACCCCATAAGTGACCAAGATCTAATACAGACTATTCTGCAATAGTGTATTTCTGAAACTTTTAACTGTTTTCAGTCAGAGTTTTGACAAAATAGAATCTACACTTCTCATGGCCAAGCTCTTCAGCTTTTACCATTCTGTTTATGTAATATTAGCTTTCTGTATCAGTTCCAGTGCAGAGCAAAGCAGCCAGCTGCACAACCAGAGACCTGTGTCTCCTTACTCACGTCGTCTGCAGTCCATTAGTGTTGCTTCTGGCACCTTAAATCGAAGGGATCCTCCTGCACCAGGGAGTCTTCCCCCTACTTTAAGCAATTCTTTGGCTCCAAAGCCTTCTACATTGACCACATCCAGAACAGTTAAGTTGTTTCTGCCATAAAATAAAAATCAAGCAATCAGCCACTAAAGCACAAATTAAGTTTGCAAAATCATGGCTTTGCTCTCTAGGTGCCAAACCAAGATGATGAGTGTTTCAGTAACAGAATCAGTGGCAAAACCTAGAGAGGTTTCACTAAACAGAGACAGGATTACTCCAGAGCCAGCCACTAGTGGATTTCACAGAATGAAGGAGCAAGTTTAGTGACCAGTGCCACTAGATAACAACTGTGCCACCTAGTAAAAATGATTGCTTCTTCATTCAATAAACTCCCTTTTCCTACAAAGGTAACCACAGTTTGGCTGCATAAAAGACTCACTGGATCCGTAACTCCAATCATTGTTAAGTCAGGTTGAAAAGAGCAAAGCCATGCAACGTGTTTCTCTTTTAACTCAAAATTGCCTCAGTAGAGTCACATGCATCTTATAACCCTCTGACCACATATCAAGAAAATGAACGACTGAGACATAAGGCACAAACACACTCTAAGCAATTTTTATTAAACCAGAGGTATTCTGACTTTCAAATTTTGACCATTTGTCTATGTGCCAGGACTTTGCAAATTCATTTTTACATTGAGCTGCTTGATTCTCACTTACAATTAAAATTTGGCTTACCTGATTAAGATAATGGAAGCTACTCTTTTGTAGTCAATAGGTGTAAAAATTACACCAACTTTTCTGGTTTCCAGTGGCTGTAAACTTAAACAAAGCATCTCAGAACTGCATTTCTTGCTGATGAGGTCCTCTTGATGTGCATTCTGTTAAATAAAAGATGCACTTCTTACTCACAGAAAACATGTGTGTTTGAAGATGTTAATAAAGAAAGCACTGTACCACCACTTAGCACCACATAGAATATTTTTGGCAAGGTGCAGAAACTGCTAACTAACTTGCTATACCAAAGTCTTTCCTTTTGACAACATAAAACATCAGATAAGATTGTTTATTTGAGCAAAAGTTCATATTACTGCACTTATTATGAGGAATGTATTACTTCATTATTTAAAACAGCTTTTATTTGCTCAGATGGAAAAGAAATTATATAGTGTCTTTCATATTCAAGGAATCCTGAAACCCTTCACAACACAAGAACTGAAGTGTACTGATTGCACAGGAAAATGTGGCAACCATTATACCCTCAGTGCATGACTTACAACTTGATTGAAGTGAGAAAGGGACTGCTGGTAAATATGCTGATCATTTGAGTCACTGGAAAGAAGCCAAAGAGAATTCTCAACTATATTAATTGAAAACCAGAACTACCAGAAGTTCACTTAGTCTGGAAATAATGTAAATTTTTTTTTAATACTGTTGTTTATTCTTTCTGCCTTCGAAAAACGAAAATAGCCCTATAACTTGCTCTTCTAGAACTGGGGTCCCCTCTTAGAAAGGGGTAAGAAAGATACCTATAGCAGTCAAAAAAACCATAATGATTCCAAAATGGGCTCTCACTTGGTTTCTCAGTTTATGGGTGTTGTACTAACAGCTTTTCTGATCTTTTTCAGTTCAAAATGTTTTTATTCTTAGTCTTTTTTATGAAAAATAACACATAAAAACTATCAGAACCTGCATTTAATAGTCAGTATTTATTAAAAGCAAGCCATGTATGGCATTTGCAAACTTCCCCATGTCACTCCCTACAAAGATGAGCCTAATGATTCACTGCACATAAACTGACTAGGGAAATGATGACAAATGCAAAAATCTAAATATTAACAGCTATTGATTTTGTTAACAAGGCAAGATCTGTCTCATATGTGCTACCTAACCATGCATGTTCCCTATTAGCTCTTCAAACCTAATGAAAAGCATGTATTGCACACTCTGATGTGAAGATCCGCAGCTATTTTTCCATTTGGCCAAGAGTACGGTGTGTGGGACTGTGGAAGCTCACTCCTACCCCTACCTTCCCATTTTCAGTCTGCCTACAGGCTAGGATTTATGAACTGCTGTCTCCTCTCTTTTACAACAACTTTTACAACTGTTGCCAGAAAGGAAAGGTCAGCTTTGATTACTGTAGCAAACATACTCTTTTCTTTTTACAAGGTACAAATATTTCATGAAGATCTTAAAGCATATGTGCAGAAACATGTATCTACACAGGACATTAAAGATGAAGCTGCAGCATGTCCAAACAGCAAGGAAAATACATTAATTCTGGGCTTTTGTACAAACCAGAAGCCTTAAGAAGAAATTCTTTGCATATTCTGGATAGTACTCTGGTCAACCAGAATGTGCCAGCATCCCTGATACAGCATTTTCTCTGTCATCCACACACAACATCTCAGGGTTTAAGCACAGCTCAGCACTGGTGTGCCATGGTCAAGTGTTAACCCACTCAAGCAAAAATTAGGCAATGGGAACCAGAGAGAACCACGACATTCCAAACCTGAATCCAGAAGTTGCAATGGCATGAAGCTGATATGTAGAAATCCCTGCTCCTCCTCCCCTGAACCACCCAACACTGCTTCCTTCTGCTGAGAGGACAACCAGCTTGCTCCTGACATCACCGACTCCACAGCCTGACACTTCATGGTCAGCCTGGAGCCAAGGGTGAAGTCCCAACAACACATCCACACACTTGCAGGCATGCATGCACTTCCTCCCTACAGCTGTATTCAAAACTGACTCAAAGCCTGAAAATAATTAACTGCAAAGATACAAACCTTACAAAGAATCAAGAAAATACTGTGGAACTGCTTTAATTGCACTTGGGAAGAACCCAGAAGTAGCATAGCTAGAAAAATCCTTCTCTAGTGTGTCAGACCACTTCTACCAAAATTAGCCATCTTACCCTGTGAGAACATTCATCCATTAGCCTGAATTCGGTGGTTGTGAAATTAATAGCTTGCTCATTTATGCCGAACCTAAATAAACCAAAACAAAAAGTTAAGCACTTGAAACCCAGCCTGTCAGAAGTGCATTATTTTTACATGCTGGCATCTATTCTTAAATGGAGACTACTTTTACAATTGCATTTTGGCAGTGTGAAATATGGTGGAAATGTGGGTCTGCATTTCAACAGAATACACTGCAAATCAGTTTTATGTGGATTCCACACATTTGGAAAACAGTCAAATGGCTGGACATTTTAGGTCTGTCAGGGCAGAATATTGTAAATGATAACAGTCAAGAAATAGAATTTCTAAGCCACACAAACACAAATTCCCCAAAGCTCCTTCTGCCTGCATAACTGTTAAGAATTAATCATTAAATCTCATATAATTTATTCAAATATCCCTCTTTCCGCTCATGATTTATTTGGGATAAATTCCTATTTTCCATCACATAATTTGCAAATCAAAGTCACCTAAAGCCATTGATTTGTTTGTCCAAATGCAAATTATAATCATTTGACATTAGGTATGAAAAACTGACATAAGAAAACCAACACGTAAAATGTAGATTATAGACGAATGGACCTCCAGCCACTGAACTGAAAACTCACTTGTCATAACTGTCTACGACATTAGCTTAAAAAGAACCAGTTAATGGATGTGATTTCTGGTGAACTTAAAAGATCTGCAGAAACAAAAGTGTGCAAATACAGAGAAAATGTAATTGCAAACCACTAGAAAGAGTCTATGTGAAAACCATATTTAGTATGCAAACAGATGCAGTTATTAATGTGCATATATATACACAGACATATATATGCACATGCATGTACCTATGTAAAGGAATGAGGTTAAGGAAGCAATTACAAGCAATTTGGGGACTGGGACCCCAAATAAGCAATTACACCTAAGCACAGGAGTAATCCCATCATCTCTAACCACACAGTCCTACCAACTATAACATTTTTTCAAAGACAAGTGTGACAGGGCTTATTTTAGTGAACTTCAGCTCACTCACCAGGTCCCTTTATTACTAATCTAACTCTCCTCTAGATTTCTCATTAGATCATCTCAAATCTTAAACAAAGTCTAAAACAATGCAGAAACATTTACTTAGCTGACCCTAAACGTTTATGCTGAGGTTGCTTCCTCTGAACCTGCATTTTTCTTCCCGGTTCCTGTTTCCTCTTTGACCAGAGTTATTATGTTAGAAAACTCTTCCTGGTGGGATGGTTGAGATACCTTCTTTTCACTGATCTGTCTACAGACTCTATAGTTACCAGCTAGCACTGTGAGGAGATGCACAAGCCCAGCTCTGTAAGCTGTTCACCTCACCTGGTCAGCTTGCACTAAGCCTCAGATACTAGAAGGTGAACAACTGTAATATATATCTGACAGACACAAACTTGCTTAAAACATGTTTAATTTGTATTAAAGGCATGCACCATACAGAGAGCTGCCCCAAACATGGCTCTGTCTTCCAAAATGGGTCAGAACATAGCCCCCATCTAAGTTACACTTTGAAAAACTAAATAAAATTCAATAAGTAACAATGATAAGGCATAGCAAATAAGATGTTTTAAAAGGGAAAACAGTATCCTGAGATAGTTATTACCATTTGTTCAGCAGACTCAGTGAAGCTTGGGGATCAGGGTAGTAAGAAAGAGGCAGAAGCTGCAACGTAACTGGGAAGGATGAAGGGTTTCTTAGTACGAAATATTTTACCTAAATAGTTTGGAGGGGAAAAGAAAGAGTTAAAAACTACATATTTGAGAACTGGTTGGTAAAATAATTCAGCACTGACAATACAATCTGCATTTTCAAGGGACTTCAATCTGGCTTCTGTGTCAATGCAGTATAATCATACATGCACATGACTGCATGTAACAGCAGGACATGTCACCACAATGTCAGAATTTGCAAAATCAGCTAAGAGTGCATTTTGAACCACGTGTATGAAAACATACACCACCCCCACTCCCCCAAAAACCCTTTCATTTGGATTTTGATTTATGAAGACAGATGTGAACAAAGCTCTTGCACAGAAGAAAGTGAAGTTAGTAAGGTGCTACCCCTTCTTAGAAGTCTGAATGCAAGCAGGTTATAAAAATGTCTGTAATGACTAACAAGTAAATTGGACAAATGGAATATTAAGGTAATACACAATATGTGCATATGAAAACTATTTCCATATGACTGGTTCTGGCCTAGGCTAGGTTAGTAGAGACCTAAATCTGACAAACAAGAAAGAAATAACTGTCAGTGTGGCTGGAAGATACATTGCTCTGCAAGTGTTGTATCTCTCATAAATGTTTTACACACTTCTGTTAGACAAGACAGTGGAATGAGGAAGGCCATCCTGTACAGCCTTCCATGCATCACTAATGACAACACACCCTATCCCTAGTCCCATGTTCAATTATTTTACCACAAGCATGTAACTTATAGAATGAAAGCAAGGAAAGTTTAACAACTACAAAAAATTGTTGGTTAAAACCTACACTGCTTTACTCCTCTCCTTGTACTAAAGCATTACAACTAGGAAGCTAGAAAACTTATCAAAGAGCCAAAGGATAGAAATTTAGTGTCTTAACTGAGATCAAAACACCAGTTCATAAGCAATATGAAAATGTAAGCAGCACCAAATATTAACCACAGACTTTGTTATTTAAACAAGCTAAACAAACAACTCAGAAAAAAGTGTAGTAACAACCATCCTCACCATACTACTTTTAACAGCTGTGGCATTAAAGTTGAGTGTAAGGCCAGGCTCTGTAGTCAACCGTGGCAAGAAAAAGGCAAAGGATTCCTCTTCAGAGTTCTTCTGCTGAGTAAAGCGAGCCGATCCTAAAATACTTCTCCTGCTTTATGGCCAAAAGCAGAAAACTTAATTAGTTTCTTTTTTTTCCTTTCAAACAAAGAACAACAACAACAAGATGATTTGCTAGGACCTGTAACTGCATCAACTTATTTTTCCTTGGAAACAGTCTCTACAAAATAAAGTCCATAAAGCTGTAGCTTAACAGCTAACTTCTATGTATGTAGGCCAGAGACAAAAAACCTTGAAAGCCATTCGAAGACACTGAGAAGACTGCTATGCAACCTGATGATAAAGGACTCATGCAACTCCATAAATGAGCTGGTAAAACATGCTGGGACTGCTTTCATGCCAGGTAGCCCTGGTGAGATAACTATAGTCAGAATATTATTTGCATTCTAGGCTGAAAAGCTTACTTGTGGCTGGCAGTGCCTTGAAATGAAAGCTGGGGGTGTCTGGGGTGCTCTGAAACGCCATGTGCTTCAAGAGAACTAACTTACGTGTAGAAAATGGTTCAGAATGTTTTGTTCTAATTAAGAATACTTCAGAACATAAATATTCTTTTTTACAACACTGTACTGGCTTAAATTAAGAACCTCAACAGATTCTGTACAGACCTGCATGCTTCCCCACGTCTTATTTTTTGCCATCTTTCATAAAGGTCACTTGCAAGCTCAGAATCCACGTCCCAGGCAGAATTGTCCAGAGAGAGACTCTTCTGCCAAAGCAGATTTGCTGAAAGGATAATAGATTTTTCAGATTTTGCAGAGATAATATTTGCTCCTTCCATCAATCTACTTTTGAACATGAGTAATCAGCAATCAGTATCAAACCCAAAACAAAAAAGGCAACCCACTTTTCCCCTTCAAAGTGAGAATATGCATATATGGGTATATATATTATTTTCCACATCAGATTTGTTTAAAGAAGTACATCTGCAATACCAAAGTAACTGTACATGCAAAAATGGGCATTGCACAGTTTGTGTATGCTTTAGTAAACCCTTTTTACTGCTGCAACTCCTATGAGATGCCAATGAAGAGTAACCATGTCATCAGTAGTCTACAAAGTACTCTCCACTGATGGCAGTAAAGTACCAAGATAATATGGTACATAGCGGAACAAAAATATAGTAGCATGGCACAGCAGGGAGCATAACAATTCCCAGTTTGGCAAAAACAGTCTTTTCATTTCAGCTTCTTTTCTAGATGCTGATAATTTTCTCAAATTCTTCTTAAGATGAATTGCAAAGCTTTACATCAGTCTAAAGATTAGTGCATTTTAGAAAGTTATACTCATATTGATTTAAGCATTTTCACACAGTAGAAAGTAGCTAGAAAAGCAAGCTTCTTTAGAAAGAAAACAAAAAATACTTATTTTGAAAGTGCATGTACTTTATTTTACAATCCTTAATGTTTAAAAGTAATGAATTGAGATTGGTGATTATTGGAATAATCCAACTACAATTTCTTTAGATCAGTATTTTCAGGCTAATGCATTACACATTTCTGTTTAACAAATAGTAGTATCCTAAAGCAGAAGGCAGAATACCTGAAAGTACAGATCTCATTATATGTATTATTAGAATGAAAAAGTAAGCAAGTATTCAGTTGTATCAGCCATAATCCTTCATTGAGATGAAAAAAAAAGCAAAAAAGCAAACATTTGCTTCTAAGATATGGACTTTAGCATGCAAGAGTCTCAGTAAGTGTTCAAGTCACATGTTTCTCTATGTTACCTCAATTCTCCTTTTCACATCCGACTGACTTACTACTGCCTACCTCATATCCTCACACAAAGATACATTTTAGGAAATGTCATCTTGAAAAGATATCCAGGAGAGGCTCAAATATTTAAAGCCTATGATACCAGCTGCCTTCTGAAACTCCTCACTGTACAGAGAGTAAAAACCACTATTCTGAAGCAGCCTTTAACAGGTTCAACATTCTTTAGGCAGTATCATGCCATGTTATACCTATTGCTGTGTTTTGTAAATGCCAGCCAGGTACTTAAAACAGCTCCCAGCATTACAGAATCTGGAGACAGATTCTTCAGTTCCCTTCTTTCTGTTTTATATGATACAGTGTTAAGGAAGCTGTTTTATAAACCTGATAAACCATATTTTCTGAAATCAATGGAATTATTGCTGTGGGAAAGAGGTAAAGAGAAGGCCTTCAAGTTTAACTCTAGATACAGGCATATACTGGTCAAATTTTTGTTTGTTTGTTTGGGTTTTTTTGTGGGTGTTGTTGTTGGTTTTTTGTTGTTGTTGTTTTGTTTTTCATAAAAGAATTCCCAGGATCTGGGCCCAGGTTATGCACATTTTCTAATAACTTTGAATTAGTGGACAGTTTTACCATTCTACTTCAACATCTCTCACGAAAACGTGTGAGAAGAAAGAAAAGGGCAACACCAATGAGAATTCATAGGAGAGTCTTAAATACTAAATTTTTTTAAAAAAACGTTTCAAGACAGAACAATAGCTTAGCATGTGCTACGGAACTAGATGTCTGAAATACTGCAGCGTGTACTCAGTACCCTCAGCCATTTATATACTCCCAGAAAAGTGGATGTTTTTAAATAAATGTAAAACTAAGTACTTGTATGAACAATCTCAATATTCTCATTACAAGTCCTGCTATATAAAATGAATTTTCTACAATAAAAGTGCAGTCAGATGCCAAAAAAAGCTTTAGACAGGCCTACCTGAATCAGACTTTCCCAAGTAGCACTGAATATCACAGTGGGCAATTGCTTCAAAATTAAGATCTCCTTGCTGGAAAAGCAAAACAAAAATATGACAAGACAAAAGAACAAATTTCAGTTTCTCAGTGCATAATTTCATAGAGTAAAATAAGAGAATTTTGAATTAAGAGAATTAAGTGCCAAGAGAACTATAATTCCATTGTTGTTCAGCTCTGGGGACTTAACCTCTCAATCTTCAGAATGGCCTAACAGAGTAGTCTGGTACTGAGCTTTTGTTTCAGGACTAAGAACAGATTTCTGGCCTGAGAGAGACACCGCTGCAGTTGGGTTTGCAGTGCATAATAATAATTCAACACACACAGCTGAACACAATACCTTGGACACAGTCGAGTATATCTGCAGAGGTATTTCAAACATCACTCCCACATTTGTGGACACACAAATACTAGAGAGCACATTCGTTACAGTGTCTTTCACACTGAGCTTCAAAGAAAAAACATTCCAGCAGCCTGGAGATAGAGTCAGAGGTTCAGCGAAGTTCAGAATCTGAAAAGAATCAAATGACAGCTGAATTAAAATTGGTACAGCATTTCTGATGCAGGTGGTACCTTGAAAAACGCGAATTTTCTCGTCCTTTGTGTTTTTGCTGTTACTACATGGCCATACGTGCTCATACCCGATCCATACAGTGAACTTATGCAAATCTCAATATCAAAACATAAGAAGAGCCATTTAGATGCCTACATCATGTGCTTATTCATAAACCAGATTTGGCTGATTTGAACCAAGCAGTTGTGCCAGTAGATTTCTGGCTTTAAAGATCATCTATGCACTAAAGGCTTCCACTATGAAGAAATGCTGAATCCTAGAGAGCACAAACAAACACATTCAAGAATTCTGAGAACAGAGCAATGGTCTGTAATTTGATGCATCTATAGCTGCAACTCAAGTGAAAGAACAGTTGTCAATAAAACAATACAAAAGTAAGCTGGACAGTGAATAATGCCTCTTGAGACAGTAACCTAATAGTTACAGATGTACCTAAATCTTTATTTTTAACTGATTCCAACCAGTTCTAAGAACACGGAGTTCTTCAAAGAACCTATTTTGTATGTCAAAAGTCCATATCTTTAAATCATATACAAAACATTGTACAAAGAAGAGATAAAGCTTACCTTGACTATGTTCTTTGTTTCCCTGGCTATGAAGACCTCATTCAATTCAATGTTGAAGTAAAAATTGTTTGTAAACCATATGGACCAATATCCTGAAGTATTATGATGTGGTTCTATATGAAACAGTGCTGCAGAAGGATCTACATCAAAATACCTATAAGTAAACACATTAAAAAATATAAATACACCTGCTATTGTCCTTGAATACACAACAAGTGGTCTATACAAGAGAAGATACCATAGCATTCTTGTACAATGAGGGTCTTCTAAGTTTTCTCAGAGAAGAATAAAATTATTTATTTGGCAATAATTATATATGAGAGCAAAAATTCTCAAGAACCATGTAAAAGAGACAGGCAAAGTATCTACCCCTCTTGTTTTGCTGTAGTACAACATTGCCTATTCTTTTGTGATACAGCAGGCTGGATGAAATTGGCAAAAGATGACAGAAACAAGAGAAGAGTTCACATTTTTTCTAAGACTATCCAGCTTCTGTGCTGCATTAACAAGGGCGCTGGAAATGTTACCACAGACTAAGCAACATTTATATAATGTGAGCTGCTAAAGCACATTTTTTACTGGCTCCTAAAATTCTTCTTGGGACAAAATACAGAATTATTGCTTTAAATACGACAGGTCCATTTTGGCAAATGACACAGCAACAATAGGAAGAAGCCTCTTCACTGACCTTGGAATCATAGAGTGACAAAGGAAGATAACTTCATCTCTTAAAAGTAAGGTACAGCATTTTCATTATAGTAACAGTGAAAGTTAACAAACAAACAAAAATCCACTGTCAACCTACCCTTCCATCACGGGACAGAAAAGACAGGCTTTGAGTATTGTAGTGCCTTTCAAAAGATAGTTCTTGTTGTCAGAGTAAAGACTTTCACTGTCACAGGATGCAGCTGGGAAAGAGAAGACACATGGAATACATCAGTCAGAAGCATATCCAAAATTATTTTCATAGGAAGATTTGCAAGAACACTAAAAAGGGGAACCTTTGCTGGTGCAATCTCACACAGGTGAGTAAAGTATCTAATTGTTTGAGTCCTAAGACTCAATCTTTTCAGAGGTTTCAAACTTTGCCTTAAGGAGTATTCATGAATGCTAAACACCTTTAAAATACACACACAATGAGGCTGTGAAGAACAACCCAACCAATTTTAACCACCTGTCATTGGCACAGCATTCTTACTAATCAGAGCACGCTGTCTCCTTTTATCAAAAGAAAAACTGCTCTGAAAAAGAGAATCACTTAACATAATAGTCCCTTTCTTCTTATTATTCATCCATGTTTTCTGTAGGAAAAACACATCTCAATGTCGTTATGAAACCAGCCTGTTTCATTAATGTTTAAAGTCTGTACACTGCAGTCTAGTGGTCAGAACAGGAAGCAGGCTGGAGTCAGGAATGCTTAAATGCCAATCTCTGCTCTTCCACAAACACGTCTGGTTTCAGGCAAGCCTCTTCAATGGTCCTGCCAAGCAATGTCATAGAAAATGACCACCCAAGCACAATAGCCTTTTAGAAAACATATTCAAAACAGAAAAAAACCCATAAACTATAAAAGGATGTTGAAAAAGCATATTCAATAACTATGCTTATTGTAAAATCAGCTAATATTTTAGCAACTATTTTTTTCCCTGTTTTCAAGTATGTATAGCTTAGAGCCTTCAACCAGCATAAGAAGAACCACATATTCACAAAAAGGGTGGAAACTATTAGCAAAAAGAATTCATCCTCTTTCTCAATAAAGTCTAGACAAGTTGATTTTGAGATCTTTCAGGGTCTCTGCTGAAAAAAACTACTCTTCACGGTCTCTGCTGAAAAAAACTACTCTTTTTTCAGCAATCAAATCCTATTTAATCATATTATCTCCATGTATGTGTAACCTGTACCTTTACAAGAAATAGAAGCAACTTTTGTGAAGTTAGTAGATGATGAGGATAGCAGTACTGGCTCAAACTCCACAGCTGATGTGTCTTTTTGTGACAACTGCTGTATTTCCTGCAAGAGGACAAGACAAATTATTTTTATATCAGTACTACCCTTATTACTGTTGCAGCTCCTGTATTAGTCTATCTTCTTGTCAAATTTGCATGCCACCATCTGCCATTTTCTCGTATCTTCTAAATCAACACATGAATTTTTATTCGAGTTAACAGCTCTTATGTATTAAAAAAAAAAATCCATCACTGAACTACAACATGTCATCTCAAGGATCTATTAGACATTTGGGCACATTTTAAAAGCTTAGAAGTGTGACATTTGCCACCAGCAAAATCAATCTGCTATTAGAGAAAGCAAATTCCCTAATCAAATTCACCACCCTGAATTATGACTTCCTGAAGCTCACGATTACCTGTATATGCACCAGGCTGTTTCCAGAATGCATGACATACACATCTACTGATGGATGACCTGTCCAAAAGAATAAACATCAAGGTAAGATCACCAAGGACAGAAACACTTGTTTTGTCAGACACTCAAAGGAGAAGCAATCCCAATTTAAATTTTAAAATCTTTGTGTGACAAATACCCTTGTAAAAAGGGGGAACTATTCACGTCTTTCAGATGCCAATTTGAGAGAGCAATAAAAATGCTTTAAAATGTAAGCTTTAAAATACAAGCATTCCCAGGAAATAATACAAAGCCAGATTCAGCACTTTGGGTTCAAAGCAGGAATGATCCTATCACCCAGTAGGTAGCAAACTATTGCCTAAAGCAACAGGAGACAGGGGTAACTCAGCTTTCACCTGCTGGTAAGGTGGTACAGCTATGTAGGGGAACTACCTTTGGTCACTGGCAAAGCTATGTTCCCATACACAGGACAGCAGGAAGATGTAGAGGACCAAAAGAAGGGCAGCAGGACAGAATAAGAGATGACCATTACACTACAGTCCTTCCACAAGGAAGGTAACTTGAGTTTTTGCCCTTGCTTATACTTGTATTAAATCAATGTAAGCAGGCTGACATGAAAGGACATTCTACCACCTGACCAGACAAGATTTCTAATAATGTGTGTGCTTTGCTCAGCTGCTTGAAAGCAAGACTGTGAGTGCCAGCTTCCAAAAGAGGGTTCAAGGTATTGATTATGAGCTCCACATACCTCACAGCTGTTTAAAGCACATACTCCTCTGCAGCCTTTCCAGCTGGTTAGTTCCCTTGTGCAGACCCTGCCTACCTACTGTCCTGCTCTAGGTGCTAACTTCCCACCAACACCTAATCCAAAAGGCTTATAGGACCAACCTCTAGCACAGACAGGACTTATAACTGCACTACATTTGACAGAAAACAGCCCTAAAAGATACTTCTGGTACTTTAACCATCGAAAGTGTTAACAGTGAGCACCCCTGACAGAACAGATGGGAACAATTTTCTACCAGCATCAGAATAAATGTACATCCACAACTCAACATAACAAAGCCCTGGCATCTCACTGGCAGGGAAACTAGGTTTACAGTAGGTATTTCAGTTTCAGCTCTTGAAATACCACATCACAGATTAGGCACAAGGGAAACAGAACATTTCATAGATATTGTTTTGTGTATATTGTATCTATTGTTTTGTGACTAGATTTTGAAATACATTTCTCAAAAGACCAAAAGATCATGTTCCATTTCAACAAGTATGTTAAAAAATATTATTTCAATCTGGATTCTTAAGCAGTTTCTTCTTCTCCAATCAGAAAGGAAAACTGGCAGAAAAGCCTATAAAAAGCTATTCTAACAGACTGCAAGGCTCTATAAATAATTTTAAATCCCCTGGATTTAGAGGATTTGCAGCATAAAGAAACTGCAAGGAGTTGATTGTCTTGCCTATAGAATTCTAGCTTACAAGAACAAATTATGTGCACATCTGTATTACCTCATTACCCTACTTTCCATAATGGCCACTGTCCCCAGTACTGTATAAATCACTCTGCCTTCACAATCCCATTATGGTCAATTTAATTAATGGGAAACCAGAAATGCAGTTGTAGAATTCAAAGGACCGTGTCATCTTTCCAAACTATTTAAGCATGGGGGAGATCTAATTTACAACTTTACAATTGTTACCTCTATGAAGAAAACTGCTTATGATAACTCTGCCCAACAAAAATTCCCTGCAAGCTGTGCTTCACTGAACTTACTTGGTTTCCCTTACTTGTGAAATTAAGCTGTCACTGAATTTGATTCAATTTAGGATGCCAAATTACAAATCATGTATAAAACCAAGTTGAATTACACTTAACAGGCAGATTTAGGACTTACCTGAGGTCTTTGTTCTTTCCATTGCTACATAAACTATAAAAAGATTCTCCATTAAGTATTGTCTGTGCTCCACAAAATCTTGCTGGGCATTTTCCACTCTTACTGTTAAGCTCATTTCTAGCAGCATTGGGTCATCGGACATAAAACAGCAACTCTGGAGTGAGACAAAGGGATATGGTGTGTGTGTGATGGGGGACAGAACAGAAAAAATGCATTACACTAAGGAACTCTGAGAAATTAATCAAAAGTATTATCTAAGATACAAGGTTTCGAACACCAAAGTGCTGGCAAAACAAAAGTAATTAAGACCTTTGCTAAAATCTCAGCAGAAACCAAACACAGTGCAGGTACAGAGAGCACAGCAAAAACAAAGACAAAAACAACTAAAAAAGACACTGAACCTTGAGAGAATGCAAATTTACAAACTGTCTTAGTCAGTCTCACCTCAGGGACTGTAAAACAGTTTCCTTTGTTAAATCCTCTGCCTTCAATAAAATGTGCCATAAACAGACTGATGCATGTGTCTTAACGGTAGGAAGACAGTTCATGTTCACTGGTCTGTTTATAGTTAATTTTTCCAAATCCTGTGTTTTTGTCTCCATTTCTCACTGAAGTAATTTTAAAAAAACAAACATAGATGTACAATTCTTAATAGAAAACACTGTTGTCTAGCTAGAATACTTCAGAAAAATACAAATAGGGTCTTATTTCCATCTGTAAGTAGTGGCTGTTGTTAACACAGCTAAGTCATAGCAACTACAAAGACACGGACAACACTTCGCAAAAAAAATTAAAGCCAAAAAAGCAAAATAGAACTAGACAACCATCAGTGAACAACATAAATTAGTCCTGCATCAAACCACAAAGGTCACTAAATTCAAACCACAAAGGTCTCTAAAGGAGGACTAATTTGCTCAGGATGGAGGATTAGGAGAAGAAAACTGGCATGGCAAGTGGTCTCAGAAGTGCAGCAAAACACTTGCAGCAAATCTCAAGTGGTGCAAGCAAGTACAGCAGGAGTGGGGAAGCGCCTGAGGATGGGATGCCAGCTCCCGGCTCACATAGCATCAGAGACCCTCAGCACCTGAAATGGCTGCCAGGAGCAGGAGAAGGGGCTGCCTTGGAGACTGGAGCTCAGGCATAGCATGCCCTAGGGAAGCTCAACCAAAGGGCAGAAAGCTGCACTCTACACAGCCTCCAGTGCTCAGGTGCACCTCTAGCACCTCAATGCACTGCACACCACAAGAACCAAACGGGGAAGCGAAGCAGCTCAGGAATGCCACCACGTGCAACATACGTTCCACACAGGAATAAAGCTATGGAGCCTGGGCCTTGTCACTCCTGGGGAAAGAGGGGCAGCACAGCACAGGTCTGAGCCTGAGCCAGCACCTCACCCATGGTGTGGGCACTGAGCAGCACCCACCCGCCCTGTAAGGACACAGAGACGGGAGGAGAACCTGCGTGACACTGCCCAGGACAAAACTACTGTCCTGAAGGCTCAGTGCTTTTGGAGGGGCATCTCTGCTAACACACTAGCCCCTCCTCAGTTCTGCCCAGCGTCATGGCTGCCCTCATGCCCCCGAGAAACAGCCCAGGCTTCAGCCTCTCAGCTCATTGATCATTTCTCGCTGCGAACCAGACACTTGTGAAAAGTTTCTGGAGAAAAGAAATCACAGAAATCTAATCATTTTTGTGCCCTACATAGGCAGTGTAACACCTACACATCAGAAAGCTTAGCCTGTTGGACTGGTTTTGGTTTGGTTTTATGTGAGATTTATGGGGTGGTGGGTATCTTTTTTCATCTCCTTCTCTCCTAAAGATTTTAGTGTGATACGTGTGTCAATTTTTATCAGAGGATACAATTTTATAAAAGCCCAATTCCCCTTTAAATTGAGACAGTGAAAACTGCATTTTTGCTAAAACTTTTAGATCTGTAGAAAGTGTCCCTCTAAGCTTGGCTTAAAATAAGAAGACTTACATAGATATAAAATACTAATAAAACGTACCTTAACTAGCTGGTATGTGTCATTAGGTAAACTGCATTCAAGGTGAACCCGTAATAGACTAGCATTCATAGTTTCTGTCTGTAAGGAAGAAAAGTGAAGAAAACATCAAACACATTGGTTCAAATGTTATATAAATCCAATTCACATACCATAATTTATGAAGATAATAGGACTGCTTTCTCACATATGTAACACAGCAATGTAAGGAATTTTTTAAATGAATACAATTACTCTGTACAGTAGTCCACTAATCAATCTCTGATTCTCAGGACTCCATCAATATCTACCTACTTATCAAACTACTATTACACATGATTATTAAATATTTATACAGCATCTGCATGAGAACTCTTACAAATTTTCTTATGCCAAAAAACCTGTATTCAACAGGGCCTTTGTGTGCAATATAAAAGCTTGTTTCCTTGTATTCTGTGTATTTTCTTTGCTGATTGGATAGTGAAATACAGTATAGAGGCCAAGAACATAATGCTTCTTGGACATGGTCTGAGGCTTCATGCCAAAATGGACAGACAGAAAATACTTGTTTTGCCTTTTTATTCACTAGAATGGGAAAAGAAAAGAAAATAGAAGATGGCATTGACTGTGCCAGCTTGTAAAGCACTCATAAATCTAATGGGACAACAGCACTGACAAAGCCAAGTATAGTTCATGAAAGCTATCTGGAAATCTGCACTACCAAATTACTGGCACAAACTGTGCAGCCAGTATATCTCGATTCTGAATTATATTTTTTAAAAAAACTAAAGCAACAAAAAAAGCCAGAATCAGAATGGCAGACCTGTCACTCTCAGTGCCTTTCTTACTTAGCCAAATGTCATGTTAATTTTGAGGCTAATGTGGAACCCCCACCCTCTGTTTCTCTTATGATACTGTTATACCTGAGTAGGGTATCTGCAGGTTCAGGCTTCTGAAGGTGTTGATGAAACCGATTTTAAACAATTTCAATAATTTGATGCTGAAAAGCAAAACTGAAGAAACTTTTGAAGGTATCTAGCACCCTATTTCATATCTTTTTAGTACAGGAAAAGTAGGACAGGCAGGGGCACATGAGTAGAGAGATTTAGCACGTGTGTGGCATTTCATGGGGTCCAGCTTTATAAAAGCACTGCCAAAAGGAAGCCAGTATGTGCATTCCTAATTCAACAGGATTTCATACCAAAATGACTGAGGCTTCACACAAGAGGGCGACGTAGCCCCTGTAAAGGTGGTTAGTGGCAACTCAAACACTGTCCCCAGCATAGCTTTCTGAGGGACTCAAACCCCTGCAAAGTCTTTTCTTTTTTTACAGATGTTTTTGTCTGTATCATATTGTGAGAGACAGAAAAAAAGCCCCACATGGCTGCTACTGGAGTTTTAACAAGGCAGTAAGATTACAACTTTGGAGGTCACTTTCTGATCAGATAAAACTTGATGCTTAGAGTTCCCTTTTCAGTGCTTCTTGAAAAAACACTACTGCTTTCATGGTCCTTAAATAAGGACTTGTTAGCCCTTATTCAATGCCATTGTCATTTAAAGTAACTTAAGAGCCCACATCCTGATTAAAAAAATCAGCTACATCATATTTTTCCAGCCCTTGTTTTTCTTGACCTGGCATAGATCTAACATGGGAACTGCTGTCATCTTAAAATTGAACCTTCACATGCACAGAAGGAGAAAAAATGCTACTGGGGTGTATTTGCTATTGATCTGTTTTCTAAGGGAAATCTATTTCTTTGTGAGGCTATCTTCAGAACAGGAAAAGGATTTGCATTTCTCTAGGGAAGAAAATAATGCATAGCTGACATGCCAATATCTTACAGCACCAGCAGGATGGCTCTGAGTTAACCCTGAAGAGAAGATAATGCATCTGAGAAGGAAACACTGTCAGAGGCAGAGCTTCCAACCAGACAAATCCAGGACCATCTCCCAGCAGTGCAATCACTCCGTTTATACTGTAAACATCACTGCTAATGAATCAGAGCAGAGAGCTCAGTTATGCAGCCAGTGTTTGTACCAGGGGCAAGCTGAAAAGGAGAGGCACAGCAGGGAAATCTCAGAGAGAGCTCTGCAAAGCATTGCCACTTAATTACCTGGTGCCTCTATTTTGTATTAGGTACTCGGGCATACATACTTGAATGTACACACACACTCAGCACCCACAAATCCTCTATGAACAAAGACAACTGGTAGAAGCCACACAAATTATCTCAAAGTTTTTTGGATATATTCTTGCATCATTACCAGGACCACAGAGTTCAAATCACTTCCTGGAGTTTGGCTACAGTATCATTGAAAAAGAACACTGAACAAGCCTCCTCTTCTTCCTGTAGGCTGATTCCTCAAAGTTCCTGTCCTGGACAGTCCCTGGCCCTAAAGTGGTATTTCCACTCTGAATGGCGTTAATAAGCTGTCCCTGTAATAATGATTCAGCAGAGTTTCATCAATTTTTTGCAGGCAGTTATCAGGATAGCACACCAAGAAAGCTCTACTGTCTTCCTTCCTTCCCTCTCCACACCCAAGCACCACACTTGGAGATGTTTGCTTCTATGATCCTCTGCCCACCAGATCAAAACATAGCTTAAGGAGTGTTACATTTCTGCCAGTACTTGCAGTATTTCCCAAGCTGTCAGTTCATAAACTTTGAACTCCTCTGGGAAGTCAGCAAAGCGGTATCTGTGTCTCCTATGATAAGACCCTCCACCCTGCATGCCACTCCTCCTCTGACATTTCCACCGTCCTGAACACAGCCAGGCAGTGATGTAGCGGTCCTCTTAGTGCTGTCCAAATAGTAAACAATGCCAAAAGCCAGGCAACTATAGCAAAGACTACACCCAGAAGCTGGGTAAACAAAGATGACCTATATGGGCTCCACCATCTGTTACGGCTTAGTGGTAACTAGCCACTGCTGCGTGGCCACGTGGACATACAACCAATTCCCAGTGTGGGACACTGCTCTTCTTTCCTCCCGAAGAGTGAGCCACGAACCCAGAAATCCTGGGATCCAGAAGCACAGGCAGAGCATGCCAATCGCAACCCTTCAAGAGCTGAAACGTTGAAAAGGGTAACAGAAAGATGGAGACATACAACAGTAAGAAAGGCAAGTTTGCCTTTTTCTTTTCTTATTAAGCACAAAAATTTCTGCTTAAAAACACACAGGAACAAAGAAGAAAAAAGAAAGGACTTTGTGCTTTGCCCATTGAAAGATACAAACAACACACAAAATCCATGGGAGTCCATTTTCAACAAAAAATTCAAACACAAACTTGTCACATACTGTATTTCCAGTGGAAACACTACCATAAACTTCCATCTATAATCCCCACGTATATGTTTTATTTCCAACACAAACAGCCTACAGTGGCAGAATTTACAATTTACAATTGTAAATTTACAATTTACTATTTACAATTCTGGCCTTGACCTTCAAAATAATTTTTTTCAAATTGAAGAAGCTACAAAAAGGGTGGCCAATTTGGTGAAGAAATGGACAGCCCATTACTGAAGATACTACAGAGCATGGACACTTCAGCTTGGCAAAGCGAAAGTTGAAAGTTCTGATGCCACCTACAAATGCTTCTAAGTGTCAGAAGCAGGAAGAGTTACATAAATTAAATGTGCATCTCAATATATAAAATGGCCACAAAGCAATTTAAATTGGAAGTCAGGTATAGGTTTCCAGCCATCCAAGTAATAAGAGTAAGTATTTGGGGTAACAAGGCCTCCAGCAATTCTGGTAAGTCACTTTACCTAGCACATCATAGGACTAAATGATGTCAAAGATTTTTTGGCCTTGTTGACCAAGGATGTCAGTATTACTGAACAATTTGAACACGACCGCCTTTAAAACAGAAGGCAAGAAATAGACACACAGCATGCAGCTCTCTGTCTGAGGTTTCCAAGCAGTATCAGTGGACTTCAGAGGTAAGGACACCTTCCATGTTTCAAACTAAAAGCTGTCACCCAAGGTTTGAACTCAAATCACCCCAAGGTGAAAAGGGATGTGCAAATGAGGCTTATGCTATCCTGAATTTATTAAAATAGATATTTTATGTCAGTTAAAAGTAAACAGGGGGAAAGAAATGTCCACAGCTAAGTGAGTATGACTGGTTTGTTTTAAATGCTTTTTCACTACAAGACTCCATTCTATGTGTAATAGTTATGTATCCTTCAGTTTGCCCTTGTGTAGTCACTCAAACCTCATCAACCTCTCTTCCTTCTACATCTTCTGAGCTTAAAATATAAACTGGACAGAACAGAATTATGCCATTTTTTTAAAATGAGATCTAGATCAGAATGTAAGGAAGATGAATTAAAGAAGGCACTTCTGGAGAGGACAGCTAGCTGTAGAGAAACATTCTTCTGAGAGGAACCCAAACTCAAACCATAAACTCCTCTCCAATATTTAGATCTTGTCTATCATCTTCAACAGCTGAGGAGCCCATCCCACTGCCGCAGCATTTCTGCTCGAATTGATAACATGCAGTGCAGAGTGTTACCTCAATTACAATAAGGTAAAACTACACCCAGAGCTTGGAGAATTGAGTCAACACTCTCTCCCACCTCATGTCCTACAAGATGAGCGCCAGGTGGTACCATGCTGTGCTGCTAAACATGACCTCAAACTTGTACTCCATACAAATAAAACATAGGATAGTATTTGTCACTCTACAATGAGGAAAATGTCAAATGTACCCCAAAGCTTCTCCACTCAGGAATTCAGAATGAACTGTAAAAAAAGCAAGTATGCAACTTTCAGATTCTACCTGACAATAAACCATTGAGCTAGATATGAAGATGCAGACATTAACAGCATCAAAAAAAACCCTTCTCAGTTCTACCTCTAACTCCCCAAATTACAAAACCTGAAGATTTTTGCTTCCTTTCCAAGAGTCTGTCTTTGTTTGTCCACAAGCAAGGACAACTGTATGACTACAGGGAAGAGACTGGTATGGAGGAAAAGAAAGGGAGACAAGGAAATTGTGCATTAAAGTTGGATAGAGGTAAGATTGCCCTAACATATACATAGCAGATTGAAAAACACAATCTATGCTGGTAATTTTTCTCAGGTAGAATGGAAGGCATCACAAAGGCAATTAATGCAGCTTACGTTCAGATAAGTATTAAATTTTGTTACATGCTAAGGCATTCTAAGTATGCTTTTGGAAAAACAATGTCTATGTATAATACAACAGGAAATCTGAAAGATCAGTTTTTCAAATTCATTATTCACTTGAGAGGTTCTGTATGGATTGGAAGACTATGAAAATATCTGCAACTGCAACCAAATAACAGAAATCATTAAACTTCTTTCAACTCAAATATTTACACCTCATAAATTAAGCTGGCTGTGTTCTCCAGAGTTCCTTTGCTCCCAGTAAGCAAAGCTGGTATCTTCAGTACTGACAGGGGCAGGAGGGGATGCTGCAGCCTGACTCCCAGCTCCCAGTCTCATCCATGCAGCATGCCATGCTTTTTAACTGTGGCTAATTGCTGGAGCAACGCTGCTGTAAACTCGCATGGGAAACTGGCCAGAAGTAAAAAACAGAAAAATACAGCTTCCTGCCCTTCTCAATTTTATGGTATTAAGGTTTTTGGGGGTTTTATTTGTTTCGTTTAGGGCAGACCAATTCTCCAGTTCAGTCAGAGCAGAGCCTCACAAATAGTTTTGCCAGCACAACTTAGAGAGCACTCCACCACAGGGGCACAAAGAAGAACAAGTGTGAATAGTTTAGATGCCAAAGACTATCTCATAAAAGCAGCTGATCACAGTAACCCTGCATCTTGCAATCTCTCTCCTGCAGTCACTTGTACTCGGATTTTTTGCTAATGTTCCGTGGATCCTCACAACCTGAGGTCAAAAATCTTTTGTAGTTAAACAGACTTATGTTTCTCCCCTTGAAATGTATACTGTACCAGTGTGTGCGATGCCTGGATGCTCTGAATGTGTGGAAGCAGTAAGTAGGCATTTTCTAGCTGCACTTTAGGTTCTTCTGGAGAAGACATCAGACTTCCTGTTCCAAAAACCTGGTATTAAAAAAAGGTCATTATATCAACATCTAGAATTTAAGTTATAACTGCAACTTCCAAAACTACATTGCTAATAACATCATCTTCCCAAAAAACAGATAAGTTTATCACACTAAATTCTTTTAAAAAACAATAAACATAAAGTTCCAATGTGGAAAGTTGTCATGGACATAAATGACACTTAAGAATCATCACTCATTCAGGCACTATTACAAAGACAAAGCAAAGCACTCACCAGCAGAGCATCAGGTTATTTCAAAAACAAAGTATCTACATTCTCCTACTGTTCTCCAGGCAATTACAATACACGTATCACCAGTTAGGAAAGGGGTAATTTCTGAGAAAACTTTGTTACTAGTCCCACTGAATATTGAATTCAATGACTGCCTTAAAAATTGAGTAAAATATTTTCTCATTATTTTGGTTTTTAAAGACTGCAGTTTTCAGAACACTGTAAGATTTGTAATTTGGATGGCTCTACTGCATTTATATTTTGCTCCCCCAAGATTAGTTTATTGACAATGAAATGCACAATAACAGAGGGGTGTGGAGCCAGGAGGGATCAAATAGGCAGGGGATTATCAGAGGCTAACTAAAATTACTTTGGGCTTTTCACTTGTATGCAAAGATTTATTGTTTTCTAACAGGAAAAATCCTCATCTTTTTAATTAAGGGGGTAACAAAATGCATTCTATGCTCACTGAAGATCTCTGACTACAGATAGAAAATACCAAAACAAAGGGAATATGCCATTTATTTTTTTTTTAAATGGAGGTATTTATAACATGATGGTGCCTCGTCTCCATTTGGGTGATTCTTCTGAACATACTCTTGAACAAATGCATTAGAAACATCAGATGTTTCAAGGCTTTGGGGCTCTCAAGAGCACTGTAACTGTGCATCAAACACTCAAGTCAGGCCTCCTTTTGAAACTCTTAAACCTAATGTGAGCTGAAAACATGGACAGCTACTTCCTCTGTCTCAGGTGGCTGGTGAAAATGTCCATGAAAACCAGCCTGCTACTGATTTTTGCAGCAGTCCAACAGGAAACAAACTGATTTTGAGGTGGCACTGACAACTGCTTCCCTGCAACTTGTTGATAAAAGGCTGAGCTGGCTGGGCAATAAATTAAGGGCACAGGGAATGGTAAGATGCCAAAAAGAAAAGGTCAACCACTCCATAATGCACTTTTTCCTCATCCCTGATGATATGTTCCTGCCAAATGTGGCATTACCTCTAATAAATACTAGATAAATGCAGCATTTGTATTAAAATCCCACATATTTCAACTGAACTTACCTAAGCTTTTATTTAAGGATAATTTGTTTTCCAGCACAAGATCAAAGTATAGGAATGAAATAGTTTGATGATTGATTAAAGTTGTCACTCTTTTTAAATCACTAAATTCAGAGTTGAGATTTTTCTTCATCAAAATAATAAAAGCCAAGAATTTGGAGTATATAGCATCCCTTAGAAAAAATTTGAAAAGCTAAAGACCTGCTTAAATTCACCAGTTATTCAGAAAACAGACAGCTTTAAGGCACAACCATTATTTCAACTTTCCTGTTTTATGGGCCTAAACCTCTAACCCTGCGCTACATCCTCAATGTGTTTACATAAAATCCTGCAGAGTAGCTGAAAACCACCTCAAATATTTCCTAGTGGGTTTTTCCCAACAAATGCATTCCAGCACAGTGCAGTCTAGACTACACTAATATATGAAACTAATTAGACCATGATCTTATAAGTACACACATACAAATACACTTGGTTTTACTACCACAACTAGCCCCACTAACAGCAGTAAGTTTAACCATATACATGTATGTGATCATGACACTAGCACGATCTGGTAAAAGGGATGAATTGGTAACATTACTCCACTTGATCTGTATCAGGAATTCAATGAACTTTCAGAGTCTCTAAAATTATGAAAACCAATTTTTAAAACACAAGAAAATCCAAAACCCAAGCTAAAAATAAGAGTCGTTCCCTGATATGAAAAATAAGAGCAGTTACCTGATATGAAAGAACTCCATGAGATGAGGTATTTATAAATAATGAGCTTTCAACACTGCCTTCTTCTGTGGGCAGGAAGAGTACTCTGAAAGATATCTTTCCCATCGCTGGAATCACCTGCAGAGACCACAAAGAAGCTTGCTTGTTTGGTGCCAGTCACAGGGCCCAGAGGACACTTCCACATGTACATCCCCGTCTGTAAATCCCACTAAGCAGAAGCTCAGCACTGAGAAGTTTCATCTGTGCACAACTCTCAACTCTTACTACAAAGAGCTGAGTTCACATAGCAGCTTGCCAAGTTATGGCTGGAGTTTCTCAGCTAGCATGGGGCCTCACCAGCCAAGGCTTCTTTTTGGACATTAACCACGCAGCACAGACAGCCTGTGAGTGCACAGAGACTCTTCCCCACACAGAGAGAGATGGCTATTGCAAAGTGAATCAGTGCCCCTGTGATACACAGGCAAATCAGCCAAGCTGAACTTATGCAACACTCTCAGTAACTGGATAGTCTGGCTGGAAGAACAATGACATTTATGTCTGCACAGTAATACCCATTCAGCTATAGTAAAAGCACAAATCAGATGAAAACATAATAAAACCCCTTTGCACACCAGCGCAGGATAAAAACTGGGCTTCATCCAACTGAGATCACAGCAATTCATTCTTAACATGCATTATATTGTTGAAAAAATCAGAGTTAAAATAATGGTCTTAGATCATAAAGGCAATTATGCCCATAATTGCAATACAAAATACATAAAACATTTCACTGCAGGTTTTTCTGACAAATATGCAAGACCATTCAAAAGACTGAAAATTCAGGGCTCTAGAACACCCACACGCCTGTGGATTACTGCATAATGCTGCTTAAAGCAGAATGTGATTTAAACAGCCTCTCTAACACTGAAAAATTCTTCTCCTCCTCTGTTACTGTCAAACACATTTCCTACTGTAGGTTTTGGATGCCTTCTCCCAAACAAGTCTAAGTAGAATTGAACAAAAAAACCACTAGCAAAACAGAAAAAGAGTTGGAGGTCCTACAAAAAAGCACAAAAACACAGAATGAAGAGCTTATGCCAAAGGAAGCAGGAAGGCTTGGCACTTGGCCATTACATACTTTCCAAAAGTACATCAACACTCACCCGGCTATGAGCAGGAGACACATGAAACTGTCTAGTAGCTGTAAACACTGAATTGACTACAACATCTCTATCTCTACTAGGGTTGTAGGCATGCAGCATTTTAGCTCTGGGTAGCCCCAGCAACCTAAAGCAGGGAGAAAAAAAAAAAAAAGAGATAAATAAATTATTCACTTTATAAGCACAGGCAACACATGAAAGAATCAACATAAATCGCCCTAAAATATGTTCATCTGCAACAATTACCTACTTGTAATTAATCTTTGGAAACACACCAAACAACTTTTGCCTTTAGTATACAAAGGCAAATATGTAACACTGGGATGTGAGGTACACGGTACACTTGGCCAAAACTCACTGGAGTAACTAGGAGTTGAAGAAAAAAATAATCCTTACAAAGCACAAAGTTTTGGATAAAAAGCTTTAAATAACTGAAGTCTTGTTTTGTCAGCTAAAGCAATGTTTCTCTTGAGGCTTTCACTTTAGATAGTACACTCTAAACCCCAGCATCTTAGACATTCCTCCAGTGCATCCTCTGAAATATTCCTTTAACTCACTAGGAGACTGTGCTTCTTTTTGGTTACTGATAGATCAAAGGCTCATTATCACTTAAGAACAATTTTTTAAAGTTTTCTTAAAAGAGAACTAAGAAAAACCTCATTATTCTACCAGTATGTTTTGCTTGGGACTCTCTGGATTCTGTTATCAGAATTTAAAGGAACCAACAAGCCCTTCCTCCACTAGAAAGGCAATCTTTCAAAAATGAACAACCAGCATGAAGCAATTATTTGACATGCATGCACAATCACCTGAAATGTACACCCAGAATGTATTATATTCCATATTAGCTTTTCCTCCTTCTCAGAACTATGCTGATTTTAACTTACAAAACATTGCAAGGCAAGAAATGCACCTTCAGCTTTGTGGCAATTACTTACTACTTCTCCATTTTTCAGATGATGGCATGATCCCAGCTAATGCTTTTTACCCAAATGGAGCCCAGTGCAGCTGTTCCTCCACACTCCTTTATTAACCAAAATAACAAACATGTGAGATACTCACTGCATTCCAAAATGCAGAACTGATGGGTGAAAATGTAAGGCCTTCCCATTTGGAGGCATCTTTGCTGAGAAGCTGAAAAGAAGGAAAAAAGCCACAATTAATATTTAGTGGGCATGATGCTACAATCTGCAGGGAATGAAGATACATTGCAGGTTCTTAACTCTTTCTATTCTGAACCTTCCTTCCTCACAGGCCTCCGCAGTCATGCTGGCACACCTGTTTAATGGGGCTATGCAGTGGACTGCAGAGGGAAAACAACTGAGAAGAGTCCTGAGGAATGAAAATTATGCCAGCATGGAGCAGATTACTAGCCAATTAAATATCTACGCAAGCACTAGCATGAGCACACCTGAGAGAAGTAAATAGCAGCTTGGGCAAAAGCAGAGATGAAAAGAAGTGCTCGTATAGCTGTGGCTGTAACGTAAAAGCCAGCTCACTTCTTCTATGCAGAACAGAATAAAAAATACTGTGAAGCACATACATAATCATCTTTCCTTTGCCCTACAAGAAGTCACAGTAAAGTTCCTATCAGTTCTAGGACATTTTTAGCTTATTTCAGCATTACTCAATACCCTGTAACATAGAAATGCCATGATATCTTCACCGTTTTCTCAATTAAAACTTGTCTTCCACAAGTCCCAAAAACCACTGTGGTAAAAAACAAGCCCAGCATTGGCTTATTTTATCTGCATACCCAGTGCCACTCTGTTGAAAGCTTCCCCAGAAGCAGTCTGCATGTTAAATAGCCAGAACCAGTTTAATCTTTACTGGATGATGCTAACAAGCATCCTAGCAAGGATGAGTCAAAGAAGGGAGAGATGGTCTGTGGTCTCATTAGGTATCCAGCTGCTTTGCATAATTTGTGGTAGTACAGTCAATTGGCTCCCAATTTTAAAATGTAGTTCTGAGACATTACACCTTTAATATCTCTTACTGTGTACATAATCCTGCTGTTATATTCCAAATCAACAGACATCACAATTTATTACCAGTCAGGAAAAATAATACTTATTAAGAAAACTCACAAATTTCATGGAAAGATAGAATCATAGGATGGAGAGAATTCTCTCACTACTGTAGCAGGCAGAATGCAATATATCCTGCATTCCTGAGGAGCTGCCAGTGACAGCCTCCTTCCAACCACCCTGTCTCTGCAGCAGCCTGCTCTTGCTCCATTCCTAGAAACAATGCAGGAACTAGCACTTTCCTTCCCTTCCCTTCCAAAAATCAGCCTCAGGTACATACCCAGAAGTTAAGTCTGAGTACTGTTGTAACACATACAAATTATAATTACTACTGTAGTAAAAGGTACAGTTAATTGAAGAAGACATGTTTCTTAAAGGCCCTCAGATCCTCTCATTGTATGCATACACATAAACAGCAGAATAACAGTTAAGCCACTGGTTAATGCACAAGAATATGACCTTGAACCACATCACTGTTTAAGTTTCTAGCATCTTACAGGTACTGCTGAAATATCTTTTCTCACCAGAAAAATCTTCCCTGACAACAGCAAGAAGCTGAGTGCTTCTCTCTGCCAATTCATGTAATTGGCAGTAGCTCTCCTTCTGAGGAATTCTAGCAGGATCAGCTCCTTTCCTCTTAATTCTTGCCCTTTGCAATAGGTACCAAATGCACCAGCTGGGTGCAACTTCAGCAGTGGATGTAGGAGACTGGATTTAATTTGGTCTAGGTGAACATGGCCATGCTATAGCACTGGCTCTTAAAAATGCACTGTATTGCTATTCAGCCAACCCTCTACTAGTCAAAAAATGGGAAAAGCCCTATAAGAGTAGCAGCAGGAGGATCCCAGGGGTGCCATGTATTCCTTCAGGAGCTGGCAGCCTGGCCCTTGCATGGCTGAAGCTAAGATTCAGTTAATGAACTGTGCAGGTTCCAAGTGGGCTCCTGAGCATGGAGATAACTTTGGAGCATCCCTGCACACCACTTGACCGGGAATGGTCCTGTGATTACAAGACATCCAGCTTCTGCTTTGCACCCCACAAAAGCTGCCAAATCACTTCAAGCTCCAGCCTGGCCCCGAAACCAGAACAGCCACATTCCTGTGGCATGGTGCCCATCACCCAGCCCACCGTCCAGCTCCAGGGCATCTGCACCACTTATCAGTGGCCCCAAGCAGTGCCAAAACATAACCTGAGAGCTGAGTTTCTTCAACAACAGAACTGGTGGAAAGAGAACTACCACTGCTTTGGCTTGTTTTTTTTTCCCCTCAAGGGAAAAGATGACAGGTTAGAATAATGGGAACGGGCAGGAGAACATTCTGCTCATGACAATCAAACAACTAGGACATGCTTTGAAGTGCACCACCATACAGAGAAAGAGACAGGCCCATCTATATTAGAAGTGCACTTCTCTTCTTACTGTCTCTAAAAGGCAGCTGGAAGCTGGCAGAAGCTGGCAGAACACCATTCTGCATCCCTGCACTCCAAACACAATTCCGATCTCTGTGGGGAATCTGACACTGAAATAAACACCAAGGCAATTTACTGAGACATTTAAAATTTGAAGTCACTTCTAACAAAAAAAAAAAATCTACTGTTTTCTCTAAGAACATCATCTCACCAATAGATTCACCTCAAATTATGCCCAAAAATGTTCTTTTAGCTACAGATGACATGTCCAAAAAAGTACACGGATCCTTTCATGAGAATGTCACAGGCTTGGGAAAGACAGAAATATCTGCCTAAGAATGGAAGTCTTGAAACAACAAATGTGGAGAAACAGGCCTCTTCACAACAGAAAAGGACTGGTTTCCAGGTTTTACTCTTTCAGTGCTCTTAAAATCTGCTAGCATCCCATTAAGCATGCCCTCTAAGAAAGCTGGTCCCCATGCTCCACGGCATCTCTTTTTTCAGCAGACCAGCTGAACAGCATCTTCTGAATGGCAGATTTTGATAGAGCAGCTAAATTCCAGCATTTCAGAGAATACTTTTATGCATGAGTGAACTGGAGGAGAAAGAAATATAAGAGGGGAAGGAAATTCTTGGCAATTACTTTGAACACTCAGTATGCATCAAAAACCTAGTTTAAATGGTCCTGTTATCACTTCCCAGCCCACCAACTCAATGTCCTTCCTCCTCTCCCTCTACACAATATATTTAAAACCCTGACACCCTGAACCATCCATTTCCAGGGAAAAAAGAGTAAGAAAAATTGAAACACTGAGGAAGTTGGGGAGGGCACCACACAGTGACTCAGCATCAGGAGGATTTGGAGACAGGTTCTGGAGGAAAGGTGAGGGTGAACCCATGAAAACTTCAGTTCATCACCACCCTTGCTTGCAGAAAACACCCAGGAGAGAGAGACAAATACCATGCATGCACACAACCATCAGGAATGCCTGCTGGGGAGAAAGGTGGATGTGGAGCAGCAAAAAGTGGACTGGAAGGGAGGTGGGGTAAGGAAGAGGGTGACACCAGGGGAGAAGAGCAGGATGGAGGAATGCAAGCACCATTAATCACTTGTGCAAGCAGAGGACCACGTAACTCCAGGGCAGCATTTTTGGGGGATTTTGGTGTTGTTTTTTAAAAGGTGCATGAGCTGCAAAATGTTAAGCTACCATATTCTCTCCACTAAGAAGCCCCAGACGTGTTTGAACACGGAGAAGCTCCAACCTTTCACAATGTTTCCTGCTTCAGGAAAGAACGTTTTGGTGTCCTGTTGATGTGGCACTAAGGAAAGGAGATGCTAATACAGGGATGTTGAGAGCACTGTTAAATACAGCATTGATGTTGTTTTGCCCTTGCCTCTTTCAGTTCTGTTAGGCTGTGATGTATTAAGTAAATATAGGTAAACAACCAGGTCAGTACTTACAGTCCCAAACCCTAATATTTTTATGCAATGTATATTACAGACATTTCTTTGAAATAAGCAAAAGCCTTATACTTCCCCCAAAGTCCAACAAAAACAGGTCTTTTTCCACAGGAGATTTGTTCCTACTTCACTGGTCAAAATCACAAGAGAAATATTTCTCCTAAAAATCCAAACAAAAGAGCAGATCCATTCTGAATAAATTGCTGGAGATTGCATTGGGGGTTTTTGTTTGTTTTGCCTTTTTTTTTTTAAATGAAATTTTAGAACTGAGTTAATTCATCTGATTATACACATAAAACACTCAATCTGCAGAATAAGCTGCATTTGACCAGAAGTGAAGGACATTTCCTGGAAGGATGTTTATCCCAATGTTGCTTTTTCTTCTATTATCTCTTTTATGTCTTCCTTGTATCTTTATTTCTTCACTTGAATTGATTACTTCATACTATCTTAGCATGCATCTTATCTGATGATTCAGATAGCAACGTCTGCAGTTGAAAATAATCACAAATGCTACTTGGTTCCCTTTCTTCTTCCTTCCTTTTTGTATGCTTTGTTCACAGCACATGCTGAAAAAAGCAAGCCGGGGAAAGGCATTTTATTGTCAGGTCTTTTGCTTTATGGCTGCAGGGTTTTCTTGGAAGCAGCAGGCAAAAAGGACTGGATTCTTGAATATACAAGAGGTTCTTTTTCAGTGTATCTGGTCAGGCAGTACTGTTTTATTTCTCAGTATATTGACAAAAGTAAAATTTTACTTATGTTGAGCATTTTAGCACTTTGCATCACCAGTCCACTGATGTTAATGAACCCACAAGATGAGGTTCTGAGATATGAAAGCATGTATGTATTGTACAGGAAAGCACATTTTTTATGCAAACTGAAATAGAGAAAAGGAAATCAAGCCTCTCATTTACTGACTAATTTTAGATTCATTCCTCCAAACTACACCTGATAAAGAAAACACAGAATGGAACACATAGGGAAATGGAGCATACAGGGAAACAAACCAGATACTTTTAATCCTGCTGATTGCAGCTGATGCAAAGAAATTTATTCTGACAAATGAAAACAGGTAATAGAAACAGAAAAAGCTGCTGAATCAAACTCTTATGCAGAGCTAATACAAAGCTTTGATTCATCATATCCCTAGTCCCTATCTTCTCTCAACTTCCCCTTTATCAGAGGCAGTAAAAGCAGCAACCAGCATTAGGAACATTAAAGTGCAGCTCCTGAAAGAGATTAGGAAATTGTTTGGAAATACAAAATTAGTACTTGAGTTTACTACCAAGACAACTCTGCCAAAACCAGAAACAGGAACAGTTTTAAATTATGAATTTTTTGTAACCTTAACTTCCTTCCTAGAGACAGAAAGAGTCCTCAGAAACCAGGAAATTGTCCAGCTTACAATACCCTGCACTGCTCATGGGCAAACTATACACAGTGTGTCTCTGTGGGGCTTTGGTACCTGGAGAAGAGCAGTCACTTGCCACCTCAACTCCAGAGACTTTTACAGGACTTTCTCAAGCCCTCTACCAATCTGACACTACATGAATCATTCAGTCTTTATAGATTTTTTTTTTAACTTTTTAAAGAATGACCAAAATGTAAAAGAACACAAATGAGAATTTTGAATGCTAGAAACCTAGAGGTCCCAAAGGCTCCCTTATTTTTAGCACCACATTTTTTAGGAAGAGAGGGAGGACTGACTCACTGCTTCTGAATGCTTGGGATTTGTAACCCATCATTAGGAATTCACTTACATGCTTTACCAGAGAGCTATGCTGCTTCTGGAAGAATTTTTATTTTTTTTTACTGTGAGGGTAATGAGGCACTGCAACACATTGCCCAGGGGAAGTTGTGGGTGTCCCATCCCTGGAAGGGCTCAAGGCCACGTTGGACAGGGGCTCTGAGCAATCCAGTCTAGTGGAAGTGTCCCTGCCACAGCAGGAGTATTTGAACTAGACTGAGGTCCCTTCTGATCCGTTCTATAATTCCGTAAGAAGGATGGTTGCCTTTATTTCCTCTGAAGCACACTACAAACATTAAGGACTGAATCCCAGACTGTGGAAAGCAGGAAAGGCCAACAGTGTTACCTAGCAACTAACATGTGCATGCATACCTGGTCTTTTGCATGTTTGAGCTACAGGAAAATAGGCAAGGGCAGCTAAACCAGAAGAAACCAGTGAAATGGATGAGACAAGCTCTCTAAAAACAAATCCCATAACTTAAGGAGGAAAGCAAGTCTATCAATGTTTTCTTTCTTTTTTATTTCTTAAACTACTGAAGTTGGAAAAGCAACATATAGCTAAGACCTGCCCACAAAGGTTTCAATGAGCTGATGACTTGTTTACAAATGCAGTGAAGTAAAGGGGTAGGTAAACCTGGCCTGTGTAAAGCAAACTATTCTGTTACTTCCACCTGGTCCCTCACGCATTGCCCTGCAGAACCTGCTCTGCTCCATACTCCAGCCCTGGTGTTTCCATGGCCACAGGTCACCTTCCTGGGCAACCTTCTCTTCTCTCACTGCCTGTGGTCCTCCCTTCTTCTACCAAGTTCTGCAATAGCATTTACACAAACCATTTGCACAGCATTTACCTAAGCCAGCAGTGCTTCAGTTTCATTCATTACAGAACAACAACAAAAACTGCAATGATCAAACTTTAGAGTATCTCACCCGATAGGCCTTAATGCCACATTTCTCAATGGGGTGTAAATGGAAGGATTTTGAAAACCTGGCTTTTCTCTCTACCCTCACAACCAACTCCAAAGAAGTTAAATGCAGACCACAATAAAACTGAGATTAAGACTCATAAAGAAATCTAGGGGAGATGATGATCAGTAAGGGACAAAGTGCTACAGTAAACATCTTGGTGAAAAGAAAAGGCTTTCTTCCCCAGCTGCACCTGTGGTTTGCATTTTAGTAGCAGGAGCAGCACAATAAAGTGTGTTTAAGAGCAAAATGGAATTACTCCCTCCCATAAATCAGTCCCCAACTTCTGAAATAACTGAAATCTGTAGTAAATTAAGACATTAATTTACAATTACTTGAATTCATTTGAAATTATTTTCTGAAACCGCTTCTTTGAAATCCTTTACTCATCCAAATTTCAAGCAACAACCAGCACTCTCTAGAGCTGTTCCAGGGGGACCATGTATATTTTAGACATCTTGGACAGACAGTAACTAAGTTACTTGTTTTGGATGACTGTCCAAGGCCCAATAGTTGAAAATGCACATCAAACACATTTTCCTCTGAAGCACATCTACTGCTGCCAGCAAATCCCAAATATCCTGCCAGGCAGCACATCTACCTTCATTTTATTTTTGGCTTCAAATAATTCAACAATTGCCTTTACATTCTGCAATATTTCATGAGGCAAACTCTGATAACTGCCCTCAAATAAAACCTTTAGCTTACCTTTCTCTTTTTAAAGCTTCTTTACAATTTATCTTTTTCAAAGAAATCAGCAATCTTCCATTAAAATTAAAATTGCAGAAACAATACAATTTACTCTTTTATTTTTTTAAGTTCTTCCCAGGACAAATTAAAAGAGCCACTTGCCCAACACAAACACACAATTTTGGCTGCATCGGGAGCCTTGGTATTCTTGACATTTTGTCTTTACCAGGTCCTGGACTTGTGGGGTTTTAAGAAAATACTGCAGTTCCATGTCTCTTTGAAGACTTCTTCTAGCCCATGAGTTTGCAAAATAAAACAAAAAATTAGCATGAGCTCCTTTGTGATTTTTGTTCTCTTCAAACATTGAAATTTTTTAACCAAATTCACTTTTTTGCATAATTTGCTTACCCTCTAGCTGCCAAACCTCAAAAAACCCCTCAGAACATTTAGACTGCCTACATAGCACAGGTTTGTTCTTCAAAAAAATGCCACTAAGATCACAAATAATTGCTGAGATGTTAATTTTTGCCCATCTTACTCAATTACTAGAATGAATAAAGGCAGTCAAAGCTGAAGCACCCTGGCCTATTTAACACATGTACAGAAATGGCTGCTTTTTGAAGAACACTGCCTGACTCTCACAACTCAAAGCCCCTGCAAGAGAAGCTATGGGTCTCCACACCTCTGAAAGACCAGGTCCTCCAGCCACACTCCTGCCCAGCATCTCTGAACTGAAAATAAAACATTTTCAAGTGAGATGTGCTGCTCAGAGCCTTTTTCAGACACTTTGAAAACACGACCCCTAGAGAAAGGGTGCACAGGGAAGTACCTAGAGAAAAGGCTTCCACGGTGTCACCATGCTGCCTTCTGGGGCTCAAACCAAAGCACTAATGTAAGCCTTGAGCTGAAATACCATGAAATTTAAATGACTGTTCCCCACCCACAGTTTTCAAAGCCTTTTATTGAAAGCAGTCAAAATTCACAGCACAGCCCCATGAAAGAGGCAGGATAAAAGAACTTTTAAAAAGTCAGAAGATAGGCCACAAACCCACCTGCCTTTTACCTAAGAACACAATTATTTTTACTTACTAGGTAGAAAAGGTTTTATTTCTGCCAGTGCAATGGCAAAATGGCAGCAGAAGATTTTAGTGGGAAGGGCAGTTTTTAAGTACAGTCCTGTACTAAAATAATTACAAACAGAACAAAACAAGAGGCAGGTATTTCAGAAGAAACTAATCCTATCACACCTGCCTCAACTAAATTAATTCCCACAAAAGCAACAATGAACACATTTGCTTTTCCTGCAGCGTGCCTACAGAACAATTACCAGTAAAGAAGGAAAAGATCCAAGTGACCTCACCGAGACCTCAACTTTTCAAACACACCAACTGCAATTCTGTTTTTAACAGTAAAAATAAAAATTCATTTCATCAAGCACATCCAGTTTTACTCAAAAACTCTCCCCAAGCTGAAGAGCAAAGGGCCAACTTCTGTCAAGTAAGTATCAACCCTTCCTCCTTCAAGTGTTTCACTTCCACATGCCAGGGAATCTAGTTTTCCTCCAGCTCTGAGAATCTGGCTCCTGCCTCGAGAAAAGCAGGACGCATCGACAGGAAGAACTGTGGGGCTGCAAAGCTCACAGCAATAGGAAGTCACATTCTTGTCAAATTTCACTGCACCCAACCATTTCCTTTTTCTACGTCAGGCACAGCCAAAAATTTCTATCTTCACAGAAACCATTTTAAGTTACAGCAGTTCAGCAAAATGCATGAAAGAGCTCTGTGGTCACTGATAAGCTTGACCTGCTTAATAATTAAGAGTGATAATCTTCCTACAGTAATTAAGAGTGATAATCTTCCTATGGGAGCTGCCTTTTGCTGTTTCTACATTAATCCAAGCCTTTTAGTTTCTTTTTTATAATGAAAAGCCTGTAGGACAGCATGTATTTGCCTGCTGGATTGCAACAGCCCATAGGAAGCCTTTACACTGAACCCATTAAGTGCCAAAAACCCCACTATCCTTCCCCGTGCCTTGCCCCTCCCTGGGAAAGGAAAAAAAGAATGCTAACTAAAAAGGAAACTAAGCAAATACAAGAAAACTCAGACCTAGGATTTTAAAAAGTAGTAACCTCTGCTTTTAATTTATTCCCGTTCATCTGGACAGTGCACCTGATACCAGTTTCCCTCAAAAGAAGTTACAGAAAAGTCACCAAGACCACATCTCAAAGCTACAAAAAACAGCCAATAGTGGAAAACATCGATCTGGACTTTGCATTTTTTCCTCTTTTGCGAATTTCAGCCCAAATTTTTAAAAACAAAGTATAATCTTTGAGCATCAACCTTTAAGAATAGTAATTTATCCATGAGCATTCAATACCATGCCTTGTTTAAGTCAGCATATGAAGACAGACAACGAAAATGAGCTCAGTATGGAAAACTCTACAAGTTACCTCCACAGCACTTTAGCAGGCAGCCCTATCTGCTACAAATGCAAAAAAAAGCAAACACTCCAATATACAGTTTCACTGCATTGGCAGTAATTTATTTTACAAACTGATACCATGCTGGGGAAGTCCCTCAAAACCTTAAAACCATGTACCACTTGCAAAATCCTTTTACCAAACCACTTGCTTGAGTAATAGACCAAGACCAGCTTTCTCAGGGCTGTGTTTCAGTTTTAGAAGGACAGAAGTTATTGCCACTATTGACTGCCAAATTTATTAAAAACTTAATTATCTCCTATAGCAGATGGAACTTCATACAAGACTTTCTGAAGCATCTCCAAATGCTTCAAATTTGTTACCACAAATTTAAACTACAGAAGTTTCCTAAAAATTGCACAGTTTCTCATGTAATTGAAAAGCATTTTCACAAGCTATATTTTATGAATGTGAAAATACGATGCAAATAAAAATATATGGAGAAGAAGCAAGGCTACACTTTTCTTAAAGGTACTGCAAGCGTGGTGTTGCAGGGGGAAGCTGTGGTCACACAGACATGCTAGGCACAGCAAGGAAACTAAGCTGCTGCCCCACACCCCAGGGGCCACTACCAATCTTCAGGATGAAAAGTTAAAGTCACTAGCCAAATACCAACAGTGCAAAAGTAGCTTCAACCCCAAGCCACCACCAGTATCTCACAGGAGCATTGCTCTCTTGTTCTTGTTTTCCACCCCTCCCAGCTGGGATGCATTACATCCTATTTAGGCCCCTTCAAATGTTTCAGCATCCTTTGACAAAGCTTTCTGTTCTGGTGCACTAATTCATTGAATCTACGCCATATGTGATGTGTGGAATTTTTTTTAGATAAGACACAAAATACAGAACATTATGAAGAACCTCTTAAAAATAGCAATAAAAAAAATTGCAAACTATTTTTATTGTCCACTGGCATTTATTAACTGACAGCACTGTGCATTTTCATCATCATCTCTATGCTTCAAGAGCACAGTCATATAAACCTATTCTCAAACAAAGAACTTTTCTCTTCTAGCTTCCCATACAAAACTCTGGTTATACTTCAAAGTACATCCCCCTCCTGCAGTCAGAAAAAGAAAGGGGAATCCTCCACAGCATCAGATCACTGCTACTTTTTCACCTAAAGCCAGTAAACCCCCAAGGTGACAGGACACCACTGCAGACAGCCTGCAAAATTTCCCTAGCTGCCCCTTTTGAAAAGTGCAGCTTGCTGAGCTCTCCTGTCTTGTGTCACTCATCACTCTGGGTTGTGGTGTGCAAATGGAAAGACAGCTCCATGACTTAGTGCTATTAATAAAAACAAGCATGCTGACGGTGTGTTTGTGACCTACTCCTAAGTACTATTGTGTATTTATGGTTCACTAGATTACATTATTAAAGGAAACACTCAGATATGAAAAAATTTATACCAGAAAATTCAAACTGGCAAAAAAACACAACAACAACAAAAAAATTGGCATTACCAGGATTAGTAGTTGCAACACTTATCACAGAAACCACCGGATCCTTACAAAACATCTGGGATCTGTTGAAGCCAATGCACAGCACATGCTCTCAGCCAATTTCTTCTTCTGTACAAAATGCTGCAGTGTTCTGCTATTATACAATGCAGAACCATATGAAACACAGCCTGCTTCACAGGTTTATTAACAAAATGTCTACCACCAAAGAAACCTCAGGTATGTTATGGCTCTGAATTCCAACAAGGGGCACCTAAGTCCACAAGTTAACATTTGCTTCCTTCAGCAGGATAGCTGTGAGGAAAGGAAAAGGAGGAAAATTAGCAGAAAAAACCAGCAGGAAATCAGCTTTTGATTATTTTAGATCCGCTAAAAAATGTACTTGCAATCAAGTACAATATTAAAACTCTACCTCCCCTAGACTCTCACATTTCCTCCTTTATTTCAAAGCTAGGAAGCTCATCAGAGTTCACCAACTGGAAATGTTCACCTGTGAAACCAAAGGCAAAGCATCACTACAGCTATTTTTAGTTTCTTGACAAGTCTCTAACCAGACATCTGCTTCCACTGCAACAAAGGATGCACTTTCCTTCTGCATGCAGAAGAAACATGGGGTTTCTCAAGCTGCCCACGAGAGGAAAAGCTCCTCCAGACACGATAAAGATCCCTCTGAAGCCCAAAGGTGTATTTAACTAGTCTTGGCCATACATTTCTCAACACTTCCTGCTCTTCCAAGATAAGCAGATTAAGGCCATGGTCCCACATGGGAACCCACACTAAGGTCCCACTGAAGCCAGAGGGGCTTCTCATCAGCAGAGGGGCAGCTGAGGTGGACTGAGGAGCAGGACTGACACACAGTATTTTGCCCCTTCTTATGGGAGCATTTGGATACATTGATGGACATACAAGAGCAAGACAAAGATCGGCAAAGTGCGTCCAGCCTCTGAAGAGGCTTCCTCTGTCACTTCATGGCAATAATTTACACAAAAAAAGGAGCAACATGGCTTTATAAGGCAGATCTTCTTCAATCATGTCAAAATGGAAGATGTGGCTTTTGGCACGAATACCCAAAAACACAGAGGAAATAAAGAAACTTAAGGTGCTGCCCCAAACCATGGCCAGCGGTAGGTAATGCGGATTTGCAGTTACCACAAAGTCACATTTTTGACACCTGATCTTACCCTTCCACAGCTTGCAAGTGGGTAAAGGGAAAATAAAGAAGATCTGAGTGTTCAAACCAGGTGTCATTGTCCCCAAACCAGGATGTGCACCCAGAATGAGTTAACCTCCAAGTCAGGCAGCATGGGAAAGTCACAGATGACATAGGACAACCTGAAGTTTTCCAAGTCCCAAACAAGCTTCCTCAGCTTGGGTACAAAGTCAGAGGTTCTCATCTCAAAATCTGGAAGCGTACACTCTATATGGCTGGGCACTGCCCTGCCCTCCCTGCACAGCAAACGTTTCAGTAATTGTTCCAGGAACAACACAACACAGCCCATCGCTTCAATGACTAGAAAGCATGAATAATTGTTTTTATTTACAAGGAGAGAAAAAAAATCCAAGCAAGACTAAAAGCATGGGGACCAGGGCAGGGGCGTGTGTTTGTTTTAAAGCGACTACCCGCATCTGCAGGATCAGCCACATTATCCCAGCAACACTGAGAATGCTTACAAAGGCCAGAAATGTCCCCTTTTCAAAAGGGCAGTTTAAACACTGCAGAAACTGGGTCAGCGACAGGCCACAGAAATACCTAAGCAGGCAGCAGGCACCTCATGAGCTGCAGGCAGCAGGCTTGCAGCAAAGGCCTTGAATAAAAGACAGAACACACCAAGACAGAAATCAGACAATAGCTATTGAAGAAAGGCAGTTAATAGCAACAAAGCACGTAAAGCACGGGTCAAGGAGTCGGTCAAGTACAGACCCTTCAGCTCTCTACCCTTCTTCAGTTGCCAGGAATCAAGATTCAGACACAAACCAGAGATGTACGTGGCCCACAGCACCAGCAAGCAGGCACAAAAACTGAGCAGGCATGTTAAATCCACAACACAGTAAGGAACTGCAAAACTTATCCTACAATATATTACAGGGCTGCTCAGTTGCAGAGGGCAGCACATTGCTTCTTGTTCTCCTGGTTTCATTTAAAAAAATAAAATAAAATAAAATAAACCAAAAACAGGAATTACACAATTTTTTCTTATACATGGTTAGTGTATTTATCATCTCTGTGTTCAGCTCTTTACTGTTGTACATTTATTGACGTGCAGAGACTTTAACTTTAAAATGCTAACCCACAACTGCAATCGATTGGACAATGGAATTTATGTAGGCAAAATCTGAGAGGTGACCTACAATGTCACTAGTGAGGTCTGACTCACTGACTGCATAATAGCTGAGTGTGCAGCAGGACTGTTGCACACATCTGCCAGCCACATTCAAGAGACTTGATTCTGTTTTGCAGAGACCCTTAAAATCATTTGACGTGAACGGAGGCGGTGGTTACCCAAGGTGCAAGCAGTTATGAATCAGTCCCTCCCTCCTTTCTCTCATTTCACTTCCCTTTTGTTATTGTGTATCTTTCCCTTCATTGTAAAGATGGAAATCTGCTGTTGTCCCTTATCAGTTTTGCCAATCACTTGAAATGAGCAAGCTCTCATTTGTTCCCTACCTACCAGTATCTTTGTTCACTTAGTGTTTTTATCAGGGCACGGCTTTTTCCCTTTCTTTGTTCTGTTCACAATCTCTAGCGTTTTTTCACTTGCTACCATACCTTGCCCCTGCCTTTGCCTTTCCGGCAATTACACCCCGTCCTTCCCCTGCTGCCAAATTCTAGCCCAGACATGTTCAGCATCACATCCAAGCAGTTTCCAGCGCCATGTGCAATTTGCTGGCTGCCCAGCCTCTCTCCCCACAGCCAGGCAACCACGCATGGATGGTGGCATCCAGTTTCAGCTGAGTTTTGTCTTACCCAACACACTGCTCTGAGCTTTGGTAAGAGGCATCAGTCTAAAGAGGAGAGCCCTGTGCACCAAAGCAGCCATGATCTGTAAGCAGCACTCCCAGAGAAAGGTCTGGTGGTTGCAGAGTGCCTTTTGTCTCTGCAGCAGAAAGTCCAGTGGGACCCAAGGTGCAGCCACAGCCTCTGCCCCCAAAGAACACAAACTGATGACCCCAGAGGGGATGAAAAGGGGAACAAACTGCACTCAGTGCAACCTCACAGTGTAGTCTGCTGCAGGACAAACACTGGCAGGCACCTAGCCAGACAGTGGGAACTTAATGAGAGTAAACAAAACCAACCCTCTCCTCCTGCCACATCCCACAGCAAAACCCCACTGCCCCTCCACCCAGAGATTTAGTATAAGGACACCAGCGTAACCATTGCACTGGGCAGCACCCATCTACAGTGACAGCATCACTACTCCAAAATACTCAGCATTTGAGGCTACTGTGTGGTGCAGGAGCTGACCTGCTATGGCATTACTTCAGCCAGGATCTGGTGCTCAATGCCCAGACTGCACCAAAGCCACGAGTGTCCAGCTCTGTGCACGATGACAGTCACTTGTCAATAACTTTGGTAGAGTTCTAAGATAAAAATATTTTTTTATCTTTTATATTTCAATTTTGAACCCTTTTAATAATCTTTGTTAGATTGTCCCTACTCTTCAAGCAGAAAGCAAACAACTTCACGCAATAATTTCTGCATTATTAGCTACTGCAAAAGCAACGAAATCTTTCAGTATGACACCTAGTACCTACAACTATGACATTTCATGCAATGTATATCTTCATATGCTAAGAAGTAGTCAAGTAATTACTTTAAACTTTAAAATTACAGTTTTTAACAGTATACCAAATGTAACCAACTGTATTATTAATGAATCACTGTGATTTATCCTCCAAGAAAATGAATCAACTGCACTGTCAGATAATTCAGTAGAATTCAACTAGTTTAGCTTTTTATCATTCAACTCCCTCAGGATTCAGCTGTGTTGTGCAATGACAACAGCTAACACTGAAGTGTAAGTGAAAATGATGGGTTTTAAACGAGGGAAATGTCCCCACAGACCACACCTGTTTATAAAGCCGCCCGCCTGGAACAGAGGAGTAATTGACAGCTTTCACATAGTCCCACCCAGAAAAGCCTTGAGAACACGGTGCACTTTGGCGCGCTGGCACAAGCGACGAGGAAGTCTGAGAGCCTAAAAAATCCAGTGCACGTGCGATTTCAATTGCTTGTGTAAACTGCACCTCTCGTCCAAGCGCGCTACAGCCATGGAGTTAAAAGGCAGCACAACATGCAGGAACCTCAAGACCTTGGAAGCCATTCAAAGGATCCTCCTCACAAATAATAAAAAAAACAAGCATGCATCTGTTTTTTCTCTCTCCAGTGCTAAGCACATCGTACTGAGATGCTGGCTCAGAGTCAAAGAAGTCTCCAAAGTCCCACTTTGTTCCAAGTGTATTCCCAATTGCCAGTACAACACATTGCTCCAACAAATGCCAGGAGATGGCATTAAAGTGCACACACATTTATGAACCAAATTTTGTCTCACACATGGCTGCTGAACCTGATCCTATGCTCACTGATAAGAAATAAATACCTGCAGCTGAAGGGCTGCAAAGAGTTGCCTCATGTCACCAACCCCACACGCTGCCCATGGAGGAACTCTTTGGAAACACTAACCAGAAAAAGAATACCAGCAGGAAGCAGGATACCAGATGATATTTTCTTTTCAATTTGCTTTTGATAATAACCGGAAATCACAGAAATAATTGAAGCAGCTTCACAAGAAAGGTCAGACCTCAGTGCACCAACAAACTTTAAAAAGTGTTAAGTAATAATGTTTGGATTCACTGCTTGACAGCCACTGTCAGCTCTGAAAGAAGTGTGCAGGAGTCAACAGGAGCACTTGCAGTGACTCAAAGCCAGTCCCTAGAACTCCTAGAAATCTCAGTCTTACAACAATTCCCTTTTGGATCCTCTCCTGGAACTTGCAAAAGCTTTTCAATCAAGCCCTCCATTAATTCAGGAGGGGAAACTGTAGGAACACAGCAGAATTCAGGGGTCTCAGAGTACAACAGAGAACAGTAAAAAAAGAGAGATTATTAACTTTCTACTAGATCAGATATCAGCATTCACATGATTTTAAAAAGCTGGGAAATTCTCCTCAGGAGATAAATGTAAATGTGCTACCAACAAGGCAGATAGTCATCATTTATCTCTAGCTACTTTGTAAAGCTGAGACTGCCTATTTAATTCAAAGTTAACTTTTTGTTTTGAGCGGTGCATATGTATGTAACAACAGAATTATGCTTCACTGTCTCAAAGAAAACAAACAGGATCCAGAGAGAAACATTAAAATAATGAATAGCAATTTTAAAAAAACTCAAAAGCAATATATAATGACTTATATATAATGCAAAAGAGTTAGCAAAAATCTATGCCAGAACAATTTGAGCTTAAGGTCAGTTTTTTCGTAAACACACACATATATTTTTAAAATTCAGGCTTCTGAAAGTCTTCCCAAGCATTTTCATGTGTGTCAAATTTTCATGCTATTGATGTGCAAGCGTATCCAAAGGCCAGACCAGTTTCAAACCTTAGTACTGAAAAGGAAGCAAGTTCTTTCATAATGCAAGTGCAACTATGTTACTGCTTTTGGCACCATCACATTGGCCAAAAAAACAAGTTTTAGGCTTAATAAATATTGAGTTGTTTTCTGCATTTCTCACATTTCCTCACTGAACATGCTGTTACAAACAAACATTTTTAACAGAACTTTTTCTTTCTCATAAAATCCAACTCTGAAACAACAAAACCATGAACCAGAGTCAACACAGTCTGTACTTTTGACAGCACTGAACAGGATACACCATCTTAACTTTCTTACTATTATTTCCAAGTCTTTACAGCTGCTTCATGTGTTTTCACAAAGTTTTAAAGCTGAAGTAGGTTTTTATCAGGCAGTAACTAAAAGCATTATTTTGCACTTCAAATTTCTTGATTTTGCCATCTGCAGAGTTCTGGTATGGAGGTGGGTCAGATGGTAAACAACTAGCTAGAGCTCTGCAACAGTATCTTGAAGCACACATGGAAGATGAGAACTTCAGTAAAAATAAGAACAAAGGCCTACTTCTCACCTTCCTCTAAGAAATTATTTTTCCTTCTTTTCCTCATAATTCTGAGCAAAAAAAAGGGTTTCTATAAAGTCAAATTGTTCTACAGAAAATAAGGTCTGTTTTGTACACACACACACACACACAAAATATCCTGAGTTATCCTCATCTAATGATATTTCCATTGCTATTTCTAAAAGTTACAAGACAACAGATAAAAAAAAAACCCTCGGCTTTATTTGTACACCACTTTGGGGCCAGGAGGTGGAGAAGAAAATAAGGTGACAATTAACACCACCAACTTTTCCCTCTATCCTCCTTATCTCAGTTGGCAGCCTGGACATAACATAGAATGGTGGACCCCTGAGACAACAAGCAGACACCTAAATTACTCATAATGATCACATGTTTCTCCCAGGTGACTAGCTTATTTGATGAAAGCAAACTCTTCTGCAAATACAAAGCAAATATTTGCACTGAGTACTCAGAACTCTGCAGAAGAGTTAATACACACCATCGTCACATGCAAGTATAATATTTGATATATACTGTTCCCCTCCCTGAAGTGGACGGGGCCTTTCTGTCTTGATGAAGAAGGGAGTTGGTCATTTGGCAATAACCACCAAAAAGAAAAAGTCTCTTCCCAAAGCACACACTGAAAAAACTGGATAAAGAATGATGTCTAAGACAACATTTTTTAAAACCCAGGTTTGAATATATAACTATTTATAACTAACTATCACTATACTACAGCAAGCACCTAAAGTACTAAAAAAAAGGCTCCTTCACCTATTTGCCCACAAGTCATGCAGTCAGAGCCACTGCCAGGGCATGAGCACAGCTTCCCTAGAGGACCTTTCTTTGTCAAATAAAAATATGTGAGTCATTAAAAGCTAGGTTTGTGTCACCTTTGAGTATCTACGAAGATGAGAGCCAGGTAACAGATGTGCCTACAGCTCTTTATTACACTACATTAGATAGATTTCAGGACCCTTCAAGCTCTGCTTATAATAATCAAACGAGAGTACTGGAGTTGGTGATTCAGAAGCAGACTCCACACAAATTCCAACAAGTGAGCAAACTGTTGTTTAGGCTTTCTTCTATTCTGTCACAATTTGCCAATCTGCAAGAATGGAAAAATGGTGAAGCTAAATTCTTACACTGTGTCAATTTTCAGACTGCTGACACTGGTCTACAACTCCAGATGTCTATTGTTTAACTGAAAAATGGTAAAATTACTGCAAATTAAGTCCTCTTATAGGCAACTAAGAAACAGCTATTATGGAGGTGAAAATAATTTATTAATAATAAACACACAGACCAAAAGCTAAATCCTTTGTGGCCCACTGCCCACAATTCAGAAGGATTAGCCTGAGATTAACAGACATCTGAAATCCATTACCAATGTATTAAAATGTAAAAGTAGAAGCATAAGAAGAAAGTTCCTATTCTGAACCACTTACATTACAGAAGCAGCAAGTACAGGCTATGAGGACACAAAGTTTACAAACGAACATGAACTAACATGCCATAGCAGCTGTTTACTTTTGCTTTTCTTTCCCTCTTCTCTAAACACACAAAATGTGTCCCAACATCCCCTTTTTCAAAACAAGGCAGGTTAAGTTTAACAAGAAAAATGCCATGTTCCCAAGCAGACTTGCAGAGCTCTCACAGCATGCGACTGGCCTGGCATTAAAAGCTCACCTTCCCCATGACTACACCAACAGGCTGTGCCACAAGATCTGTCTCTGCTCTCACACAGCTCTGCAGCCAGTACTGAAGCAAACACAATGGGAAATAAGACACCATATGCCCTTGTCCCACCTGTTTAGACCAGGCTTGTCCTAACTCTAAAGGACATGCGTTCTGGGTGGGCTCTGTCCCAAAGCACAGGCTATGGGGAGCTTACCAAGTGCCAAAAAATACCCAAAAGAACCGCACAACAAATGACATGCACGTGTGTGCACCAGCTAGCAACTGTTCACACAGTGCTGCCACTGTGTGATTCGCCACACCATCCACTCAAAACCCAGGAGCTATCCCCTAGGCTATCCATCATCCCGGTGCAAATGCTTTACCCCACTCCTACCCACAGCCACTGACTCGAAGGCGTTACTCCTAACACACAAGAGGCTGTCCGTCTCAGCCCCACACTTCTTTAGGACTGCTCATCTATCTCACCAACAGTGAGCAGAACAGCAGATCTGGCTGGGCTCCTCCCCAGCTCCTCCTGCGCTGCAGGTAAGGGAGGAGCAGGGTCAGCCCTGGCACAGGTACCACCACACAACCACCCGCTCCCAGAGCAGGCCAAAAGGCAGGGGCAGGAAGAGGTAAGTTTGAAGGACTGAGGAAAGATCAAAAAGATGCCACAAGGTCTGGACCAGTGCCACACCAGCACAGGCAGGGCTCTCTGGGAGCAACGTGAGACAAGCAGAACAGACATGACATCCTGCAGGTGACACAGGGCACCCGTCCTACATAACAGGCTGTAGACACTGAGGGAGAACTTCCGTGCACGTTTTCAGCTGATGCTGCCAGAGAGCAGCAGGGAAACCAACCAGAGAATGATCACAAGTAAATGTTAACCTGGCAATAAAACAAGTTCTTCTAATCCAGAGAACTTGTAGGGCTGCACAAGGCAGAGGACAGCATCAGGCAATAGAGCACAAGACATCCTCTTCCTCTGGCAGTACAGAAACTACAACCATTTCAGGCATGGCCAAGACAGAAGCTAAAAAAACAGCAGAGATGCCAAAAAACAGTATGCAAGAGATCTGCAGAATATACAGGGAATAGAAAGTGAAGACATTATTAACAGAGGAAGACAAATAAATAACTATATAGGGCACCAAAATGTAAAGTATAGTTTATTTGTCCTTTTAAAACAGATCATTACATGTGAGAAAGTTTCCTCCAGTAGCACATATCCACAAACAAAACTTCTCCATACAAACACAATTTCTCCATACACACTAATCCCTGTGCAAACAATGACCTCACAGCCCAGCCTGCTATTTTTACCAGTATAGAAACTGGTGTTTCCATAGAAGCCCGTGTGGCTTTTCAAGGCACCATGAGCCATACGAATGCAAAAGTGCCAACTGGCAACTACCATACCAAGACTGCCTTCATTTCTCAAAGCCAAGTTGTCACCCACAGATGAGGAAGTCCATTTTAGGTAGCATACAAGCTGACACAGATCACAGAGTCTCTGGTCCAGCCATGAACATCCTCCAGCCCAAGAGAGCGCACAAAAGTGAGAGAAATATAGACATTCCAGCAGAGTTTGTTCAATGCAAACAGACAAGATTTTGATGATTAGTGGGACTGCAACAGCAAGTCTAAGAGTAATTAAATATGGCCACACATCACCTTTAAAGTATTTCCATCAAGGTCAAGGAGGACCTACACTGAGGACAGAAGTTTGACATGCCTTTGCAAACAAGTGCAAGACTGTCACTTGCCATTATCTCATGATCACAGAAAGCCACAGGGTCACCTCCTCAGTCTGGTATGAAACACTGTACAGCTGGCCTGGGCAACTTGTCTCATTTATGAAATGTCTGAAAACAATTTAGAAACAAAGAAACAAACAATAGCTGAAAACATTTGTTAGCACACAGCACTGCCATGCAATGTCCCAAGGAAAAAACCAAAACACATTTTTTACCCCCTGTATCATTTTTTACCCCCTATATCATCACACATTACATTGCTTGCCTGTATCATCAGGCAAGCAATGTAATTTTGTAAAAGGACTGGTGTTTTGGAAGAAGCAATGCACACAGGGGAAGAGCTGTCCCTAACAGCATCTAATACAAAGTTCAGCAAGGCAAAGTTCATCAGTGAATCAACTGCCACATAAAACAGAGATAAACAATTAAAGCAGCAGGAGTTCTGCCTGCCATCCTAGCTGTGTCTGGCAGAGGCATAAGGTAGGAGAGGAAGAGTAACTGATTATTTTGGAAGGAACTATCTGTTTCTTCATATACAAGAGAGCCTCCAATTTCATTGACTTCTTGCAATTCTTTTCAGTAAGCTGCTTTTAGTCCGGTTTCACAATATCCTGTGTTCCCTACAGGTGTTTCCTTAGGGATTTTCACCCAAGTGTTATAGGTGGGTGTGTCCATCTAAATTCTCCTCCCTTACTTCTAAGGATTAGGTAATGTAAATTTCATTTCTTTAGGCATCCAGTACATCTTAAAATTAGTAGTCATTGATGATCTAGAAAACGTGGAAGTGGGGCACAACAGTCATGACTTATCAATTAAAAACAAAAGTTAGCCAATATTGAAGAAGGATTTCATGCTAAACACTAAAAATATACATTCTGTGCATACTGCAGAAATTGCTACCTTATGCAAGTACAGTAATGGGACTAAAAGCTTTTTCCCAAGAAACTCAGCTTTTTCTTTTCTTTTTTTAATACACACATGGATTTTTGCTTGTTTTGTAAAAAAAAAAAAAATTAAAAACCACTAAAACCTTAATAAAAGTAGCTTTCATTATTACAACTTAAGACCAGGCATACATTCTAAGAAAAGTCTTCATGTAGTTAGATTTACTTTTGGGGTAAGTTTAATGACAATCTAAATGATCAGTGGTACTCCATACAAGCTTAACTTGAAAATATTAAGATGGTTCCTTTCAGACAGCTAAAGCACTCACTGACAGTCTCAGAACTACTTTTCAACTCTTCATTTTTAAACTCTCAACGGATACTTGCTTTGATTTTAATAAAAAATATTTAAAAGGTAAATACAACATAAACTTTTTTTTTAATATTCAGACATTCTGCTGGCACAAAAGCAATTTTTATTCATTTCAGTAAAAAAAAAGCAGAAGGAAAAAGAAAATCTGGTTGATCCTAACCTATTTTTCAATCTTTTTTTCCTGCCTTAGCCACCACCCAAGCTAGTTATCTGGCACACAGGCATACCACTAGCGCCATGCCACTACTTTCTAATTGGGACTGTCAAAAACTATGGCACTAAGACCACAGGCTTTTTGGAAGGATGAGTCACCTCAGAAGTGTCTTAATACTCCATCCACAGCACCAGAGCTCGTTCGTGCCTCTTGACTAGAGATGAAGCTGTGGCCTGGGAGGAATTGCAATGTACAGCCTCACAATGCACAGGAGGCTTGTTCTCCCACTGCCACTCCGGATTCTTCCTGAAGCAAACGTTGTAACTCCATCTCTTAAGTATTCCCTAAACCCCCTAGCAATCCTGCAGTCTGTGCACCTCGACTGCTTTGCTCTCTCTCAGGCAGCTAGTAAGCTGCTCCCTTGCTACATCTACCTTCAATTTCTCCTTCACATCTGGAGCACTATTTCACAGACACAGCAAAAACAACAGGATTAGGAGTAATTCCACCAAGCAATCAGGAGAGGTCAAAGTGCTGGGCATCAGCTGTCACTCCCAGGCTGCACAGACACCCTAGCAGGAGCCTGCTGGGAGCCGATACCATCTCCTGCTCCAAGCAGCTCCAGCCCACAGGGTCAAATGCTCCCCAGAGATCAAAGGCAAAGGTTCAACAGAAATGCCTGACTGAGCCAAATGCATCACACTCGCAATTTTCCTAGCAGTTGATACCCATCAGCTCTAAGCAAAACATGCCCTGCCATAGGAAAAGGCTAGAAAATGCCCTCTTCCTGGCTAATTTCATTCCATACTTCTAGTATTCTATGGATTTCCCTTCTTGTAAACAATCACTGTGCATCACATATTAAGAATGCATGCTTCACTTGAGTACAGCAGTTTATTTAGGCGCAAACGTTCCTTAATGTGCCAGCTGCAAAACTGCATCCTCAAAGACCTTTCTCCAGAAGTCCTCAAAACCCAAGTACTAACAATGTCATACATGTGAAATTGCCTTTTTTTTTTTTGTAGTCCAAGTCTACTTCCTTGAAGTAGAAAGCTAAAAATTTTGATAGCATCATTTGTGCATGTCACCTGACAGTCCTGTCTCTTTATTTGTGCCAGACTTCTGCATTTCATGGAATATCCTGAGTTGGAAGGGACCCACAAGGATGATCAAGTCCAAATCCTGGCCCTGCACAGAACCATCCCCAAGAGACACACCATATGCCTGAGGGCATTGTCCAAATGCTTCTTGAACTTTGTCAGGTGTGGTGCTGTGACCACTTCCCTGGGGAGCTTGTTCCAGTGGCCAACAAGAAAAGCTGAAAAACCTTTTTTCTAATATCCAACCTAAATCTCCCAACACAACTTCAGGCCATTCCTTTGAGTCCTGACTCATTATGCTGCTTTAGCAAGAACCTAAACCTTCCAAATTTGTAACTGACAGTTGTAGCAACCAAAATCACCAGAATGAAGGGGCAGGAATACCAAAAAAAAAACCCAAAAAACAAAAACAACAAAAAAAATTTTTAAAAAAAAGCGCCACCCTCCAAACACAGCAACAAAACCTTTTCTTGTCAACACCTGCCATTGACTGTTATAGAAGGCATCTTTTTACTCCTGGCTTTCAAAGGTTTTTAAGGAAACTTGAAGCTTTTTAATAGGCCAGTACAAATACACATTAATTCTGCTGAAGTCTGTGGCCTGAAGCAGTACTCAAGTGTCTACTGTGCCGCATTTCTTCTTTCAGAGTCTGATCCAGAGAGACACAAACCAGCATGAAGCAACCCATAGAAGCATCCAAGCAATCAGAATAGCAGGAATCATAGGGTGGAAATTAAGGAGTTGATAATGATCTTCTCACTCACGGCAGCTGCAAACCCATGGACTTAATCAACCATTTCTCATTCACCTCTGAAATAGTTCTTCACAAAAATTACTATTTTGACAATGTCTTTTACCTCCATGCAAATTTCTCTATTTGTTAAAGCTAAACACAAGGCAGAAACTATAAGACCACATCCATCTCCCTTGTGCACTTGCCACAAGAGCAGCAAACCAAGAAGACCACCCCAAAAGGAAGATCTTATGATGCACATGCACAGGAAGTCCGTTAAAAGACTGTTAATACTTTACTGCTTTTGTTGTGTTTGGTTTTTGCAAAGTAGGTTAGCAAGCTCCCAGGGAACCCACTAACCTAGAATTAAAAACTGAATAAAACAATGTTTTAGAGACTTTCTCCTTTATGCCCCAAGATGATGAACTCCCTATACTTTCCTCAGCTCTGGGGAAATTTCTGATTTCTCTATCTCCTTTAACTTCTGCTTATCCCCTACATTAAGGTGCTTTGCTTCTTGGGGCTTCACATCAAATTACAGTAGCTTCAGCTGATTTCCCCCAGGCATGCAGTCAGACAATGAGAAGAAGATGCTGCAAGCTTCAGGTTTTGCTGCTACAGGAAAAGGAAATCCCCATGATTTCACCATATAGTAATGTAAGCTACAGAAATGAAAATAAATCCGGAAATAAACTAAGAAATTCTAATCTTTCCAATGTACCTTTGCTGGCTCTTCTTCATGAAGTCTACACTGTAACATTCCTTCAGTATATAGAGCACACACAGGTCTATGTATGTGTTTACATACAGCAGGAAAACAAATAGTTTAGAAGATGCACACAAGCCAGGATCTGTTCAGGCAAGTTTCCTGAAGCATTTCAGTATGACAATAGAAGGATGTTTCCACCATGCAAGTGGACCTCTACAAACTTTACTCCCAAAAAGCAAATTAATTTTTGAAAACTAATAATTACTAGAAAAAAATTTAAGCACCTAAATGACCTAAAAAAACCTCCAGTCAAATCACTTTTTCCTCTCCAAGTCTCAAGAACTAATTATTTTCAATAATATTTTTATTATTGCCACAGTAGCCAATTACCCCATCCACCTCCAGAGAAAAATAGGAAAGTAGAGAATTTTTTTCCACCTAAATTACATCTCTCTGACTACTAAGGAAACAGCCAGAAAAAATCTTAAGCACAGCACTGGAGACTGCTGCCTTCTGACTACCTCTCAATAAAGAAAGCATGCAGGTAATAAAGTTACACAGTAAAAATTCTGCATCCAAAACATAATAGCTCCCAGGTGAAAAAAATCAAAAACTTCTGTATTTGTGCATGGAAATGCAGCTTTCAGTAGTTTACCCTTCTTTTCACAAGAGGAGGCAAGGAAAAAAAATCCCCTCTGCAGGTAGGAACTGGGGCACTTAGGCAAGCACAAGTAATCAGCACCAGCTGTCAGCAGCCACAGTAATTCTCACATCCTGTTTCCAAACCATCTTTGTAATTCCCACGGAGATGAGGCACAGGAGCCTTAATGTGATGCTGGGTTCAGATGAGAAAGCTCCCAATGGGGCAGCAAGGGGAAAAGCCATGTGAAGAAGGGTTGCAATGCAGGACAGACCCATCATAACCATCCCGTTCCCTTTCCCCAGGCTTACTCCTTCTGCCAGCTCCCAAGGCTTGTGTGTTATCAGATCTACTTGCTCTCAAACCTAAGCTAAGGGCAAAGACGGGAGATAAATGAGAAAAGCATTTGTGGCTAACTGCTGCCATCAGAAAACAGTGCTGTTCCACATGTTTATTTTAAGTCTTGTGATCTTTCTGGCTGGCATGGCACTGAAAGCTATAACCACATTAACACATACCAAAGGAAGGAAGTGTTCCACTGGTAGATGTCCAAGCATTTTAACCTGGACGCTCAGAGGAAACAAAATGCGTATTTAAAAAATAATCTGCCATGCTATTTACCCAAACCTTCAAAACAGAAGGCCTGATATTAACAGAAACCACAGAGTTGTGGCTATAGTTTTGAAGAGCTTCATTATTTATCTGATTTCAAGATAAAAGGGCAGAGTATTTATTGTTCCATAGCAACACATTAATAAACCTTTGGCTTTAAATTTCCCTCACCTCTTTCCTTGCCTTGGTGTCAATTAACACTCCAAGACTACTTACATTTACAAATTTTGTAATGGACAACTGTCCCCTGCCTTAAAAAAATGAATTACAAAATATACAACAAAACAATTAATAAACATTTACTTTTTGTGTGAAAGCAACAAGAAGCAAATTCCTCTTAGAGACAGTATTAGGAGAAAGAGATGCAAGAAGGTATTTTGTACTTGCATAGGCTGAGCACAGGTTTTCTGGTTTTGCTAATAAATCAATACTAATATTAACTTGAGAAAATTGTAAGCCACAATTGTAAGTAATAAAAAACTACTTAACATGCAGGAGAAAAAAGTAATTTTTTACTAGTCTGCCCAATAACACTCTGGTATTTCCTAATGCAAAAACCAAAATGAACTTCAATACTCTTGTTTCCATTTGAGTTTAGCTTACCTTTGCTCTTGTGGATGTTCTTCCACATCCTCCTCCGAATCAGCCTGACAAACAGAGAAAATACTGTGTAAGAATCTCAGAACTGCAACATGCTACACTGAACATATGTACCACTTTAACTCCATCACAGATGGAGTCTCGTGTGACTTGTTCACAAAACAAGTTCAGAAATCTAAAATTCCTACAACTCCATTACGAGTCAGGTAAGGTGGTTGATGGACATCCCATTTGAGGTTTCAGCTCACCTCGCAAAAGATAAATGGTGACTTAACCTGGCTACTCTGCTGCTTCTTCCCAAATGCTGACTGAACAGACTCATTTTCCATTTATGCAAGTGCATCTGTACAAAATTCTCTCACACACAGAATTCCAACCTAAAGCCATCAATTATCCTCAAACTACAGGAAGACTATTTCCTCCACTTACAAATTTTCTGCCCCGTCAGTAAATTTCAATAGCCAGTACCTGAGGAAATAGGATGCAGAATGCCTTGAAATGCAGATCACCTGTCAATGCCAAAAGCAAAGGCAAAGTACCACATTCCAGCCGGCAAGGTGAGGTCCCAAACCCAGATCTTATCACTGATTAGCAGCATGTACAGAAAGCAGAGAGAGCAGAAGCTCTGAACACATCATCTTAGCTCAGTTGCTGCACTCAGGTAATTTTCAAGACATGCAGCTGAATTGTGTCAGCTTGCAGTTCACCACAAACCACTCTGAGCTGTCTACAGAAATGAACTCAAGTGTTGGTTCAATGAGCTCCCTGCAGGAAATCCATTTAAAACAAGGAGGTAGCTACTCTGAACTGGCCAAGATCTCCAGGAAAGCTTTAGGTACAACTCAAAATGAAGTGTGTTACAGCCACTCAACCCCTGCTGATGAAACCAGGGACAACTTTAGGGCAATTAACATTTTTCAGGACGAGGTCACAGTCATCCTGCCAGCAGCAGCTGGTGAGTTTTCCCAGCTTCTGCTTCTTCAGGCGATGGTTCTACAAGACACAAACTAGAGACCTTAGCAATGAAAAGGTAGGGGGAAAAAATCTTTCAAAATGAAAAGGGTGTACTTTCCACCACCCCTCCTACATGTTTCCCATGTAAGCATATCACAGAACAAGCCCCAAGCCACCAGCTTTGACTTTACCTATTTTCACTACATACTGGAAAAAAAACCCCACCTGTAAACATGAAACATCTTTCTACAGGCTTCAGATGCTTAAGCAGATCAGGCAGCCCTACCTGCCTACTGAATGCAACAAGCAATAGGATTTCTGAAGACCTGAGCTTCACAAAGTGAGGCAAAATGACAACCACACTATGGCAGCAAATATGCTGAATGCTAACATTAACACTAATAATTACTGTGTCTAAAATAATGACCTTATGGCTAATACTAAGACAGACCTTGCCAAAAGCTACCAGACACATCTGAACTTCCATCTTTTGTCACAAGCAGCTCATACAAGAGAAGCAACACAGCCTCCACCATAACATAACCAAATCTGGAACAAGATTGACAGGGAAGTACAAGTTAATTTGAGGACTTGACAATCTTCCTGTATGCCTGCCCAGAGGTTGGAGACACCATGCTAATTGTCCAGGATCTGCAGTACACAACAAAGCTCTTCAGCTCAGATCTACCTAGAGGTCCCAGCACCTAGCCCCCATGAAGACCCAGCCATCTTCTCCAGAGACCTTGCAAAGCCTTGCTGCTAGACTTCACCAGGATGGCATGATACAAACCCATCACATTTTCCAGCTTCTCCAAGCTCTTTTTGTACTTCTTATTGTACTCAGTACAATACCAAGCAGAACTAGAGGACTCCTTATCCACCTTCTCCAGAAACAGCCAGATAACAAGCTATCCTTACTTTAAATGGCTTAGTTCCTCCTTTAAATGGCTTAGCATCTGCCAGGCATCAGAAACTTGGGTCTGTGTCATCACACTGTGTTCACCCTTAACACTAGCCATCTTACCATTTCTCCTCTTCACTTTTCACCAAGCAACAATGAAGCAAACTTCCCAATCTACAGCGCAGCCACAGCACAGCTCAACTGTGCAAGGAAAAAAAAAATTAAAAATCACCCTCAACTCTGATCACACACAGACCTGCATGTCCAGCTTTCTCCTATCTTCACTCCTCTGTGTGATCCAGGCTACATGTGCACAAAGGTTTACACTGAGGATTTACCAAAAAAAAAAAAAAAAAAAAAAAAAAAAAGTATTCTCAAAACTATAGGACTACAGGGGGAAGGAAGGCAAGACCTCCTGAAAGTTAAAATGCAGTTCCCAACAGTCTACCTGTCTACCTATGAGAAGAAAAAAATCCACTTCCTCCAAACATTATCCTGAATAGGGGGCAGGTGCTTATCTTGTGTTGGAAAGCCCCTGAAAGCACCCCTCTTGTGTCACACAAGCCTCAAGAGCCTGAGCTGACAGCTACTGCATAATCTGCATGGCCATCCAGCCCCAAGTCCTATCAGCACCATCCAGAAGCTCAGCTGGGAGTCTGGAGAAACCTTTTAAAAGCCCAAAGTGGGACACAATTCCCACTCCAAGCCTGTCTCAGACTTTCCCACAAATTGTGTGTCTTCAGACAAACCCTGCTTTGAAGTAGGTGACTCTGTACATTTAATTTGTGCACAGCTGATGGGCTCGTTAATGACACACTGCAATGCTGCGTATCTCTGATGAATATATGTAAGATCAAGGTCTTCATCAGCTTTCAAAACCAGTAGAACAATTAACCTTATTAGCCCCTGAGCTGCACTGAAGAACAGAAACTGGAGACAAGCTACTGCTACTTGAGAAAAGAAAAAAAAAAAATCATCTTTCAGACCTGAGCAGAGCCTTTTAATGAAAACTCAAGCAGCAGCTCTGTATTTGTCCAGTGTCTATAACAACCATGATACAGTAAACACTTGCTGTATCTTTCTCTAAAATTCAAGAGCCTGAAACAATGTCACAGTAAAGTGAAACAAGAAGTTATTGTATTCTACTTAGAATATGCAACCAAACTGAAACATTCACAAGGTGTTCCTCTAAGGAAATATCTCGCTTATCTCCTACATGTGACACCCAGGAACAGTAGAAAACCCATCACATCAGTCAAATGCTGCACTGACACCAAAATAAAGTTTGGCATACACTGATGACTTACTGTCATTTTCAGTTGTGATAACAAGAACTACAACTTAACCTTCATTATGTCATTTTAAGGTAGTCCCTCCCTCCAAACTGAAGGGGCCAAAGGGAAAGAACCCTGCAGGTACCCAACCCGCCTGCCCCTGCCATCAGAGGCTCCCAGTAACCACCTACATGGTTTCTGACAGACAGAAACACACAACTGTGACTCTGATACCTCTTTTAAGTGGTGGAGGCCATGAACAATAATTGTCATTTGTGTTTCTCTCCTACATTTGTATGTGTATGTTATGTTTAAAACATAACTAACTGCCTTTCAGCTTTGCACTGAAGTGCTACAACCTGGCTGTAAATATCTGGTGCTTTTTCAGCCTTTAGTGGTGAATGGCTTGGGTGTCAAGACTCACATAAAGGAGCTTTTCTCTCAAGCGTTTTCCTTGAGTATGCATTAACAAGTTGCAAACAAACATGCAAAACCACAAAATTATAAGGGGTCTATAAAAACCACAACTGCTCTAATCAAGCCTCTCACACTCAAGATTTTCCATGTCAAAATCCCACCGGTTTTCAAAGAAACATCCAGCTGCCCATCCCAGGCATGTTTGCTATAAAAGGGAGGTTAAGAGTGAGGAGAAGGAGAGCAAAGTCGGTGGGTGCTCTGTGGTTACCTCACGCTTCACACCACCTTCAACAAGAAAGAAGAAACAGGCACAAGGGAATACAGCCACCGCATCCGACTGGGAAAAACCAGCTGGTCTCAGAGCTAAAAAGGGAATCCAGGAAGAAACATTGAAATGCTGGAGGAAGCAGCAGACCAGTGGAAGACAGTCAGCAGGCTAGATACAGCCAGCTCCCGTTCAGCCCCGGCGCACGAGCCCACGCACACCGTCACCAACTGCAGTGCTCTGGGCACCCTTCGGGCTCAGCTGTGGAGCAAGAGCAGTAGGTGAGCCACCCCCAAACAGCTCTCCAGGCTTCAGAGAAAGCCGGAATCAAAAGCCCACAAGCACCAGGGGAGGAGAAAAAAGGAAAAGCACAAATATGTATAAGAGGGAAGCTGGAAGCGGGCACACGAGAAGCACAAACAATGAAAGGGAAGCAAGAGGAAACAGAAGGTAGAACAACCAAGCGGGGTGGAGGCACGGGGGCCCTGGGCGGCTGTGCTCCAGCATGCAAATTCATGCAGTTCACGTAGACAAAGCGATGCTGTGAAAGGCCTAGAAAGCAACTACAAATATTAAAACGCTTTGTTTCCCCTCCCTCACCCCTTAACGTGATGTCTTTATTCGCTACATGCTCCCGGAACAAAAGCATGTGCAGGCAACCGGATGGCTGAATGGGTTACCAATCCACCCAACTTTCATCCTCAAATTCTGCAGGCAGCAAGGAATGCTCAAAACTGCTCTGTCACAGGCAGGCAGTTGATGATGCATGGAAAATAAGATAATAGTGTAAAGCCATGACAGAAAGAGAAAAACATCCATCAGACAGCATTGGTAACCCGCCAGAAACAGGCTAAAGGGCTGGCAGACAGGGCAACCTAATCCATTTTCCTGCTGAGAGCAGTTGGAGGGAGGTGCTTTGGCAGAGGAATATGCACAGTTCCTTCCCTGATTTTTTCACTTCTGCAGGTGAAATCCTCATTGGTGTCTCACTCCCTCCAAAAAGAAGCAGGAAAAACAAAATCAAGGGGCCAAACAATCCTCTTCCCAAAGTCTTCATCAAGACCCATCTTCAAACACGGGAATGAAGCAATTCTTGGATATTCCCTACCAAACAACATTTATTAACCACTCAAAAGCAAGGAGGTTCTTCCTGTTACTACATTCTCACCTTCACATCACCACTGCTATGAAACATCAACACTGGGCAAAGAACCCTCATCAAGGGTTTAACCGAGAAATTCTGTTCTTGCAAGAAAGAGAACATGGAAAACCTTCCTGTAGCAGCAGTAGGCCAGACCATTTTTTTTAAGTGAAACATGATCAACAAGCAATAAACCTCTTGCAAGTTTAAGCATCTCTCTAACAAAGGGCAGTCAGATGTTAACAGATGTAGCAATTTTCCAGATCTCAGGAACTGATGCTGGCTTCTCCAGTGACGCCCCTCACCACCCCAGCAGTCACCCAGGAGGGCAACAATGCTGACATGTCTTTAGGACCTCACAAATACCACAGAGGATTGTGGCTGGATGGGCAATCCTCGACTCTTTGGGCATCCAGGCAAAAGCCATGACCAGTCACTGCACACCAGTGACACCACTCCATAAAAGAGGTGCTGAAAGGGTCCCTCACCATATGTGCAGGGACTTAGGGAAGTCTCTTTTCCTCCTTACCACAACAAATGGAAAAGGTGGTTTCAAATGTGGCCACAGGGCCAAAGCCCAACAAGGGCTGGGTAAAGCCCAAGTCCACATGGAAACAAAAGAGAAGCGTCAGGGTCAGGCCTGTAACCAAATTTTGGTCTTAAAACCTGTTTGAGGAACCCAGTCCTTCTGTTCAGCTTGAGCAGTCACTCATGCATCAGATGCTGCTGCAGTCCTCAAGCTCAGAGGGGAAAACCCATGCAAACCAGTCAATGCACCACTAGTACTCACAGACCAGCTCATCTGACTTTTAACCTCTTAAATCAGCAAGCCTATTGTGATTTACTTCTCACTCTGTCACAACTGAAGCCAGAAGGCATCTTTCTTTCCTGCATACCTAACGTAGCCTCTACAGAAATGATGGAGGAACAGCAGCCTCAGCTTTGTCTTCACTGCTGCAAGAACTGAGCAAGACCATATGCTCAACTATGCCAAATTCATGGGTCATTCATGCCTGGTTTTTCTTTAGCCAAGCTAAAGCATATTTTTATGAGGATGCTCAGGAACAAAGTGTTTTCCAAGAGGACCTAATCTCCTCAGGAAGTAAACATCACGTCATCATCACTCAATTGCAGCTTTGCTATGAGAAGCAACTATAAATGACTACATTACACAGTTCTACATCTAATGCATCTTAATATCTTCACTGTAAAGAACGGAGATGCAAAAGATGCTCCTCAAGCATCTCTGCACAGCAACTCTACACCTCCCCTTAGCTACTACCACATCTGCAACAGGCAAAACCTCAATAGCACAACAAATGTATCTTATAAAATTATTTGGACATACAATGGATAACACTTTCATAACACCACAGTACAAAATGCTGGGTCCTGTGAAGCAGAATCAATTGCTAGCCAGCTAAGAAACAGCACTTCTGCTGTTTTTTCTTACATTAATGCACGTCAGTGGCTGAGCAGTAAACAGAGAATGATATATGGGCTTAAGACAAATAAATTACCCACTTTTGCCCCTCATATAAGATGATGTCCCTAAGGACTGCTTCTTCCCATTTATGAGCCTGGTGCCTCGAAGTCTAGAAGGCCGAGCTCAACATATGGCAGAGTCCGTCAGTGCGAGTTAAATGACTGCCTCAAATGCCATAAACTCCAGACTCCGCTTCCAGCGCCCCTCCTCGCTCACCAGCCCCGCCGGGCATTGTACCATATTGGTTCCTCTCGCCAACACAGAATTTATCACATCTTGTTACTGCCCAACAAAAGCAGCTAAACAAAAAAAAAAAAAAAAAAAAAAAAAAAAAAAAAGCGCTAGAACGAGAGGAACGGCACCATAAATGATGTGTCATTTGAGGGGGGGGAAATGGCTTCACCTGAGCAGGCCTGAGATATAAATACATGCATATTCACGACAGGCATGTCTAGTGCGTTTCGACGACAAATGCACTCGTTTAAATAAATAAATAAATGGGGGGGGTGGGGGGGGTGGTAAACCCCAACCAGAAAATAAATGAAGCCGATGAAGCCGAACGACCACGCCGCTGGCGCAGGCTGGGGGGCGGCGGGGCTGGGGCTGCGCCGTGACAGCAGCGGGCGAGGCCGCCCCCGCCCCGCCGGCCCCGGGCCCAGCACACCCGCACACCCCGCAATGGCCCCGGGCCCTCCGCCGCCCCCACCCCCCGCGCCCCCTCACCTGGGCGGGCAGCAGGAGCTCCCCCTCCTCGGCTTGCCACAGCTCCACCACGCCGGGGATGGGCTCGATGGCTGCGGGGGCAGAGAGAGAGAAAGCGCGGATGGGCAGGGGGCGGGCGGCCGGAGCCCGCAGGCGGCGGCCCGGGGCTCTCCGCGCCGGGGCGGGCCGGCAGGGACGCGTGGCCCGGCGGGTACCGCGGGGCCGGGAGGAAGGGAACTGGAGTCGGGGGCAGAGGTGAGCCGCGTCCCGGCTCCCTTTGTGTCCCCGGGCTGCCACCGCGGCAGCCGCCCGAGGGACGGCGACGGGGGCGGCGGCTCCGCTCTCAAGCCCGGAGCGGGCAGCGCCGGCATCCCCGCCCCGCTTTGCCCCGCCGGTGCCCTCACCTTGTCCCTGCGCCTCCCCGGGCCGAAAGCAGGGCAGGAGGACGTGGAAGACGCCGAGCAGGAGGTTCATGGCCGCGGCCGCGCGGCAGTAGCCGCCGTGCTGCGGGAAGCGCAGCCCCGCCATGCCGCCCGCAGCGCGGCTGCGCCCGCCCCGCCCCGCAGCGCACGTGGCCCCGCGGCCGCGCCGCCGCTCCCGCAGGCGCCCGAGCCGGGTCCCCCGCAAAGCAAGAGGGAGGCGTTGTGGGAAAGCCGGATCGGTTTTGTGTAGCTCGGCCGTGCGCTCGAACAGCGAGCTGCTCAACACCCCGCCCGCCCTTAGGCCCGTGTGGGATGTCACCGCGCCGGGGCCCGGGGCTCCCCGGTGATTTTTAGAAACAAAAAAGCATGAAAAGTGCGAAGGGAAGAAACCAGGATGCCGCGCGAAGGGGGAGGGGAGAGCGCAGCGAGGAAGGTGGGGGCGCGTGGTAGCGGGGCAGGCAATCAAAGTCCCCCCGGTCTAATGGTCCTGGTGCGGATCACACAGGATCGTTAGGACCGAAAGGAATCTCTGCACATCACCGAGCCCACACCCTGCCAAGGCAAGGTCATCTCGAGCAGGTGACACAGGAAGTCCTCCAGACGGGTTTTGAAGGTCTCTAGAGAGGACAGCCTCTATCAGTGCCACCAGTCCGGTTAATTTGCCTCAGTATTCCTTGACTGCTTGGCAGCGCTGTATGTTGAAGGTCGCTGCTGCTGTTCAGATCCGTTTTGGTCTTAAGCAAGTCTTCAGATGCCTGTTGGATCTCTCAAGGAATTACATGGCGTTTGCAAAATAAGTGTAGAACAAAGCCCAGAGATAGTTGTGTGGGTCACATGGTTTTAACGTGTATCTCACATACCCTTCCAATTGCATTTTAAAGTACTTTTTTAAAAGTCCCTTCTGCTAAAAATGAAAAAAAAAATGCAGCCCCCTTAAATGGCTAAATTACAGGAAAAAACAGTTGTTAAACTAGTTCTGCAAACCTCCAGGAGAAAACTAAAGCAAATTCTCTGCTAACAAGGTTTGCACAGGCCCCAGATTGCCTCTGGTTCTCCCCTTACCGATCACACGTAGTAACTCACACAAACACTGGCAGCATGGGAATTGGTCAGCAAAGGCTCATAAATAAAGCCAAAGAAATGACATAAACCATTTTTAGCCCTGAACTGAGACAACACAGGAGGACATTTGGGACCTTGGTGCCCAGCAGCAGTGGGTCACCTGCCCAATGCCCTTTCTGCTCAGTGCTTGGGAAAGCTTTTCCCACCCAGAGGCCATTCAGGTTTGACTGGAGATGCCGGTGGGTCTCCACAAAAGAAATGCTGACTCCCTTCGTAAAGGAGAAGACCTTGGCATTTGATGTTGCACAACCACCAAAGTAAAGCCGGCAATGCAGCCTTGTCTCCTGCCCATATCCTCTTCTTTCTGTCTTCTCTTCCCTCTTTTTCCTGCTCCCTAATGATTAGACAGGTCTTTTGTTTTCCACGCTGCCCCTCTGTGTCTTTAATCTCATTGTCTGGGCTTTCCCCCACGTGGGCAGAGGAACACTGAGGCACCCCTCCACCTGTGCCCCAGAGCACCCCGGGGCTTGCAGAGAAACGCAGCCTTCCAAAATAGGAATGGCTGGATGTTTCTCTGTCGGCAAACGTGTCTATGCTTGGACAGGTGCCTGAGTACCTGCTTTAGAGAAAAAGAGAGTTACAGTGGCATAAACCTTATATGACAACCCCATCCAGGCGCTGCATGGCACCTTGAGCATGCCAGTAGGGAATAGGTCCCATTGCTTCTGCAACTGGTTCCAGTTGGAGTACTCATTAGAGCTGTAGACTAATATTATTTTAACTTACTAGCTTTTTCTTGATGAGTTTTTAAAACGTTGTGCCAGCATGAGCTGATGATTTTTTGCCTGTCTAAAAGTCAACTCCGTTTTCAGTGCCTGCAGGAAGGGGTCTGGCTGGACATAAGTAGGGATTTAAAGGGAAACTCCTAGACAGTCTTGGTTTAGCTAAGCAGGTTTAAAAATGTTAGGTGATAGAGCTGGCCTGAGCTTCAGTCCAGGCTGGGATAAGATTCACCCTGGAAATTCTTTGGAAAGGGCTGGGGAGCAGGGGAAGTGAGGCTTTCTACAGTCATGGTAGAGCCACTTTCACCAATCAGCACAGCTGAATACTTTGGTTTCTGGAGGCTTTTTCAGATGCAATGGGCAGGACTGGGAGGAACTCAGGGCCGCGATGCAGATGTTGTGATCGCATGGGGAGATACTTGTGTAACAGGCATCAGATGGGAGCAGCCTAATTACATCGCTGCTCTTGTGCCTCTGTGCATCCCTTCACCAGCAAAATATGCCCCAGACTCTTCCTCTTGTGTGAGATTGAGATGAGTTCCTCATGTATGAGATGAGATGAGATGAGATGAGATGTACGTGATGCCATGCACATGGAAATGCTCCATTTTATTTAGAGCAACCTCACTTCTCTTGCCTGACTGCAGAGCCATGGGTGAGAAGGAGCTCACCCATGTGAAAGGTGTGAAAGGGGAAACAAAGGCTGCCCGGCGGCAAGTCCCTGCCGCCCTCTTTGATGGGCTACCGTGGTACTTTTCTGTTCCTCAGAAAGTACTGACTAATCTGGAGCAAATGGATTCACCCCACTCACCGGGCAAAGCAAACAACTGCTAAAATATTTGGATGAGGAACTTGCTGGACGATGTACTGGTGGGACATGGCCCAGCTTGTGAAGCTGGTGCAGCACCCCCTGCTATCTGCAAACAAGACAGTGCTCTTCCAAGCTCACAAACCTATTGATGATGCTGTTTTCCAGCTAGAGAAATTTTTTTGAGGCTGTAGACATACTTAGTATTCATGCAAAACAAATCCCTTTGCTGTCATACTTTAAAATCTTTGACTTGTTTTTTCAGGAATAGGATGTGCTGATGAAATATTTATTTTTATTGTTTGCCTTGCCCTTGAACTACAAGGAAAAGGAGCTGAGTTTTACCTACAGCAGTCTGGAAATACTGCTGTAAACTTCTGCAAATCATAAAGCACACAGAAATTAATCCAGCCCTAAATGCCATTACAAATCCTCATTACTTGCAGTATGGGAATAGTTACTTGCTTTTCAAAAAAGGTGTAAGATTTTACAGAAACACTAGGCAAAATTAATTTCTGGATGAACTGAGCCCAGCAGAAGACTTTATAGTATGCAATCATATCATTTGCAGCCATGTATATGCAGTCAATGCTCCACGGAAGTTGAGCATATTTAGGTATTTCAGTTAGGTGCAGTTTGAGAGACAGTATGCACTGAAGGTGACATATTTTTCTTTGAAAAACCCCAGGAAAGTGGGCAGCTCACTCTGGAGTGTTACCTTCACCTTGCCATCCCCAGCAAGGAAGCCAGCAGTGACAAGCCGCACTGGCATGAGCTGATACAGCCATCCTGGGGTCTGCATCGGGCTCCAGTGGAGCTCCTCCTCCCCAGTGGCCTCCTTCCCTTGCCAAGTTCCTCCTTATCAGCCCCATGGCTACACATCCCCACGCCCGGGGCCAGCCCTATCAGCAAGTGCAGCACGGGGCAGTTCCCCCTGATAAGGCTACAAATCCTTGGGAGAGATTGAGAGGTGATAACGCCTTGCCTGGGGTCATCTCCTCGCCCAGCTAGCTCATTCCTCCCCGAAGGGCAGCCTTTCCCCAGACACGCTCTGCTGGGCGACCAGACAGTCCCCAAGGGCTCAGTGCCACACAAGGACAGCCAGGTCCTTCAAACCTGAGCATGCACCTACGTGAGACCAGCTCATGGGTGAATGCACAGGGAGTGGGGGGAAAAATGAGCGAGAGAGGACCTGGCAGGGCACAGCCGTAAAAGTGTGCTGGGTTGCCCGCGGGACAGCTGAAGATAAGCAGCCCCCCCTTTTCTCCCTGGCATTCGCCCCGCTGCCTTGCTTAGCCAGCCGGCGTTCTGGGAGCAGGCACTCTCCCTCCATCTCACTGTTTGTGTAACTCCCAGCAGAGCGGGGCTGCGATCTCCGCCGGGGCCCCTCTGCATCATTAGAATAATAAAACAGTGCGGGAACAAGAGTTTCTCTCTTCCTTCTGGTGACAATTACTGTCATGCGCTCCATCACTGCGCGCTCCCCCCCGCCCTAGCAAAGATTCTTAGCGAAGATTGTGAGTGCAGCTCGAGCTGGGCTGAGCCTAATTCTTTTAAAGACTAATTCAGCCTGATAAGAGTGTCTGGGACAAAGCCTGCCCTGGCAGCGTAATTAAAGAAGTACAAATTGTTTCTAAAACCACACGCTGGCAGAATTTTTTACAATTAATGACCAGTTGTCTCTGCTGGGGCTTGTCAGGGAGGAATCGCTCTCGTCTTACGCGTCCGATCTGGGTCAGCAGCCCATCCATCGCCTCTTTGAGGACGGGAAGGCGAACAGGCAGCGGCACTGCCCCAATAAGCTGTTAATGACACCGCACTCATTACTGCGGATAACAAACATCTTGTTTCTAAGCAGAATTTTTGCCAGCTCGCTTTGACTTTCTAGGCTGTGATTAAACACAGACAGAAAAATAGGGTGCTTACCTGGCCTACTTTTTTTCATTTTCCCTCTTCTCATGCATTTTTGATTGAAAAAAATCTGCATGGTAAAAGAAGCATCTATATGATCACACAGAAGGCTTGATGAACATAGGACAATATTAAGTTATTTTAATAGTGCACCGTCTGAAATATTGACAAGAAAAGTAGTATGGTTAAGTGATCTATTTAAAAAAAAAAAACCTGCTTACTCTGGAATCTCAAGTATACTTATATATATATGTGTACTGAAGAAGAAAGGATAGTAAATATTTTTATTTCAAAAAGCAATGTTACCATTGTGGTATCAATCAAATGCTAGGTAATTAAAAAAATATGCTGATGTGCTCTGTCCTTTCCTTGCCCTGCTCTGCCTACATTTTTTAGCACATACACTGCATCCACTTGAAAGCGTGGTGGATCCTTGCACACAGCAGGATTTTGCAGTCTCCTGCGGGACCCACCATGTTACAATAGCGTTCAAAGCTTTATAAGCTTCATTTAGTTTCAGCAAGCCTGCTGGAGCATTGTCTGTGCTTAAAGAGGCATTTAAAACTAAAGCGAAGCTTTGAAAGCTTCAGAGACAATGACGCTGGACTCCCTAAACCCATGAGTTCACTGCACGGTTTGAAGTGATGGCATCATGTAGAAAACATGACACGCTGCTCTGAGAGCCTGGCAGGAGCCAGGCACAAAAGAGGAGGGGGAACAGAAAATCTGGGGTGCACACTGAGTTTCTATCACTCAAGGTCACGCCTGGACTAAAGGGAAGAAAAGCATTCTAAATTTTTTTCTGCCTTTGAGATTTGTACCTATGCATATTTATTCTCTCGTTCTGGAATGATTTCTAAGCCATTGATATGTGTGTTTCTAAGCTGTTACGAATAAAAGAAAACAACAGCCAGAGGCACACAATAAAAAACAAGGCAGGATGCAGCAGCCATGCTTCCACAAGATGTCCAGCTTTTGGTCTAGGTGGTTTGCACATCCCTAGACTGTTCAAAAGGCAGCATTTAATGCAGAATTACACTACCTACAAGCTAAGGGAAAGAGCAGTAAAACAGCCATCAGTAAAACTGTGGTTTCCTGAACAGACACTCATTTTTCAATGTACAAGCCTGCTTGTCACCATTTCTAGGCAAGGGCATGCAGTTTGTATAACCACAGTGAGAAACTGCATTGGTAACATCTCAAGGCGAGAGGAAAAGATCCTCTTGAATCCCAAAAATAAGCATCCACCCTACCCATGCCACCTCACTCAGGTGGTGAAGGTTACAAGTATTCTTGGGCTGCAGTGGTATGAAGTCCTCATTCCTGCCTTGTCAGGCTTCCCTGGCAAAACCCCCGGTGCTCTTGATCACCAGGGAAAATGACGAGGAGAGGGAGACCCCCACAAAAATGGCAATGATCCATGTAAAACAGCAAGTCAGCTACAGGATGCCCATAAGTAGATTGAAAGGACAGTGTGTAGCAAACAGGTGTAATAAATACCAGCTTTGTAAAAAAGCCATGGTCCCTGAGCAGGTTTAGAACTAAAACAGTAAAATAGGATTTCACAGCATGACAAATGCTGTTCAGTAATGGCTGGGCACACCTCAGCAGCACTCAGAGAGCCATGTCGTGTCTCGCAGGCTGCAGCTCATTCCTAAGACCGCAGTATTTCATTGGGGCACAGCTGCAGGCAAAGCTTGATGGGCTGGAAAAGGACATGGCATGAACCACAGCAGAGTTACCATGTGCCTAATTTTCGATTTTGATAGCTGTTGAAGGTTTTACTGGGGGTAAAATGTAGTCTTATTTAACCTCAGTCCTCAGCCCAGTGGAGCCGTTTTTCACTGCAATTGAAAATAATGAACATAAACTAGTTGGAGGCAGATAACGGGCATGGGAAATTTGAGCTCAAAGGGGTGAAGCCTGGACAAGTGTAAAGGAACCAGAATCAGTTTAGTACCACAGTATGTCACAAAAAAAAAGCCTAGCTGTCAAGAATGCAGCACTTCCACATGTGTGCAGATGTTCTTGAGGGAGGAAGATGCACTGATGACATTGAAAAAACAGCGCAAAAGTAAAGCACATTTAAAAATACACCCAAACTGGAAACAGTACTGTTAGAAGCTTACTAAAACACAGTAAAATATTGCTGTAGCTCCTTTTTTAAGTCCTGAAGTGTTACTATAACAAAAATAAACATGCTGATGAAATATAAGAGAACAGCAATGCCAAAGTCCTGGAGAAGTGAATGGCAAATTTGCCAGAGCTGTGCTTCCAAAACTGCCTGCGCAGCCCAGGATACAATGGTAATGGGTCACAGATGTTCTCCTTTCACAAAAAGAAGTTGAATGTGTTTATTTCTTTCATGGTACCGGCCAGAGGGCAGTTAGGGGAGCAATTGGAAACCTGTGAGTTGCAGTTACTTGATTGAATAATCTGTTTAAAAAAAAGACGTTGCCGTGCAAAATTATCCTCCCCTCTCCACCACCCCCCTGCCAGTTTTGACAGCACATAAGAGTTTCACTTCCATCCAAAACTGAGAGGGAAATTTAGGTAACCCAGAACAACGTAATGTGCACAGTCTGTGAAGTACCAGGGATTTTTCATGCCACAGACATAAGGCCACCTTTTTTTTTTTTTTTAACAAAGAATCCAGGGATCTGGTTGCTGCCCAACTCAAGAAGCACATGCAGGTCAGGCTCTCCAGCTGGAGCCAGGTTCCCTGCCTGCTGCGTGAGAGTTGCCATGAGGAAAAATCACCTCTGGGCATGGCCTGACTTCTCGGCTCACCTATCTGCTGAAAACTTGTGTGGCTGCAGCCACCAGTTTGTCACCAAGTGTGCTCCTCCAGCACCTAGCTCTTTCCTCCTTTAGGGAAAAGAAAAGCCACAGTATAACAAAGGAGAAAATAAAATCCCTCCCTGAGGACAAGGGGTGCTATTACAAAGCCTTCCTGACCACCCCAAAGCATTGACATTTAACAGCATTCTGGTCAGGGGTGGTTTTAATGTGGGATAAGGAGAAGCACTGCCTTGCACCCAGGCTGCACGGGCAGCAGTGGCATGGGTGACAGGGTACTTAGAGCAGGACAACTCAAATGGCATGAGGAGAAAGCTGATGGTTCCCATACTGAACCCATTTCATGAACAGTCCTTTCTGGATACCTATGCCACAGAGCAGTAAAATCCTAGGCAGGAATGGAGTACCTCATGGCAGTCCTGCAATACAGGGTACTGAAGTCCTCTCCAGGGGCCCAGCTCCATCACTGAAGTCCAACATCATGTGGAAATGTGGGGTGCATGTTCAGGGCTGGCAGGCATGGGTGCCCAGTTACAGACAAGCTTTCCTCTGAGGCACAAAACGGACATGAACCCCCACCTCGCTGCCCTGGAACTGAGTGGTGCCCACAGACAGCTCGGCCAAAGGAAGGCAATGCTGGGACAGGAGCCTCATGACTCCCCTCACCTGAAATGGTCTGGTTGCTGAAGGAGTCTCTGCAGAAGCCTTTGTCACTTGGCAGACCCCAGAGCACCTTGGGGAGAAGGGAGGTCCGGCCTGTCCTGGGAAGGGCTGAAAGAGTAATTTTTCTCTCTTAATTCCTATAGCCAGGAATCAGCTTAGATATTTACAACTTTCTAATCCACTTTTGAATGCTGCCTAGAAAAGTGCTGAAGAAAAATCAGGAGATCTGGACATTTTGAAGACTTGTTTTATTTCCCAGGGAGCAATTTTAGGCTTGTTCATTTCTTTTCACAGAACATCTGCAATTCCCTGCAACTGTAATTTCTATCATTGTCTTTTGAAAATGACACTTGTACAGCCTCCTTCCAAATAATTGCAGGAACTTTCTGTTCATTAGGAGAGCACATTTTAAATGCACAGGTCTTCACCTCACAGCAGCTCTGCCCTTTCCCCAGGGAGGTGCAAGCATTCAGCTGCTGTACTAACATCCCAAGGGCTGTGGCCCCTTGCTCAGCAGCTATTCCCAGTGGCATGGCACTCACAGCTGGACGGGAAGCAGTACAGCTCCAGCACAGTCTGGATGAGAAGCCGTGCACATTGTTAGCCACAGGAGCTGGATGCCTCATTCTCTGCTTGCTGTGCCAAAAATGTACTCTGCCAGGTGCCTGAAGGCCATGCAGGGTTGCTTTTCCCAGCCTATTGTACATGCTGAGTGACATTCAAATGAAATGCAACTATGCTATTCCTTCACATGCCTTGATAAAACATCAGACCTCTGAAAACAGCACATCTGCCCTAGGAAATATATTTGGTTATTGTAATGAATTACATTTTTACATCCAAAATCTGCTTCGTTTCCAGCAAGAAATCAGAAGATGGCTAACATGATTTCCTTAGATTCTGCCATCATAGCTACCTGGTGGCTGGATAAATGCACAAGGATATGGACTTCCTTTAGGACACTGGAGACAGCCCTACAAAGAGGTTACCAATAATAAGTTGTGTTTCTATGTAAAACTGTTAGCCTTTAAACATTCAGAAGTCCAGCTTTGCTCTCAGCTTTCCGAAGCATTATTCCTTATGCTGCTGACTGCACACTTGCACTTACATGTTTTCTTATTTTCTTGGCTCAGTGGAGCAAGCAGTCAGCTTTTCCCTCATTCCTGAGGGATATCAGGTTACACCGAATGTTGTTCTGCTATTATATACTTACCCAGTGGCGTATTAAAAATGCATATTTTCCATTTGATTTTTCTCCTTGCCAGAGTCAGGTTTAAGGCCACTTTTCTTCTCCCACTTGCTAGGTACTGTTAACAAGCAACTAGCTTATTCCCACAGGTAAAAAGGCAGGCAACAATACGTGCACTGTTTAACTCCAGCTGGGGATATAGTCCCTGCACCAGTTCATTTAGACCAAGGAAATTTACAGTGCATCCCTGCAGCTAAACTGCTTTTGAGTGTATTAATTTTTGGAGAAGTGGGAGAAAGATGTACATATGGTGAAGGGCTGGTGAAGGGCCAGCCTCCTGCAGCTGTGTGCGCTCCTGCCCTGCCAATGCACAGCACAAGCTCCCACTGCAGGTCCCAGAGGGTCTCAAGTCCCTGCTGGTGGGTGCCATGTCCCCCCTCTACCCTGCCCCTGGGCCACGTGGGAGCAAGCTGGCAAGTGAGAGGCCATGGATGAGCACTGCTGCTGAAGCTCTGGGGCACCTTGAGGGCCCTGTCACTTGCAGATTTGTTCCAACTTTGAGATCTGTTCAGTCATTAAAATTGAGCAGCAGATTCAAAATAGATACAGCCAGAAGTACAGTGCAGGCTTGTTAGAGCTGTGTGCTGGAGCCTGTGGGACAGGGAATTTCCTCGCCCACCACTAATGCTGCTAGGTTTAGCAGCTTCATCTAAGTGTCAGAAGAATGAAACCAGGATAGAATCCCAGTGGATGGTTTAACTCCCCACAGGCATTATCCAGCACTGCTCCAGCAGCCTGCACCACCACACAGAGCCCCGTATCTGACATGAGGAGAAGCCCAAACACCACAGTGCCAACATCTGACCATGTTTTCCCTTTGGGTGCTTCCTGCTGTGGAGGGGTGGTTCATCAACCCCACATTCCCAGGTCAAGGTGCTGCAAACACATGGGGTAACCCTGGTACCTTCTTCTCAGTCTCCAAGCTCTTAACGTCCAGGAGCACATATGTGTGCACTCAGCAGTATGATAAAAACCCCAAAACCTTACCAACTGACTTTTTTTTCCTGGTTCATAATTAGGTTAAATACCTTAAATAATTAAGTACAACTGATGCTAAGAATATTCTTTAACAGATATGCTAGAAACTGGTAGTATAGGAATCTCAAGAGGCAATTTAATCACTATCAGGATTCCCTGAAAACCAAAAGGAGGGATGCAACTGTTTTTCCTACAGCAAAAAAAGGGTGAAAGGTTCAGCCTGAAAATACATTTGTGGTCTGGTAATTGCCATGTGTAAAGAGCATGAACTAGAGGAGTTACACAGACAGAGAGGGACAGTAAATCATATAGATGTAAAAGCATGTTACCACTCAAGCTAGAAATACTCCTTAAAGGAATTACATTGTCTGTTGGCATATTTTATATTTGCTCTTAATTGAGCATATCAAGAAACAGATCATTACTCAATGCAGACTTCTGATTTGGTGCCTCACTGCTTGGATTTGTCTGTGGCCATACAATTATGAATGATCAAAATCAATTAAATGCATTCACTAAGTAATCACTTAGCAACAGAAAAAAAAAAACACCAAAAAAAAAGTCATAGGAGAAAATGTTCTGAAATTATTTATATATTTACATTCTAATATGACATACAATAGCAAGGAGGACAGGCTGGTATTTCTAAAAGAACAAATTTTTGTGCAAGCAACCAGAAAAACATGAAGTAAAAAGCTAGAATCTTATATTCCCCACAATTCATAGTCCTGAGAACCAGAAGTTAGGAGTTTGCATGGACATACTCTAACTCAACCCACAACAGGACTCATCTAGTTTTTATGCCAACTCATCAGCCTTCAGCTGGAGAACTAGGCTATCTTCCTTAGCTTTATACAAATCTATGCATCCAATTCTACCCATGTGGGAAAAATTGAAAAGATTTTCTTTATTATAGTTAGCATGACAAGCATGTGAAAACAGAGGATGTTTCATGCAACTTTCTCAAGGAAAAGAATGCAAACTCACCTCTAAGTCTCCTAGGAAACACTCCCATTCCAATCAAGGAAACACAGGGAAAGCATAATGGATTAAACTTGAAATCTGATTTATTTTGATTTATGCTTTTAGTAATTGAAGGTTATGCATCCATCTTTCAAAAGCATTAAATGTGGATGAGACTGATTGTCAAACTGGAGAAGGACATGACACTACCATCAATTCCAAAAACAGTTATTCCAAAAAAAAAAAAAAATCTACTGCTGTTGAAACCTCAAATCCTGTCCAATGTATTTTGGGCCCTAGAAACAGTAGTAAGCAAAATGACATTAATCTAGTTTGCCTATTTCTGCTGTATTCAGAACCTGGCTCAATTGCTCCTGCAGAAAAGGATGATTTACAATCCTGCTGTCCGTTACAATAGAAAAATGGGGAAAAAGCCCTCACAAAATCTCCCTTATCTATTTTAATCCATCTGGTAGGGAAGAGACCTGAGACTAACTTACACAGATTTTTAGGCTCCCAGTGATTTCAGTAGAACTTGGTCTCCTGAAAAGCTCTGAAGAGACACAGATGCCCAAATGCCTCCCATGGCATTTAGCACAGCTATACTCTGAACCCCCAGGGATGTCCAGGCAGATGTTGAAAAATGCTCAATAACCTTCCTGGGGGCCAGGAGCAAATGATGCTGTGTTGTGCTTAAAGCATGCCAGGAAAGCTTCAGCTAAGAAACTGCACTGTGGGGTAAGGTCTTTCCCTAAGTTTGCAGGTAAGATGGAGGTATAAGTAAAATGTAATTAATTTCAAGAAAAAAAATTAGCAAGACTTGTCTATGGTGTTCATGGAAAGATATGTTCAGGCTGGTCCCTTCCACAGGCCAGGTTGTGCAACTGTACTTTACTGTGGCATTTCAGTGAAGCACATTTTCCACAAAAGCTCTTCAGTCTCAAAGGCACCTGATGCTGCAGAGAGGCTACTTTTCCCCACAGTGAGCTAAAGCTAAAGCTGCCTCTTGTGTCTCGTTTCAACATCGACAGCTGTTTCTGCAGCAAGACATTACAACACATGCAGAGTTCAAGACTTGTTTGCAGTCTCTGCATGACTGAGCAATCACTGGTTTTCCTCAGGAGAAGCTCCACACTCTAGCACAGATCACTGGGCTCTGCCTTGGCATCCAGCGCTCTGGCTGAAAGGCATCCTGAGGCCAAGCTGTAAAAACGAGTCAGCAATAAAAAGGGAAAGGTGAGAAGCTTGATATCCAGCAGCATCCTGCATTACACAGCCCCCCAGACCTGCTGCAGAGAGTACTCCAGCAAAGTTATTCTGTTTTCATAAAAATCAGGTGCAATTCAAGAAGCTTTGGCCAGAAGGTTAAGATAGAAGCCACATGCCAAGGAATTCTGGAGTATAAACATCACAGATTTTTATCTCTGAAGCAAAAGTAATGATTTAAACTCAAAAGGCAGAAAGGAGTGGAAGAAGGAAATTGTAGGGGTGAAACCTTGAGCACACTTGGTGGAGGTGAATGGAGATAAGAATCCTGTTTCCCTAGAGGCAAAGAGGGTTCAAGCAAAAAGGGAATTTTACTGAGCAGAGGATGCCTAAAAAGGAAATGATTTTCCTCCTTTTCATCAACAGAAAGATTATTCCAGCTACAAAGTTACCATGGAAACCAATTTTGAGAATAACAAGAAAGCATTTATGGTACAGAGCTTATTTTAAAGGATGGTGAACCACCAGCATCCCATTCCCCTAACTGAACCGATAACCTGACCAGATGACCCACAGAACTAAAACAACACATTTTAAAGTGGCATGGAATGGCAGTGCTAAATGTAACAGTCACAGCTTCCTATTGCTGTGCTTTTATAAACTTCAAAGCTATGAATATGGGGCTCAAAAGCTTTTCCCAGGACACAGCCATAGCCAGGCTGAGTGGCACCACATCTATCAGCATGGGAAAACCAGACAGGTGAGCACCTCTGTTCAAGGTAGCTCATGCAGGCTGTCATTTTCTTCTGTCATTCAGTTCTACTATGAAGGAACAGACTGAAAATTCAATTGTCAAATTCAAGGGCACACGGGACTGGCTGAATCTAGGAGGGCAGTACTCCTGGTGCCTTTACAGCCACAGATTTTGCTTATTCAGTGGCTGCCACACAGACAGGGCAAACTGAAAAATGCCTGTTACCCAAGGTAGTGGAGGGAGGAGGGACCCCTAGGCTCTTTCTCTTGTTAAAATGTTGACTTCAGAGTAGAAGTCATGAGGCTTTTTCCTCACACTCCTCTTCAGTCTTTGGTCTGCTTTGCATTTACTTTATATTTTACTTTTATTGCTTCTCCTTGCACTATGAAGGCTGAGGGATAGAAGGCCGGGCACAGACTTGGAAAGAGAAATAAATGAACACGAGCTCTAAAGGGAAGGGAATAAGGTTCTACTGGCACTGCCACAAATATTTTCCATGCAAGGCTATCAAGAGCTTTCCAGCTTCCCAGATAGGAGGCTGTTCTCTGCACACAAGCAGCCAAGGAGCAGTATCTCTGCTCACAGCCACCCGCAGCACTGGAGAACCCCGCTGCCCCAACTCGCAGGCCAACCTCTAACGGCTCAAGGCCAAGATAAGATGACACCTGTCAGGTGGAGCAAAGACAAGAGGCAAACCCCAGGCTTGATGAGAAAATACATTCACTTAATCAGATCTAGATGCTTTTTGAAGAACTCAGAAATCAAGCAAGCTGAAAGGACTTTAATGCAGAAATGTTTCTTTTTCAAGAAGACAGAACCTTCTGAGCAGAATCATTCTCCACTGTCTTCCTGGCAAAACTTCCTTAATTTTGGTAAAACCTAAGGCTACATGTCCCACTATCATTGCTGTTGTTTGTACAAGAGGTGACAGAACTGTGCAATTAGCATTGACATGGTGTATGAAACTAAAGCCTCTGAAATACATTACCTTGAAAAAAAATTTCATTATAAAGGGGACAGCTTGACATCAAAGGATTTCTTTCAGTAACTCTGTAATACACCTGCAAGCCTGGACTTCAGAAATTTTTTTTATTTAACTGTAAATCATTGCTTGTACTATTGCATACTAGTTTATGATGCAAAAGCACCTATATTAGATTATGACTATTCACTACTCACTTGCCAAGATAAGCATTCGTTAGGGTAAATTTGTCAAAAATAAAGCTGTCTAGAATGGCAGAGAGGGGAACTCCCATCAAAGGTGGATCTAAGCATAGCTCTTACTTGTGCTTTTTAAGCAGTGAACCCTCCTCCCTCTGGCCCTATTTCAGGATAGAGACATGCCAGGCAATAACAGTAACAGTAAAAAGGCAAAAAACCTTTGCAAAAACTCATTGCGATTGTTTTTTCTATCTGCTCCCTATTAAAAGCTGGATGATGCAGCTGGGGAGTTGGTATAGAAAATCATGTCAGGAATCTATGCTTTTCATTTATGGTTTTCTGATTTGGGAAGTTAGTTCAAACCAGAGGTCAGACAATGCCCACTCTGTTGGCTCAAGTCTGACAAGGGAAAAGTCTAAAAAGAACCAAAAAACTTGACATTAAAGTCCCTGTTTTCATTTCCCCATGTTGCTATCCAGTTATCAGTCAAATTTGCATAGCAGTAAAGGCTATTTAACAGAAAATTTTCTTAGTTCCAGTATAAGCATTGAAGAAAGAATAAGCATGAAAACACACAACCCCAAAATGCAGATTTTCGGTCATGCCTACTTGAAAGAGTGAAGACATATTTCCTACCCAGACATGCATGGTTCTCTTAGGTTTGTTCAATCTTCTAATGATTTAAACAGTTTATGACAAGGAAAAGGCTCCTAGATTTTTTTTGTTGAACAGAAAGACAGTTTCAACAATGTGATATCCAATTTTGACCCTAACATTCTAAATTTTGAAGTTTTGATTGTGAATCTATCTTCATTTTTACCACCTCCAATCTAAGGTAACTTCTATAAACAGCTTGAAAGTACCAGAAAAAGTTGATGGATTACAAAGATGGATTTGAAGCTGCTTTGTTCAATGCTTTGTTTGAAAAAAAATTTGCTCATTCACTGATCCTCTGGATGGTAGTTACACCAAAAATGGAACACATCATGCAGGCTTCTTGCCTTTCACTAGATGATACAGAGACTGGTGTTCTGGAGCAGTTGGTATAACTTTCTTCAGTGTTATTTTTTACATACCCTTTTCAGACAGGTACAGCATCAATGGCCATGGAAATAACAAACAGATCTGCTGCAAAGCCTTGATTTTGGATTTTTTAATCACTGATCTCAGGAGGTGACTGACTTTTAAAAACCTAGTGAAGAGGACATTGCCTAGTATATTTCAGGAGAAATAAAAGCCTACAGAAGAATATAGCTTATTAGGATGATTAATTGGTGTCCATGCAAAAAAATTAATCAAAAAGCATTTCTGCCACTGGGAGTATGTCTTTGACCAAGTACAACACAAGGAAAAGCACTCTGATTCAATAGATAATTAATTTTTCTGAGAAGGTGAAAACAAAGTATGAAAATTTGACTTTTTATCTTCCTTCAAAAATCCTACAGAATGATAGGATCAGCCAGAGGCATTGTTTTGCATGGCTAGTAATGATAACACAAGAAAGCATGTGATTGATTTTTTTACTCCCTTTTTTTTCTTAGCAGGAAGGGAGAGAAAGCATGACCATTTTTCTCACTGTAGAGTGCAAAAAATGAGAAAACTTTTTTTGCATCTTAACATAAAAATCCCATCTCCACAATGCCAGTGAGGAGCAGCCTGAAGGAAGGTGACATGATCAAAGGTGTCCAGGTAGAGTGGGATCCCTGTAAGACACGGCTTCAGTATGCAGATGGTAACTCAGGCCTCTTTCAATTCAAACACAACCTCTTCCATCACTAGCTTTCTCTAGAAGTCATAATTTTAAACAGCTTTTCCCTTTGAGCTTCAGCAGCAGGGCAGCAGAAGTTCATCATCTCACTTGAAAAAAGGTGCCCCTTGGACGGGTTACAGGATTTACTTCAGCACTGGTTGCCAGACCAGTAAGGTTTTTTTGAAACAAAAGGATGGAGTATATTTTAAAATTAAGCTTTTCATATGGAAAGGCTCATCCTTTCTCCAAATAACTTGGGTTTTCATCAAATACTGGAAACAGAAAATTGCCCAGCAGGTTTTGCTTAAAAACTGTTCTTTATAAATAATTCAGCAGGAACTTTTTTTGGTAAGGAAAATTCTTCTAACTAGGTTAAGTACAACCACCACATAGCATAAAAACCATTCATTTGTGAGGCGTTATAAAAGAGTCTGAAGTGACACTGAGAAGTTCAGTGGTGCTTGTGGTGGTGTTCACAGATCTCTGCTCCCTGGTCTTCTTGACATGCAACCTTCTGTGCATGCAGTTTAAAGAGACAAGTCTAACACAGAGATAGATGCTTCCCTTCCTGTATGCCTGCACACTGGAAGGTGTGTGTGCTGACAGCAGTGTCAGCAGGAGGAGGAGTAAGACAGACAACCATCTGTACAGACTGCAGTGCTTCGCTTGCTCAGCCTACGTGGTTGCCACAAGCAGACCTAAAAGGGAAATGACAGTGGAGGGGTGGAAAACGCAAATGGGATAAGGAGAAAAAGAAGCTGAAGAGAAAGGCTGTCCTTGCTGCGGAGGCAGACTCCTTATGCACAAGAATATTTATACAGGAACCGTGTCTAGCTGGCAGTTACCTGCTGCCATCATGGAAGAACCCAGCCATGTGTGTGACACTGAGGATCAGTCGAGCATTTCACTTGTTGAAGTCACCTGTTCCTTCCCACTGAAAGGATGCACACACCATCCCATCTCAGCCCCAGCAATGCTGCCAGACCCTCACATAATATTCCATCACCATCTTTGACATCTTTGCTTCCTCCTCCCACCCCCAGCATGCTCTACCCCTTCTCAGGTCCCAAAAGTGGTAGGTGGGAAAGGGAAAGCCTGTATTTATCAGGCAGGCAGCCAAACAGAAGAGATAAATTGTGAGCTTGTACCAGGGCCCCTCAGAGTAAACTTAGCTGAAATCACTGGGTAATTTAAGAACAGCACAAGGGAAAAGGAGAAGATATATGACAGAAAAGTATGATCATACAAACCTCACCTCTAAAAGAAACAAGGTGAAGATAAGCACCAACCAGATCACCTGACTGGTGGAAATATGCCTGGGTGACAGAAGGACTCTCTGAGGAGCTCTTGCATTGAAGTTCTTAGTCACCATCACAAACTACAAACTGGGTTTCTCTTCCCCTCATTCTCCCAAGAAGTTTCGGTTCCACCTCTGTCACGTGATTACAGCATCACTGTGCCATTTGTGTCAGAGCCCGGATTTTCCCTTTTAATACACCCCCAAACAGCAATGACATTTTACATGATGCATTAATGAAAGGCTTAGCAACTGACTTGTGTCAAAACCTAAACCTTTGTGACTGTTAACATTTAACACTCTGCAAGTACCATAAAGGGAGTCCTAGAGCTGATGCTTGGTGTTGTACAGAGCATGCAGATGGCAAGTTGAAAGACAAGGAAGAATGGATGTTTCAGGGCAAATACAATCAGCAAATTTCTTTAAATAATTAAGGTTTCCTAGTAGATCAGGTAGACTTAAATATTTTCTCCTGCATCTATCTTACTTCACAGTGGCCAATCAACATCAGTCCCAAAGAACAGGCCTATCCAACACCTCAGCTTAGTACTGTAAAGATAAACTCTTAATGAGATTTTGAAAATCTGGACCTGATACTGTTCCTGGTATTGTTCAGAGCAAGAGACTCAGCTGAAAACAGGTTTGATTTTCACTCATTGCACCAGTAACTGCTTTAATTATAAATCTGAATTGTAGTAAGGGCCTGACCTGCTGACTTAGCTATAACAGTTGAAAACATTTACCTTACATGGGCAAAAAACCCTATAGGGCACAAGAGAAAAGAGGAAGACATACATAAAATAGCTGTGACATAACCACAAGAATAACAGTAGAAGTAAGCACTTAAACTCCATTGTTTTCTTGTTAGATTCTTTAGAAATACTTCAGATTCTATCTCAAGAAAACTCTGAAAATAAAAATTGGGACAAAAATCAGCTTGAGTGTTTTCATTTCTGCTATAGGCTAATAGCAAAAAATTTCTCAGAAAGAAAATAATTTTAACTGTTACTGACTTTTAACTCAGCAGAAGACCAAAGTCCCAGCTTCTCCTAAAAACTGAAGTGAACACACATCTCAAACCACACAATCCAACATGGTTTCATATTGTGGGATTTAGCAGTCTGCTGTATATCTTTTTAAGAAGAAAAGCTTCCAAAAGTGAGCAGATGCAGCAGGCTCAAAGTATCTTGGAACATACAAGATACACAAATTGTCTCTTTTTCTCTCAGAAAGGATCTGACTTTGCCTTTCCTGTTGAAATTGACCTATGCTAAAAATCCAGAATCATAAAAAGATAGCACAAAATAAATCTATTCCACTAGAGGAGTAAGAATCAGTTTCTGGTAACACGTCACCTCTTCCATTCTTCTGTTTAGCTGAGAAATTTCTGTTCTGACTGTTCTAAAATTGTGTCCTTACAAAAGCAGACATATTCTCCCCCCAGGTTTGCTAATGAACACCAGGGGACAGAACAGAAAATAAAGTGCAATGGTATGTCTATGTCTGTTCTGTACCTGTAAAACAAAACCAAAACTCTAGAGAAAATTTCATTGCTAGAAAATTACATTGCTGTTCAATTCCCTGAAACTGAACTACCTAAGTTTTGTGTTCAAAGTATAATGGCTGTGTTTGACATTTTTAAAGCCAGCTCATTCTGGCTGACTGTAGTATCTCTGGGCAAATCTACCTCAAGTACAGTTATTTAGATGATAGTTATTATATTTAAAGGTTTTGCTACAATCCACAATGCTTTTACCCTACAGACAGGAAGCCACAATATTGCAGCTAAACTTACATAGCTGGTCATCTTAGTTTCCCTCTTGAATTTGGAAAGTAGCCAAAGCAGCGAAGTCAGTAAGAAACCCTCAATCCCACAGGTACCAGAGGAAGCCTTGGTGCACGAGCTGCTGCGGACCATAAATTTACCAGAGGCTCCTTAACAAGTAGAAGGTCAGCCACATGAAAGTGATTCTAACAGGCAAAAACCATCAGTAAGTTAATGCTCCTTCATACAAACAAGCCTTTTGAGACGTCATCATCATCTCTACTGTATGGCAGTTACGTGCTCTTGAACACAGATGTGCCAAGGAACTTCTCACACCTGTTAGGTGGCACACAATAGTCACTCCAAACGTTTAGCAAAACCAAAAAAAGACTCACTTGAGAGAGATCTCCTACAAAGAACCAAAAAAGCCTGCCCTCAGCCTCTACTGTTTCACAAAATCCAAAGAGCAACCCAACCACCCAAGCTCCAGGTGCCTCAGTAGCTCAGTTTGGCACCACAGGGAGCTTTGCTGCACAGCACCCCCTTCCTGGGGCAAAAGCCAGGCCTGCTCAGGAACACTCCAACACTGCCCTCAGCTCAGCACCACGTACTACCCTTACGCCTTTACCAGTCAGCAGCTATACTCAATGTTCAGTACTGGACATTTTAGGAATAAAGTCCTTCTAAACACATAAAAGGAAACATCTCCATTGCAATTTTAAGCTTAATGACATCTTCCTATGTGCCAGACATCCCATACATTTTCCTTAGGCAATGGATATCTTGCTATGCTATCTCTCTGAGAGGGAATCTTCCACCCGTTATCTTCCCAGTAACTTTGCTGTCCTCATAGACATGAGATGAAAACAGCCAGGGGCATACCTGAAATCCTTGCATTTTAACATGTACTGAACTGCTAGGAAACTTTTTAATTGGAAAGGTCACAGGAGACAGATTTCTGGGCACATTTCCAGATAAATGCCACATTTCAGCAAAGCTCTCTCATCAGATGTTACATAAAAGGCAGACAAGACACTTTTCAGTGATAGCTTGCAGCAGGCCCACCTACCTCCTAAAGGTAAAGCTTAAATCCTCCAGAGCCATACAGCAGATCCTGCAATCCACAGCTGTGGAAGGTAAACACCAGTCTCCACTGTCCACCTCTCTTGCTGCAGCCATGCACTGATCAGAACTAGAAACCAGAAGCTGATACAAACTGAGGTGCTTCAGAAACTTCACCAAAAAAAATGAGGTGCTCCTAATCTGTTATTATTTTGGCTGGCTGTGCTTTTAACCTGAAATTGAAAAATGGGCATAAACCCAAAAATGCTCAGTTTTTGACAGTAAATTGAGTTCACTCTCTCACATGCCAGATAAACATCCTAAATCTTGGTGCACAATGGTGTGAAGGGATGGGTGCTCTTTGCTCCCCCTTCTATGCAGATACACTCTTGACCAGATCAGCTTTCTTAGCATGAAATCCAATACATTTTCTGGAACTGATTCAGCTCTGTTGCACTAGTATTTTCCAACAACAAATATAATTTCATCACTAAACTTACAAGCAGTTCTAGCAACACAACAAAAAATTACCAGAAACCAGACCTCAGCCTTTCTACTCACCTCCTTACTGTCTCACTGTTTTCCATCAATGGATTATGCCTCTTTTCTATTTCATTGGTGAGTGTCAAGGGAAAAATTCATCCTACTCCATATTGTTCCCAGTTATTCCCACTCCAAAGCTTTCAGCAAGTTTAAACATAAATTCCTGGAGCTTCTAGCTCTTAGTACTTACTAATTCCAGTTAAGCAAAGGAAGAGTTAAATCCAGTCTCAAGACTTTGTAATAATTATTCCCTATAACCTCCATCCATGCTAAGCCTGTCTCACAGAAAAAGCAATGAGATTTACTATCTACAGAGTACAAGAAAAAAAAGGGCAACAAATATTTTTAGTATTTTATTAACTTTAACAAAACCAGCAAATTAAAGGGCGACCATCTTTTTGGAGAGGATTCACATTTTAATGGCAGGTATGAATATATAACAAACTATATACAACTGTGTCAGCCATCAACTGAACACTAATCAATGTAATCCAAATCTTCTGGGATTCCAAAACCTTTATCTATTCTGCTCTCTTCAAATCCAAATTTACGCTTGGCCCAGGACTTTATTGAAAAGATGTTATCTGTAAACAGAATGAAAAACATTCATTTTGAGTATTTAGGAAAGCATGATTTACGGTCTTGGCTACAACAAAATCCTTCCATTTGCAGTACCTCTTGTCGATATGAAAAAGGTACATAGTGGGGAACATCATTATCAAGTAGATTTAGAACAGAAAACATGAGGTTTTTGTTAATAACCTTCAAAAAAGAGGAAATAATTGACTTAGCACCAAATAAAAATATGTTATCTTTATCTTTCCTTGCTCCTCTTTTACAAGGAGACTAAAAGCTACGATTACAGTGTAAGCCTGCTATAGTGATGAGGTAAGTGTGAATATGCATAGTAAGTATTTTATAGGTCCTTCTTCAACTAGACACCTACTATGTGACTGTCTACAGCTATAAAAATTGGATTTAAATTTACTGTAAGGTCCTTTCTAGTCCTGCGTGTTTGTTCACACACTGTATTTTTTGAAAGTTAAAAAAAAAGACATTCAAGAAGTTTTATTTTAGTCAGGACTTCTCTTTTTAGCATCACATTAACATATACATTTTGTTCAATGTAAAGTAATTTTTCACTGCAGCATTTACTGAAACTCATTACGTCATTTTTAACACCCATAAATTGCAGCATTCCTTAAGGGAGGAAGTGTTCCCTGTCTCTGCACAGCTTAGAGATATTTTTTCTTTTCTTTAACCATCATACATTTGGTTTTAAAACTTTCTCTTCAAAAGAAAAATATGCTGCAGCATATAACCAAATTGTCTAATTAAATAGCAAAGTACTTTCTACAGGCTGTGGCACAGTTCTTTTACCTCATTTGAGGCCTTGAGAACAGCCTGTCACCAACAGCAGAAAGCCCTGACAACTCCCAGAATACATAATTTTATTTCTCCATATGCAATAAACAACCCAGATATAAAATAATAGTCCAAAGACTAAGACAATGATATCCTGCTGCACTTGGCACAACCAATGACAGCAAGCAGTCCGTCAGTAGGTCACCTATTCTAGACAAAAAATTATAAACAATATTCTAAATAATCTTAAAAAACCATAAGTACATATAAATTGTTTGCTTTGCAAAATGGGAATGAGTACAGCAAAGTTAAGCAACAACAGAAAACTGGGTTAAACTTCAACACGAATTTCATTACACTGGCATTCCTTAAAACTATGCATCATTTTACCTGTCAAAACTGATAATTAGTTTGAGAAATATCTACTTTGTATCAGCATCCATCACATGGTAGCAGCAACAAGATTCCACAAAACATTCTACTTTTAGGAAGAAATGAACATTCAGAACAGAATTAAACTTTCTGAATACCTGGGCATCACCATTTCAGTCTCTATTGCGTTCCTCATCTTAAGAGATTTTAACTCATCCAAGGAAACAAGTTGCAGGATTTAACACAGTGCACATGACAGCACCAGAAGGACAAATCTGTTATGGCATATGAAGTATATTCAGTAACTAAACAGAGAAGATTTATTCTTTTTGTTGAATCATAATAGTTTTATAAGTAAAATAAATTTCTCCATGTTTTTGTAAGTGAGGACTATCCTATGTCAAATCCTAATCAAATTTAAAGTTCTTAACACTGAGTAGGTCTTTTACTGAAACTGCTGTAGTGAGAAGCTGTGTCACTGCAATACACACCAGTCCATCTGTTGGCTGCCTCCTTGGCCACTTGGTTTGTTTGGCCTGAAACAGAGAAAAACACCAACAACAATAAAAGCACACATCACAGTAAAATCATCACATAGTTTCAAGGCACAGAGACTAAATTTTTATTGATGTCATTTTTATGGAACCACAAAATGTAAGGAAGATATTCTATTGCTTCCAAACACTTGTTTTACACTTTTAAGGTTCCAGCAAGCACAAAGCTAGGTTAAAGAAAAAGAGGAGCAAAGAGCATTAAAGATACCGTATGAACAACTGTAAGTTTTTAAAGTGTATTTTAAAATAAAATAACCCCAGTTTGGCTTGCCTAGGGGCTAATTGTCTTCACCAAGATTGGAACTAGATACATGGCCTGAAGATACCAGAGGCAACAGAGATGGAAAATATTTCATAATCTTCTCCATACATAAGTAAACCATCACATGGGTATGCATGACTCTATACAGATAAGGAAAATGACAAGGCAGCAGTCTATCATATCAATACAAAAGTTTATCATATGGCTCTGGAATGTCTCTATGGTTTTGAGAACACCCTCAATGAAATGAAGACAAAATAATGTTTCTGGCTATTAAATTTGGCTTATGTCCCTTAACACCACTCCAGTAAATTACCATTACTACAAGCAGGTTTTGTATAGTTTCCATGAGGCAAAACAACCAAGAAGAATTCCTCTTAGATCACCTTGCTCCCATTAAAGTAAGTACTGAATTGAATCAAGCACTTAGGCTGTAACGTGGGAATTTATCAGAATCATTCTGGTTCTCACGCCCACATGCAACTTACTTATTCCCAGTCAGGCTTGTTAGTACTTGCATGATAATACTCATTTGAATGGTCAGCATGAAACTTGTCTCCAGGGTACTGAGATATGAATACATGATCAGGTATCCATTGTTATACACATTAAACTTTAGGCAAAATCAAATTATGTTGAAAAATCATCTACTAGCACACAGGAAGGGAAGTACTCATTATTCCAACCTTAATACTCCTGTAACGGATAGGAAAAATGTTTACATTGGAGTAATACACTATTTCAAAACCAATATAGCTTCTAAAATTGGCCTACAATTAGAAAGTTTGAGCACAGCACAAAGAAAAGCAAAAAGATGAGCAAAAAACTGAGTGGGAAAGAAAATGGCATTTTTGCTTGCTTGCATGCATCAGAAATTCAGTTCTTCCTAGCCTGATAGAGGTATCTTTTGTTTCCTTTGCTGAGTGCTTGCTGCCATCCCCACTTGTTCAGTTCCACAACTGGCAGGCACTGACAACAAACTTGCAGCTAATGGAATTTCGAACAATACTTAACCTAACCCTACTTAAAGCAAGTCTGCAGAGCAAGAGCTTCCACTCATCAATACTTTATATGTGTGACCTACGACACTTCCCTCAGCATTTTTCTAAAATTCTACCATAAAACTTGACAGCTGTATTTGACTCCAAGTAATAAAGTGTGAAATGAAGTGGAGGAAAGTGGGATAGCATTAAACTCCATGGATCCAGAGCTGTGAGGTGACAGCATCCTGGTGGTGGGTGAGCCAACCTACTCCACAGCACCTGCAAGGTCTCAGCAGAAAGCTCAGCTTTGCTGGAAGCAGCTGACCAGCACAAAAGTGGTGGCATGATGCCCTCACCCTGCAAACACTGCTCACGCGTGCTAAAATATACATACGTGATCATGTGTTCTGAAAATGTGACTTCACACCTCTGTCAAAGAAAAGGCTGAGGTGATGACAGACACAGGCTGGACAACAAGTCAGAATGGCAGTCACTGCCTATAACTGAGTTGTGGCTATAAATGAGAATATGGTAGTGAGAGCAGGAAGCTATAATGGGGAAATACAGACAGACAGACATATAATCCCCAGTGTCTCATGGCTACAGGTGAACCTTAGCTATCTGAAGACAGGATTTAAGTCCCCTGGGATCAGTCTTAAGTCTTGCCTATGATTCCACTGCATGATCTTGTGTGTCTGCTGCAACCAATACCATGCCTAGAAGAGGAACAAGAGACAGGCTTTGATAGTTATGGACCTGCATCTCCAGCCACATCTGCATCATTGCCAGCATCTTCCAGAGACCTCACAAGACTGTCAGAAATTAAGAACTCTGTACCTTCACTGCTTTCTGGAACTCTTACAGTTGCTTGCTGGAACTTTCATTGGTTGCACCATCTGTATGTATACATGCACGGAGGATGAGGGAAAGCAGGAGTAGTAAAGCAGACACCCCCGGACACACCTAGATTGTGTATGGGTGTAACTAACTCCAAGTCAAGCTACTTCTGCTTGTTCTCTAGCTCCAGGGGATTACACAGCCAGGTTGGTTCTTAGACTGCACTGAAAAAGAAGCTCAAGGTCTGAAGAGAGCAGTAGCATGGGAACTCAAAAATATACACTCCAAAACATAATCAGGACACCAACTGTGTGAAGCTGTAAAAAAGGAGAAACTCAAACACCACACTAAGGGCAACTGGCTAATTGCCAAAACCATCACAACCATGTAGTCCCAAACTTGGCTGGAGTCCTTCTGATCCTCCTGCTCACCAGAGCTGCTCTAACTGAACTTGATTTTTGGCAACTACTAAATAGTACTCCAGTACTGAATCTGCACAAGACAATGAAAGGCCAAATATACAGTAGAGGTTTGCAACAGGGGAGGCAACATTTTCCAGATGCTTCCAGATGTTCTCATTATCATTAGGCTCTAGTTACAGTCTGTATCTATACATCTGTATATAGGCTGACAATATATGTGATTGCTGTCTGAAAGCTGCAAAACAGTCCATTTGTTCTGGACATTACATATTTATTTTACCTATCTGCGTGACAATGAATCAACAGACTTTCCCACTGCCATGTCTGCAGGATACAGGTCATATATTTGGCTGAGGCACATACCTGTATCCTCTGCTGACTAATTTCAGGCACATTTGGCATTTTCTAAGAAAGAAAATGGAAGCTTGCATTTTTGTCTCCAAAACTGAACAAAAGCAACCACTGTATGTACATACATTGCTGTATGTACAGCAATGGAAGGCCCAGGAGCAGCAAGACGTGAAGTGCTGGTCTGTTATGTCAGCAGAACACAGCTGGAAATATGCCCAAAACAGTGAAAGGCTACAGGACAGAGAATCATTTTGACCAGTCCTCATGAAAGTTTTTTTTTCCCTCAACCCCTAGTATCTCTGGAGAACTGCAAGGAACTCAAAAAGCCCAGATTCTGGGAGGTGAACCACTATCCCAAGCATATTGTGATTGTCCTTATGACTGGGACAATCCCCTCTATCCCCACAGAGGAAAGGAATGGCACGGAAAGGAAGGTCCAGGCACAGTAAACGTCTAAAAAGAAAATGAGGGCGAGTTGGAAACATGCTTTTCAATGCAGGCAAGTGGCATTCTACCAGTGACCTGCGGGTATTTTGGAGCAGGCCAGGAGACAGAGGTGACAAAAGGGCACGTGGACAGCTGTCAGAGGGGCACCAAAAAGCTTCTAAAGCAAATGGACAGCACCTGGTCAGGAGTCAAGGCTAGCAGCACAGAACATCAGCACAGCAGTGTTTCTAACAAATCTCAACAGGCATTATATATTGACTCAAATCACTGTAAGGCCACAATGTTTCTGATCCAACTCAGGAAGCCCCTACAGTCATTCTCAGCATACTGCAGAACTACAGCCTCCTCTTTCCTTCTTCCCACAGCTCCCGGATTTTCTCACTTTTTTCACTGGAAGGGAGAGAGAGTTTGAATTAAAAATCCTATTTGCATTCCAAAATTGAATGGCCAAAAGCTGTAGAAGTCTCAAATATTTCTACAGGGCAAAAATCAATTGTGACAGTAACAACCACCATCTCCTCAGAAACATTTTCCAAATATACTTTAGGTTCTTCCTAAAAACATTTTAAGTCTCACACATATCATTACAGGAACACTAAGGATACAGTCATGGGACAGTATTCAAATTCAGATTGTAAAGGCATCATATTATAGTTCTAGTAGCAATAGTAAAAGAAACAAAACAGCGACAAACCAATGGCCAGAATCAGCTCACAATCACCTGAGCTGGCAGAAATGAACAAAGAGCTGTAGCTTCCTTTGATCTCCTAGATTCTACTCTGGCATTTTCTGGGTAACTTTAAGGACTTCTAGGTCCAGGAACCTCTACTTCCCTAGAATAACAAAAGCTAATTGTATTTATAAAGCTTACACACTTCAGTGCCAGTTTTGACCTATCACAACTAATGCCACAAGAAAATGGTATGGACTTCCTCACTTAAAAGGCACACGACTGCAGAGGGAATTAACACCTTACCAAAGAGAGAGCCACCCATCAGCCTGTAGGGTGTTAGCAGATATATGCAAAATACAACTGCAGTCTTCAGCATGTGGGCGAGGGAGTAATTTTACAGCATGGATCACAATTCCTCTGCATGAAACGCAGGAAACAGCTGCAACTGTTCTCAGGGACCAGGGCGGATTATTAGCCCAAAGATTCCCCGTCTCTCTCGTGAAACTGGTCAGGGTGAATTAAGTGCATTAAGTGGATTTGAATTCCTGTAATAAATATGCATTCACTTAGACTGAATTCAAAGATGAAAAATGGCAACTACCATAGGAACTGTATGTGAACTTGAACCTCCCATGACTCTGGATAACTCTCCTCAAAAGGCAGTGGATAATCATTCTCCTGCACATAGGTTGCCCTTACTTTCCAGAAACGTTATCTTGTTATCACGACAGTGACAGACTTGTTTTCCTACTTCTCCTGGGGCAGCATCACTATAATATCCTGTGATGCAGTTTCCAAAATTCTTCCCACTAATGAAAACATCTCATGCAAATAAAGATCCCATCTCCAAAGGCCAGAGTAGAAGGTGAGCATAGAAATTATACACCTGTCATCCACAGAGAGTACAAAAGATTATTGCCTAGTAATTCCTATCCACATGTCCATTCACAAACTGACACCACAGACCCTGATCAAGAGCCTGTGGCTTGCCATTGGAGAATATTTACGGCAGTGATGTGATGAAGTGGCTTCTTAAGGTCCATATTTGAGTATCCTTGAGAATAAGTAATCTACAACACTGTCAGCAGGCTGAATTGCAATGTGGCAAGAAGAGCTTTACAAGAATGTTTTGTAACCCTGTACCAGGCAGATACCTCCATACTACTGGAAATCTTTATCCTCCCCCATGCTTCCCAAAGAGGCATTTCCTCTTATAAACAGAATAAAGAGCGGCTGTGTAGGAAAGTGATAGCACATCAGAATTCTGTCAACTCCTTTGAATTCAAAATAACACATCACTCTTCCCCCATACTCCAGTATCCTACACAACATTTTTCCTCATGGCATTAATCAACAGGTCACAATGCTTCAGAATTCATTACTAAATTCAAGTCAATGTGTAAATATGATTTCTCATTTAAATGGCATCACAAACTCAACACAACTTTTTATACTGACTTATTTTAGACTCCGAATAAAGCTTCAGCACTACAAGAAAAAACACTGACAGTTATGAATGTTACCTATTGATCTACAACTATTCTGAAAAGCATAGAACGCAATATAAGCTATTTGAGATAGAAAAATACTCAAGAATACTGATATATGAATTAACTAAATCAGCATTTCTGCTGCAACACCAGTTGAATGAACATGAACATATAGACACCACAGTGCCAGTCTTGTCTACCTGGTGAGACGTAGCAGTGCACAGTAAAGCTACTAAGTATATATGCTTGAAAATGAACCTGAACATATAGACACCACAGTGCCAATCTTGTCTACCTGGTGAGACGTAGCAGTGCACAGTAAAGCTACTAAGAAGCTGATCCACATTGCTGAGAATATGCTTTTACAGGGTCTGTGATCTCTGTCAGTGTGTTTGAAAAAAGTGTCAAGTCTCATCAGCAAAAAACTCCCTCTGTCCAGTATGAAAAGGTCACACTGTCAAATTTCATCAGTACTTACACAGGGTCTCCTTGAAAAATGTCCAACAGAATTTGTCAGAATTTCTACCAAAAAATTCCTCTATGCAAGACATCCTCTTGCACTTAAGTTTACTATATTCATGTACCTACAGAAAAAGACCATTTACATTTCAGGTGTTGTACTTGAATACTCATGCTGAAATCTCAGTTGCATAACTAAAATACATCAATTTTCATCTAAAGAGCAGAGGGAAGCAAAGAGCTTGCAAAACAGAAACAAGCACACCAACTTGATTCAGGACTGATTCAGGGCTCCCTGACACCACTCTGTTTTTCTTGCACTGGACAACTCTTCCTTCCCCACTTCATTCACTAATAAATGTCACTCCTTCAGCACAGCTGAAGGAACTTGCACACTTCTGAGCTGCTGAACTGTATTTCACAACTGTATTTCATATCTCAGGGCACCATGGTTTTTGGCCAGATGTGGATTGTAATCTGCTGTGACCTCAGGTGTCACAGACATTGTAGACAAGAGTCTAGAAGGCATCGCAAGAGGTTCTCTGGTCTCTGTCACCACAACTCAAGGCATGTTCAACTTTACCTATGCCATTTCTGAGGTATTTGTTGCCTGTTTTTAAGGTTTCAAATTTTCTGGCCCTACAATTTAAGGCTATTACTTTTTGCCATCTTCTCCATGAACCCGAGTAACAGGCTATTCCTTTTCTTTTCTTGAGGAGATACAGATATGCAAAACCCACCAGGAACCATCTTCTTTTGGGCCCTATTTTGGTAAAGTTTCTTTGTCTCTTACAATGTGATTTCTCAATGTCCTTTTGCTCTACTCTGAGCACTTAATTATATGAATGCTTTGAAATAAATTATGTTACATCCAGGTAGGATATCCAACACTGACACTGTTACAGCTGAAGCCATGCTAAAGCCTTTAGTGCCACACTTTCTGCCTTGAGGAGAAAGATTATTTCATACATCTCATTGTGGGTTATACCACTGCTTTTGTATCTTAATGAGGGAGCACAACAAAAATTTTTATATTCAACCTGTAAACTACCGTAAATCTGACATCTTTTTTCAAATCCTCCCCCGTAACCAACAGCCTCAGATCATTTGTGTAGCACAATATCCTTGAATACAGGTAACACCCTTGCACTTGACACTACTGAATGCTATCCATAGTTTATTAGACCATCCTTGCAATTTGTCACGATCATTTTGAAATTACATTTTTTCCTTTGTCCGTGCAGTCTCTCTTAGTGTCATCATCTGCAAATATAACAGAAGAACATCTTCTACAGTATTATCCAGCTCACTAATATAAACACTTAGCAGATGCACATACATGACAGACCACATTACAGAGCTTCATCAATTCCACCTCCCTTTCTGATACCGAATTGCTCACACATTATAAAGTAGTTTGAGATTCACATGACTGCTGCTTCATCAGGTCTGGATTTCCCTACCTTCCTTAAAACAGTGTCATGCAAAACTGAGTCAAAACACCAAAGACAAACTTCCCTCAATCTACAAAGATCTCATACAGTGGCAGAGAGAAAACCTCTGTGTTGTTCTAGGTGTTTCCAACTTGTTTTCTGTTCTGAATTTTTCTCTGATATCCTGCTCTTTTCAGTGAAACTAGCTCATATGACATTAAAGTGAGAAGGGAAGAAAAACCATTGGAAATACTGTCAAATGTGCCAACATTAGTCTTGAACTTCTACAATCTGCCCTGCAAAATCTTCAGTTAAATAGCATAGAACAAGGTATCTATATTAGGAATATACAGTCATTATCCAGATAAACCCATAATGAAAACATAACATACCATCCCATGAAATATGGAAGATATTTTAACATAAAAGATTAGCAATACGTTTTTTTAAGCAAGGCCAGGGAAGATCTCAATTTGACAGTTCTGCATGTTAGCAGTAAAGACAATGAACTAAAATCCACAACACCCTTCCTGACCTACTTTTGCATGTGAAAGTCATAAAAAGATATAGACCAGTACATTCCTTCAAATACCACGATAACTTTATCAAAATTATCTGAATGAGTGCTACCATGCACAACTAACCTAGCAGGTCTAACACTAGAAGACAGAAGCAAAATACTTACTCCACAAAAACCTTTTTGTTTCATATATAAATGGATCTATAGATGAGATGCTTTCATCAGGGCACTCCTAAAGACCAGAGTGTCATAAATGTAGCCATAAGCCAATTTACTCCTAAATAAAAGAGTGTCATAAATGCAGCCATAAGTACCCATTTTCCACATCACAAATTTTATCAAGTGCCTATCATTCCCAAGCAGTTCAACAGCTTTTGCCATAAGGATTTACAGGCAGAGACAATAAAGCTATTCCCACATACTTCACCTAGAAGCCTCTCACTTTAACTATTTTTTCTGTCATTCCAATATAAACAAATAAGAAACAAAATAAAGAAAAAGAGCAAAAACATGTCTTGTGAGTGTTCTCATTTGATGTAAAGTAAAAGTAACCTTCCAGAGTGGCAAATTCCTTTAAGCAGGGTGTTTGCTACATATATTCTCTAAAGATTCGGTCCTCCAACTACCTTCTTTCTGAATGTCCAAGAAAAGCCCCAGTGACAAAACACAGCGTTTTGCTTACTAGCTAAAATGCAGCCTCATTTTAAAGCAAGTTGGCTTAAGCTGACACTCCCTAAGAACAGTCTGGCTAGAATGTGTTTGAGGTATAAAACACAAGTATGCATGAGTCTAAATATTTAGGACAATTTCTCATTGCAGAGTAACCTCTTATCTGAAGACCAAACAGAGACAGAGAAATTCTCTGAAATGCAGACAATAAGGGCCTTTTGCGAAAGCCAAATGACCCTCCTGGAGTTAAGCTTTCCAGCTTCAGCCAAAAGCCCCACATTTCACTTCAAGCTTTATGCCTTAGTTACGTACGTACAGACACTTCTTAAGTTGCCCAGTTTGACCTCGTGGCCCTTCACTCATTATTCTTCATGGCTGTTATATTTTATTTCTAGGTGCCAAAAGCTGCTCACTCATTCACGCAGTCCTGTTGCTCCCTCATTCAGGTCTTTTCAAATCCATTTTCTAACAGTTCAACTCATTGCAGAGTTCATGAAAATGCCCTTATGAAAACTTGTCACCTGCTCCTAGCTGGTCAGAAGATCCCTGGTTGCTCTTCAAAAACTAGGACATGACAGACAATTCTGTGAGGTACATGACAAATGACCACATGTATGAAAGTCTTGTGAAGAAGGCAGTGAAAGATTTCATCAGATTTTCTGGATGGAAAGAGAGATTTCAAAGACCTCAGAAGAGTCCATCACAAGACATGGGCATATACATCATCAGTTCCTAACCTGAGCTGACAAACTTGCTTTTTTATCGCTGGTGAACTTCAGCAGTGGAATGAAGGGCCAAGGTGAGAACTGTTTAACTTGTTTTTGTCAGGGAAGGTCCTTAAACCACTACATTACAGCCTCTGGTAATCACAGCCAGGTTCTGCTTATCAAGTGTTTCCTTAGTCAAAAGACCAGCCTTTTCAACAGCTGAAATGAAAAAAGTCTCCTTTGATTTTCAAGATAAAAAAAAAAAATTAGAAGGGCTGAAGACAAAGGAGCAGATACTCTGCTTAAACTGGCAATTCCATCCAGTTTCTTATGATTACCAAAGAACCTTGAATCAGTAATCCAAGTACACATTTGTAACTCCATTCATTAAATACCCTGTTCCTTTTCTCAACTTTACTTAACAGCTAAAATTTTAGCGTTACTGTATGGAACTATGTTTACATACAAGTACATTTATTACTCCTCATTCTTCCTAGAAACTAAGTTATGTTTAGTTTTCGTAAGTTTGGTTTATCTTTTAATGTAGTTTTTGAATTGTTAATTTAATTTGTCAACCTTCCAAATGAATGACAAGCCATTCCAAGATCAGTACAGGGAGCAGGGGTAACAAAACAAAATTCTTAGTTTGTTGAGAACCAGTAGAGTAAACATGTCCTTTTGTTACTGGGCACATCTGTATATATTCTGGTACTCCATGATGAAGGAGGAAAAAAGGTGTGTGAGCCATGTAGTTTTGTTTTGATTAGCAGCAGATAGCCTGCAAGTCACATACATGAACATCCATTGTCTATTTCCTATCATCTTCTCACCCAGATTCTCTGGAGATGAATATATTAAATATACAATACTCTGTGATATGAGACCAAAAAAAAGGCGTTCTTGCTTTTATAACTATTATTTTTCTATGTACTTTTAAGCAAGTGTCTGTTTTGCTCCAAAGAAAGCTTAGTTTAACCCACTAAGACTAGCATAAGGGTGAGTGATGACACAAGTCTAACACCAGCAGAATGATTAATTTCCAACGGCAGACCTTTGTTAATGGCATTGCTGCACAAACTGCAAAAAGCACAGCTTGTCTCTCAGATGCCAGGTGCATATTTCATGGTCAGTAGGTAGGAAACATCCTCCTAATTGCAAACTGAACATACTGCATCTAAAGGTGACTAAAAAATAATTTTCTCTAAAGGCTTCATCTCTACACTATTGACCTTGGTGGCATCTAGACCAGGCTTAAAATTATTTATAGACTTCCACTTTTCCAAGTGGAAACATTGAATTTTAAAAATAGATACTTAATAGTTCATTAGCTGATATCGCTGACAAGGCTTTTTAGTTTAAACCACCTCTCTGATACAATTTCTGAACAACAATCCATCTTTGAACAACAACCCATTAAATCCTTTTGTAAATTATTGGCATTCTGATGCATTTTGAGTAAAACTGATGCAACTCATTTTAAAGTCTCTCCATTAGGCAGTATAGTCCAATAGTCATTTGATTTCTTCACTACTGTTTCTCTTCTGAGAACAGGAACTATTCCCAGCATTAGTAAGAGCCCCCCAAAGAATCTAACACTTGACACTAAAGTTTTTGTAACATGAAGTACATCTGCATATGTAGCATATTTTCAAACTGATTTGAACATAAGAGAATAGCTGGGTGTACCAACAAAACAACCCCCAAACTATGCACTCCAAAAAATCCAGTAGCTAAACCAACATTAACTTTTCAGCATTCACCCTTTAGATATTAAGATGAATGAAAAAATGGAACAGTACAGAATGATTTTCTCATACTGTCTGTATACCCTGACAATTCCTCAGTTCGTCAAGCTACAATTTTCATTGTTTAGAAACATCAGAATTAGAAATTTTTGAAGGACCTAAAAGGAAAAAAAGCCATTGTCAACTACATATTACATATAACATGACATTTTCATGGTATTTAGTAAATGGATGTTTTACCAAAATTTATTTTCACAGAATCACGTTAAGTATTAGTTTTAGAAAATAACCTGAACTGGACTGGCAGTAATGCCTCTGAGACCACACATTCAGAGAGTCAAAAGAATAACTTACGTGGATATTTGTAGTTTAAAATCGTGTCCATTTGAACCACTTGTCTCTCTTGTCACAGGATACAAATAAACAGAGAGAGATAAAGTAAAAAGGTTGACACCAAAATTGCTACATGTGTTGTATCTGGTAGTTTGCTAATTTTTGAGAAAACAAGTTTGCCTAGACATGTTCAGATCACTGTTTTAAAGGTAAAAGCCTAAGACATAAAAGTTATCAGTAACCAGGCATTCTAAAAACACGCTAAATCAAAAAGGAATGCTGACAGGCAAGATCCCAGGCCCCATAAATATTAGCAATCATACCACATAGAAGTCACTTCAGTCAGTATGTAACTATTCCTGAAAGAGCTGCCCTATCCAAAGGCACACAGTAACAAAGCATAGCTATTGCGAAAAAAAAAAAAGCAAATGCCTAACAATGTTTTAATCATTTTAATTCCTTTCATTACAGTGAAAGAACAAGAAGTTTGAAATTCTAGAAATGTTTATTTTACAGTGAGTATTGAAAGTGTTTAGCTGTTTCCAATTACAAGCTGACCAGCAACTCACAGTAAAGTCCCTACCATTTATACACTTACGGTGCCAGACAAACTTTTCTATAAAATTAATTATGAGAAAAATTTTATTAGCTCCCTAACACCTCTCTCTGGTGGGCAGAAAGAATTAAACATACACAGCAAGGTAATCTTGATATTAGGTGGAGCTTTTTCTGTTGACCTTATGAAAATCTGCATAAATTATGAACTATTGTAAGCTTGCACTCTCCATGGCTTTGTTGCCTACCATAACCTTTAGAGAACCTAGCAGCATCATGTCTCCAACTCGGCATCCATGCATGCCATGTCACATAAGAGACAAATCTCTCTACAATGGCTGCTCTCCCATGAGAATACATTCCCGCCTAGACAGACACATCTCAAAGGCGAGAAACAATGTTCCTGTCCTGTACTATCTGAAGCAGGGTCACAAGTTGAAAAGAAAAGTATTTGGCTTTTTTTACTTCAAATTATTCTTGTCAGTTTTACTGCCTTTGAGAAATAATTTATTAATCAACCCTAACTCACATAAGGTATCTTAAAACAACATTACCAAGTGGCAAAGACAAATTTCTGAACTGCAAAGGTCATTAGAAAAAAATCCACATGTTTTGTTGTTCTAAATATATTTTTGCAATACTGTCTCTGTAAAATGGAATTATCTGAATATCTCCACAAGACCAGACTATTATGTAGCTTCCTCTAGTGGTCAGTCCCTAAATCTTGTTGCTTCTGCTATTTACTCTAGTTACTTGTTACACACAAATTCCGTGTTCAAATGTTGTAAATTTGAGAAGGCATTAACATTTATATTGCAATGTACTTCTAATACAAAAGCCAAGGAAACGAAGCCAAAACTTAGAGCAAAACATTTGTTAGTGACACGAAAACAGTGAACTAACTAAACAGTGAAGTCAGCAAAAATCAGAGTTATTAGTTTTCCCATTTGCCCCCTTGTGAATATGCATTATAATATATTTTGTTACATGGTCAAGTTTGACTTTCCCACCATGAGACTCAGGAAGCAAAGACAGATGTTCAGTTTTTAGCTGAGTCTTCAGATATTTGCTACGAATCATTCAAACTTTTGTTTTGACCCTGAAAATTATGTATGTGTGTACGTGCACATTTTAATGAGCCTTGCTGCTGTGCAATTGGCTTCTTTCTGCAAAACTCTGCTGAGGGAGGGGGCAACTTAAAAAGACACAGCAAAGCATTCACCAAATTTGAAGACCACTGAAAACAGATGAGAATTTGATACAGCCCTAAAATACTGCAAGAAGAACCAAGGCAGCTCTCTGTCATACAGGATGAGAAATTAACAGGATGAAATTTTACACTGGGCATCAGGAAGATTTCCATACAGGCTGAAGTCATTAAGGAGGAAGAGGGAAAACCCAAAGGTAGAAAGTGACAACTGGCCGTTACAAAATATATTTTACTGAACAATTCAACTGGAAAAAAAGAGTGCGATTACATAACATAACAGCCATGTCTGACTCTAAAATAAGGTAGTTAGAAATCTGCTCAGGTGATTTAACTGAAAATAATCCCAAGGGTTATGTTATCTAAATTGTACAGAAGTAGAAAATCCTATCACCCATGTGCAGTTTGAAAATCTGTGAATGAGTAACTTCTATAATATGGCTTTTTTCTGTGAAACAGCAGCAATAACTCTGACGTCTGCAATAACTCTGATGTCTAGCTGAATGCATTCCATTGCCTGAGATTCTTTATTGCCTTCTTACTTCTGCCTTTGCACTTTTCTGCACTCTGGAACTGAAAGAAATGCCCCTAATTTTTTTTTTTTTTTTTTTCCTATTCAGTCTCTTCCATAAAGCCTGTCAACTTCCATTCAGCTTTGACAAGGATATTAACTCCCCAAAACTGACACCATCAATTATTCACTCATACATTTCCAGCAACAACGCACACTGCTACTGTAGCAATGCCTGACAAAACATATAATGAAGCAGAAACTTTTAAAATTAAGTTCAAGGACAAATTAATTTTGAGACACTACTGGGAAGCCTACAGGTAGCTCAATGGTTGGTGCTAACCTCACAAATCCTTCAAATGCTCATCCCTCCATCACAGAAATTCACATGGAGCTCCCACACATTTGGACAGAAAAACCCAAATCCACAACATACAGACAAAAGACAAGGGCATGACTGAAGCAACTAAGTATTACATTTCCCTTTTTTTCTTTCTTTCCAGGATACTAGTTTGCATGTTACCAGCTTGCCCTAGCATTGCAGCTGTGATTTGCTCCTTTGTGCCGTGTTTATGAAGGTGCTCACCGTGACTGTTTCAGAAGAGAGGCTCTCAAACCATTCTGTGAGATGCTGACTGTAAGGGTACCTCAGCAGTTAAAATACCTGATGTTACACATCCCTCTGCTGTTGGTATCTGCCTAACCTCATTCATTTTTACAGCTGGAATCAGCTGGAATGTGTCTTCTCCTCAGGAGAGCAGGCAGCAAGGGATTTACAGCACAGTAACTAACCTCAGGTCTCAAGTTTGCTTATTCCCTGGCATACCATTACATCCTTAGGGAAAGATAACACAGCTGACAAAAAATGTCACAGCTCCTCAAAATAAACAATATCTGTCCATATTTGGAGAGTGCTGCCAACTCTGTTTATGTTCCTGGCTTTCTCTCAGAACAGCTCTAAAGCTGTGGACTTTGTTAGTAAAATAAGGAAGAAGAAAGATTTAGCCACATCTCTTTTCAGAAAAAGTTTTGTGCCTGTTTCTTGTCACTTTGTAAGAGAATTTTGGCATTATAGCAACCTGAATATGCAGTGGTGCTTGGGTAGCAATGTAAGAGCCTAATAAATAAAACATGAAAGCTACAGTAGAGAAAATTGAATAAAATTTCATGAATGCTTTTAATTTTTCATGCTAAGGATCAAAATATTAAGCACATTTCAGTGCCAAATTCTGTATTAAAGTCACTCATCATTCTCTATATTCCATTAGAGTTAGAAACTCCAACCAAAACCCAGCATGTCCGAGACAGCAGAGTCAGTCAAGAGTGTGATAACCTACTTCTGTGTAAGTGACAATTAAGTGTCTCTAATGAAATGCTTATGTTTTAAATAGGCAAGACAAAGTAGAAAGATACCCCTCTTAACAGCATGGAACTGAAGGCAAACAGGAGCTAGAGACTCCTCTTCCTACACACATTCTAGGGTACAGCACAAGTTAGAGAATTAACATGGTCCTGGAAAGGATGATCCTGATATTAATTCTAAAGCATCAGAGTATTTTAATTATAGGATTGTTTCTCAGCTGCTCAGGTGGTGGCAGAGTAAGTATCAATAAACCTCCTCATATATAATAGAACAGTACATGAAAAGAAATGGTCAGTGTACCTGTTTTTTATTGCTCAGCTTTAAAAAGAAAAGCAGCTATTCTTTGACTAACCTCTGAATAACAGATTTTAAACTAAAGAAGTGCAGACCTTTTCAGGCAAAAGATCACTTTAACCAATACACAACTTACGCATCTCTTCAACCACGTCTGGATCACATTCCCTGTATTTGTCTATTTCTGTCTTTAGCTGCTCTTTTTTCTGCCGAAGGGCAGCAAGTTCCTTCAGCAGAGCTGCACGATCCGCCTGAGGATTCAAAGGATGTTAGGAGAGACAAAAAAACCCCCAAATATTAAATTTATATTAATTTAAATTTATATTAAAATAAATAAAACAGTAATTATCACACAAAGTTTTTTTTAAAAATAAAACCATACAAATTTAAAAGCTGCTTTCACTACTGCCTTCTGTCTATGAACTACTTGAGCATATTTTATTACATAAAATTCTCAGAGGCACTAAATGATACTGAATACCAACTGGAAGGAAAAAAAGTTAAAGCCAAAATGTATCAACAAAAGAAATTTTCTATAACCTTTGAACCATGGTTTAACAAACTCCAAAGAGATCTCTTAATTACTGGGCTTAAAGGTTAAGCAGTATTTAGGAGTGCTAGTCTTGTAATTAAAGATGGCATTACAGAAAAACCTACCATCCACCCTTCCACAAATTGAGATGCTGTGTATGAACACCCTCCGAATTTGTCTTTTTTCTTTTCCACACCATTTAAGAGCAATGGTCTCAAAAATAAATTCAGACCTTTATGACATGGTAGTCTTTGCTAGGATTGTACACAATATTGACCTCAAAGATTCTATTGATCAATAAGAATCTGCAGACACTGACTCAACGTGAGCTCTCCCACAGCCAGCTCAGCACATACTTCTAATTCAGTCTGTAGTTACAGACAAACACTGGAACTGGCTGATATTCAAATAACTCAAGCTAGGGTAGCCTAGAAGAGCCAGACTGCATGAGTTGGTAAGCCATTGAGATTTTACCAAAGGCAGTCTCCATGGTCTGAGGTGTTTGTGGATTTGGGGTTTTGTTTACAGTTGTTGGGTTCACCCCCACCCAAAACTTCCATATTCCCAGTGCTTTTGCCAGCAGTTTGGATTCAGCGTGTTCTGAAAACGCAGAATGGAAATCAAAAGTTTCCAGATGCTGAGGTATGGAGGTGAGATGCTTGGAGACCTACACTGCAATCTAGATTTTTTAGGACTTCTTCCTGATGTATAATCAGGAACAAAAAATGTTGGAAACATCGTCCAGAACAGGATTTCCAGACCAACAGCTTTCTGTAGGGCAGGCTACATGCTAGAGAAACCCAAGGCTGAAACAGTTTGTTTGGAAACATGACAAGCACTACTATGTGAGAAACCTGCTTGTGACTCCTGATTACAGTCCATTGAGAATGAATTAATAAAGAATCCCCATTAAAGACACTGCCAAAAACTGGTTTTAATTGAATTTGTGGAACTGCAACTTTAACAGAGTTTGATGGTAAGGTTCATTCTATTCCTTAATGGGTAAATGAAACATACATTGGGAAAACCTAGAGTGTTTCTACAAAACAGTTTGGATTTGAAGATTTGGCACTTTCCTACAAAATTCAATTTCTCCTGAAAGCTTCTGGCTATGCATGGTTATTGGAGGTTTCAATCACTTAGACTGAGCACTCAAGTCAATGCAAGTCAGCAACTTAGAATACCATACAACACATTTCTAACTAGTATGTTGGTTATGACAAACAGGAAGCCTAGAGATATTTTTTGCAGTGTTAACAGCTTCAGCATGCAAAGAGCACCGGGCTTACATGACTTCTCAGAACAGTAATTTAGGAATCTATATTACAAATAAATTGAAAAAAACACAAACCAACATCTAAATTTGTAGTTACCAGATTTGGCAGTTCAGCAACCATTGGCAACTCTGGTACACACCTCTGGGTAGTTCAAGTTTTAAGATACTTTTAAATCTGAAAATACCTGGAAGTACTACATTAGTATTTACAAAAAGTACATACTTGTTGCACCATTTCCTTGTAGGATTACATCCCCCCAAAGCAACTTACAGTATCTTCACGTCCAATTTTTGATTTCTCAATGCTTTTTTCTAAAGCCTCTTTTTTCTGACTGCTTTCAGCAAACTGGTAAAGAAAACAAAGAACAAAATCAAATTTTTTCAGTAATATTAAACACAGCTATAAAATGTGTATACATATTATGTATTTAAATAAACAAGTCTTTTTAAAATACATATGTTAAAAAAATTAAATTTTAAAATACATATGTAACTTATGTAATAAAAATAAAGACCAAATAAATACAAAAGTGCCCAAAGATAAATCTGAGGCTCTGAACCACAGAGAATTACAGGAAACAACTCCAAGTCTAAGAAATTTTTATTCCCGTTGCACATAATCTTGTTATATACTGCAAGTTCAGCATGGGACTAAAATCCTATTTCATACCATAATCTGGCATCTCTACGCAAAGGACCCTGTAACATGGAGGCTGTGGATCTGATTTCCTTTGGTCCTTTTCCAGCTGTCCCTATTCAATGGAAGCAGTGACAAAGCTGCAGCAGGTCCACCTGCTCAGCTGCAGATACTGGTGTTCCCAAAGTCTAGTATGCCACTGGCATGGCCCCAATCCCTTTTACATGCTGATGAACAGAAGCCTCTGTTCAAAGGCATGCAAAGCTGTGGCCCCTTTTTACTGTGTGGCCCTTGCACTGCTGGACCCCACAGAGATCCCTTCCCTCAGGCCTGAGGCAGAGGAGTCTCACAGGGCTGGCATGAACAATCCCTCCATTTTTCTGTTACATCAGGAGAAATTATTTGCCAAGAGAGATCTCTCTCTATTAACCTGCCACCCATCTTGAACCAGGCCTTTCCAGTTCAGTTGGCAGCTTTCCAGAGATACTTTGGAAACTCTTAAGCTGAGCAGGAGTATGACTCGACCCTCAGGGACACCATACTCAGCATCAGACAAAGCACCTCAAAATATTAAATGAGATGAACAAGAATGAAAAAAAAAATATAATAAAATACAGTTACTGCATTGAAACCAACACAAAAGGAAAAAAAAAAGAAACAATAGTATGCTTTTTGAATACCCTCTGCTCTACCCCAAGATCCCCCACATGAGTCCTCCACTTCTACATTCCCTTTCTCACTGAGGATCCCACTGAGTGCAAAAGCATTCCCAGATATTTCTTCCAATCCCCAGCCTTGATAATTTAACCATATGGTCAAAATCATGCAGCTGATATTAATACATTCATGCAACACAAACTGAACTTCTTTGGAGGTATAATCATTTCTCAATTTCAATTTAAACCAGCGTTTGGTCCATATTTTCAGAATATTAAATGTAAATGTATGATAAATAACAGGCAGAGCTTACTGCCAAGTCTTGGAGATCAGTCATAACAGTAAAAAGAAACTCCATACTGGTGGTCCATGAAGATTAGGATACAGCCCAACTGCAACTCACTCGGTTTAGTGGTTCCTTTCACACCTCAATTTTTAAAAATAATTACTCTGTTCATGCACGTGTGAGCATGCATGCAGACAAGAAAGTCTCCTTTCTAAAAGAATGTTTTAGTTTTCTTCAATATATATAGGAATTATACTAATGACAAGACATAATTTGAGGAAAAATATGTCCAGCTGTTTACTTGCTGCCCTCAGTGCAAGAAACCACAGAGGCAGCATAGGTTTCACTATGTGGCTTGAAGTACGCCAACATCTTAATTTTGGTGGATAGTCAAAGAGTACTCCTTCCAGGCTTTCCACAAAATTCTTAAAAGAGTAGGTGTGTTAGTCCCCACACAATGCCATCCTAAACAGAAGTATACAGTTCAGAAGACGGTAAGTACTTAGATGCAGTTTGCAGTTCACAAAGTCCAAGGAAGACAAACCCCAGAGCATGTTATTTGGCATCTCTGAACACAGGATTTTTCTAGAATAAAACCCACAGAGAAGGAAGAGAAGCCAAGGAGCTTATCCAGACCCTTCTACTGCAAGTACAAAGAAGCCAATGGTCTCTGAAAGAGAAGTCATAAAGGTGTCACTTTCTCTGTTGTTTTTCCATACTCATTAAGTTCTTAAGGCATGTTTCCACTTTCTCTAAAATGGATGTACAGAAGGAGCTCTCAAGGCAGTGCAAACCACCATTGGGTGTTTCCAGCATGGAAGCACCCAATAAGGCAACTTATAATTTTCTTGATCCTCCATTCCACATCATTTACTAATGCAAGCTACAGTAAAGACAAACTATGGGAGACAAAGGAATTTCTTAGATTCTGTCCTACACAACATGCAAGGTTGCCATGCCATGAGGTTAGAAGACCTTCCTTTGCCTAAAAGCAAAGATGATTTTTACATAATCTTATTTAAGATATTGCTTTCTAAACTCACAGATTTTAATTGCTTGGGTATTTTCAGATTTTTTAACCATTCTTTAATTATTATTTCACGTAACAAAAAAATTTATGAAATAAATTGACACCTCAGCTCTTTGTGCATTATTTCAAAGTCATAGTGGTTATCCTCTAGAACAACAAATAAAAGCTGAGGATACAGAAAGGAAGCAGAATAGTATAGCAGAAGGAGGCAAGATATAGAAAAAACCTTAACACAGGACAAGGATTCAAAGGGTGAGGAACAGATGGTCAGGGTTTGTTCAAAGAATCTATGACTATGAGAGAAGCAGAAAGGCTTGGGTAGAGGTGGGAACACAGCTGAAAATAACTATAACGAAAGAAGGAAAGACAGCAAGGATAAAAGAGTCACAGGAAGGATGGATACACATGATACAATACTTAATTGAAAGGCAAGTACAAATGGCAAATGATAGTTTATAGGACATTAAAAAGAAAAAAAGTGGAATATGCAAACATTGTGTATGCACGATAGCAGACGACCACATCTGGACAAATACAGTGACTTACTTTCCCACTCACCAGCTGTAGAAAAGCCGGATTGCAAAGAAGCACAGTAGCAAATGGAATATTTCAATTCTTGGAACAATCTTGGGGACATTTTTCAAGGGACTGGCAAACAATTTCTCAAGGAACATTAACCACTCTCAGAGAAATCTGACTCCTGCCAAAAGCAGAGAGACTGGCCCAGAGAGAAAGATACTGTGTTCCCTCTATGTTTCTTGAGAGATGTCTGGGCTGACAGGGGAACAACCTTCTGCCACAAGTGCAACTGCCCATGTGTGGAGAAGAAGTAGAGATTCTACTCCATTACAAAGTTTCCTGTCTCCAATCTGACTGCTCTGAATCAGCAAATGATTAAGCAAGATGCAAGAAAGCAGCAAATACATCATCATGGGGAAAGAAAAAGAAGAGGAGACTAAATAATTCAAAATTAAGAAGTTAAAAATATTCTCCACAAGAGCATTTTCATGTCTTCAAAACACAGTGGGAGCCTGCAAGAATACAGTTTAATGAAGAAAATAACTAGCATCTATAAAACAGGAGAGTTGGGGAACAATTTATTTAGTTTACAGACCAGTGTGACCAATTAAATGGCTGCTAGCCTTAGACATTAATTCAATCCAAAGTCCTCCCAAAGTCCCCCAAAATCCCCAAAGGGATGATTTTTCCTACTCTGCAAAGGCGTCACAATGTTCAGCTGTACACGTGTGCAGCAGTTTGGGTGTGCAAAGTGCTGTGTGCTGCTGATAACCACCAGTTCCATCATGGAACTTGGGTCTGGTTTGTATCAAAGAACAGATTAGACATACTCACATCATTTATAATCTAGTATGAACACATTAATACCAGGGCTCCACTTCAGCAAGCCACTGGTATACATTTGGAAGAGGAATGTTTAACCCCAACAAACAACAGCAGCAGGTTTCAGTTCCATTCCTTCTCAAAACTTTCCTGATAGACTTTTATTCTAGAATAAAAAACTACTTTTTTTTTCTCCAGCAAAAGTTTTTGTTGGTCCTATGCCATCTGATTCCGTTTTCAACCACTCTAACCGCCAGTATCCCACCAAATATGTAGCTTGTCTCACCAGCATATTAAAATATCTACAAACCCAGCATAAGCCATGCAAACCCAGCCCCTGAGTATGTTCACTGGCCAAGAATCAAGCCAAGGTCTCACATGCTAACCACCAAGAGTACTCACAGCTGTTAACTCACTATCATTATGGTCTGAAAGAGAAATATCATCCATTTGGTTTTCTTCTGGCCAAACACTCAACCAAAAATGGTATTAAAAACTACTGTTCTTGTGAGCACCACTCACTGTGGCATGACAGAAGAATTAAAGACATCCATTTTTTAATTATTTCTAACTTGCAAAGTTATTTGCTTTGGTTTGAAGCTCACTGTGCGTCATTTCAGGCTAAAGGCAAGGCTAGTTTGCTTTCACCTTAAACAAAAGCAGTTCAAGAGCTTTAGGGTAACATTAAGCAGTAGATAGGTGTATTTCTTTTCTATGTGAAAACTAACTCACTACTGAAAAACTTAAGTGGAATTGACAGAAGGCATGGAGAGAAAGTACTTCAAAGCATTCCTCTAGATTTTAAAGAAAGATAGAAAAAATTGAAGCTAAAAACAGACTAATAACATATAGAGAGGAAAATGCAAAGATCAACAGCCAAAGAACAATCTGAAAATATTGAAAACAGACCTTTGTGTTAAAGAAAGGGACAGAACATTACTAAAAGAAATCACTTAATAGTTACTGTTGACTAAAACTTTAAGAGGAAGAAAAAAGTCCTGAAGGGGAGCACACTGAAGTGCTTAAGAACTGCTTTCTTAAGTACTACACTAAGCATGCATACAGCTACTCTTTTTACACACACAGTCACAAATCCATGCTTCCCAGGGTTTCCAAATACATGTAAGCAAACTTTGGAGCCAGCTGATCATGGTCTCAACAGCGTGGAGAGCCCTCCTGTGACGTGCAGTACTGTGGCCTCTGCTCTGATCTCAGGATGCTCTGTATCACCCATGAAATGCCATTTCTCCATATAACCCACATAGTGAACTGAACTACAGGAGGAGCTGCCACCAGGTCCACTGGGACCTCAGTCAGGGATGTGATAAACATCCCATTAAACTCTTAGTGAGGCACAAACAGCAAACATACACTTGCTACGTAAATACAATTAATATCTATTTTTTATTATCTTTTAACATTTGTGAGAGGAAGAGAAAGCAGCATGCAAGGTCACGCCCTGAGTCACTCCAAGTCATTTCAGCAATAAAAGTAGGGATTTGTATTTGGTGGGATTTAGAAGGAACAACTAGGAGACTGCAATAGTTCAGGAAATACAGCTAAGAACAAGAGTAGAGATCAAAGCAAGATAGACTAAGAATTTTTAACTCATAAACTGAAGAATAACCAAGATTTTTTTTCAGCAAGAAAACATCATAAAATGGAAGGAAAACAGACTGTAGAAAAAGAGAATGGAAGAGTTAGGGCCTACCATATTTCTGTATTTGTAAGAACTTCTCTTTTTTAAATACTGCAATATAGGTATATTGGAAAAATGTTCAAGAACTCTCTTCTCTTTATGCATTATATAAATTTTACCAAAAAAATTTTTAATGCAATCTTTGAAAGAGTCAATTCAAAACTTGGGAGAGGATAGGGAATAAACTCAAATTTCTGGAGAAAAAGGATCACAGAATTGGTCAGGTTGGAAGGGACCACAGTGGTTCATCTGGTCCAACGTCCCTGCTCAAGCAGGGTTGTCCTAGAGCACATTGCACAGGACTGCATCCAGATTGCTCTTGAGTATCTCCAGAGGGGGAGACTCCACAATCCGCCTGCATAACCTGTGCTGGTGCTTGGTCACCTGTACAGTGACCTTCTTCCTCATTTCAGGCAGAACTTCCTGTGCATCAGTTTCTGTCCACTGCCCCTTGTCCTGTTGCGCTGCACTACCAAAAAGAGCCTCGACCCATCCTCTTGATAGCTACACTTTAGATATTTATACCAATCAGTCACCTCTTCTTGAGGCTGAACGAGCCTGGCCCCCGCAGCCTTTCCTCATAGGAGAGATTCTCCAGACTCCCAACCAACTTAGTAGCTCTTCACTCCAACTTAGCAGCTCTTCCCCCCCAGGAGTTCCATGTCTCTCTTGTACTGTGGAACTCAGAACTGAATACAGAACTTCAAATGTGGCCTCACCAGGGTTGAGTAGAGGGACAGGATCACTTCCCTCAACCTGCTCTTCCTAATGTATGCCCAGGATACCACTGGCCTTCTTGGCCACCAGAGCACACTGCTGGCTCAGGGACAGCTTGCTGTCCACCAAGTTCTCCGGGTCCTTCTCTGCTGAGTTGCTTTCCAGCAGGTCAGCCCCTAGCCTATGTTGGTGCATGGTGTTTTTTCTCCCTGAGTGCAGGACCCTGTGTTTGTCCCTCTTGAATTTCAGAAGGTGGCCAGATGTAATTTTAGATGGGACTTGGCCTTTCAAGTCTCATTCCTACTTCTCCTGACCACCTCTCAATACTCACTCCAAGTGGCCTGGCCTTGCTTCTGTCTCCTAGAAACGTTTTGCTTTTACTTGAGTAACGACAGCAGTTAATCTGCAGTTCATCTATGGTGGTTTCTTGTGCCCTTGGCCTGACTTCTTTCTCATTGGGATGTATCGTTCTTGAGCCTGAAGGAAGTGAGCCTTGATCATCAACCAACTCTCTTGGACCCCTCTTCCCTGCAAGGCCTGGTTCCCATGGGATTCTTCCAAGAATATCCGTAAAGAGGCTAAAGTTAGTTCACCTAAAGTCCATGGTCATCATCTTTCTTGCTGTCCTGCTACCTCTTCATCCAACACTGACCTCTACAATCTTGTGCTCACTAGAGCCAAGGCTGCCCCCAACCTTCACATCTCCACATGACTTCCTTGTTGGTTACTATGAGGTCAGTCAGCACACCATTCCTTGTGAGATCCTCTACAACCTGCGGCAGGAAGTTATTGTCAATGCTTTCCAGAAACCTCCCGGAGTGATTGCATATTGCTGTACAGCTTCTCCAGCAGATGTCAGGGTACTTAAATGTCCCCCACAAGAACCAAGGCCTGTGCCTTTAAGACTTGATGCTAATTGCCTGTAGAAGGCCTCATCCCCAATCTCCTCTTGATCAGGCAGCCTGCAGCACATATCCACAACAGTATCACTCTTTCCACTCTGCTCTTTTATCCTGACCCATAAGCTCTTGACTCCCTCATCATGGTCATTAAGACAGAGCTGAATACATTCCCTTTCCCCCATAACACATGATATTTACTATTCAAAATAAAAGGATGGTACACTGATTATTTTAAGTAAATAACACTTGCTCCAAAACATCATACTACTAATCCTGCCAATGTGTAAGTTCTGTCTTTTTTAAGAGGGACCAAAGAGATAACAAGTGTGAATTCTTAAGTTTAGCACTATAAATATGTCAGTGATTAAAAAAAAGTATCTGACACTCATGCTGTATGAGTGGAGGTTTTTTTCAGGGGACTAAACTGAAAAAACATCTCCATACAATTGTTTGACAAAGCACTACAAAGACTCTCAAAAACTCGTAATTCTTAAGTTAGATCTCTGCACTCATAAGCAGTATTTCTATGTTTTGCTAGAGTATCCATGTGGGAAAAACTGATTTACTTGCCCCTCCCACAAACACAATTCATTTTGCATTTCAAGATTAAATTTAGGTCTATAATCCTGATTAAGTTAACATGCTAACAGATGAGAGTAAGCTGAAATACGATACAGTAAATTAGGCATGGCTCTGTTCTCAGGCCATGCTGAATATGAGTCCTGTTTTTTTTTTTTTCTGGTAAATGAAATAAAATGTGGGGTATTCAGAAGAAACAAATGAGAAATTCCCCCTCCATAGGAACCTTCACCCATCCATGTGAAGGTTCAAATGTACAAACCTGATATTGTTACCTGCAATTATTTTTAAAATATTATTATACAGCAAATCCTTCTCCATTAAAACTATTTTAATTCAATTATTTTCCATCTTTTTAGATTTGCCATAATAATTAAGTTAATTTAGAGAAAATGTCTTGCCAAGAGCTTTTGTTTTTGCTTCATTCATTTGCAACACCATTTGATAAGTAGTGGTTACGCAGTAACTGCTCAAGGCCAACCTCCTTAAAAGACAAAAGGTGAAAGAAACAGTTGTGCAGGCTCAATGAAAGAACTGAATTTCTGTGGTTGCTTTCAGAGTTGGCGTAATTGGCACGACCAGAGGGACAGATGGCTGTCTACTCTGATACAAATATCAAGTACGCCCCAATCAACCCAAAAAAACGCCAAACCAACAAAAAGCAGCTGAAACATCTCATTCAACACTGCTTCACAAATTCAAGCAATCTAATAAGGAAAGCTGAAAGAACTTCAAAAGACATTCACATGACTGACAGAACTACAGGAAATTTTCATACCTGGATATGAAGGATATGCTTGTTACTGAATATTAGGGTTTATGTTATTTGTATTTATAAACCTACAAAGTCCAAGGTGGTAGTTAATAGGTCTGTTCAAGGCAGGAAGAACATAGAAAGATGTTTTCCCTTGAAAAGAAAGGGAGAGAATGAAGAGAAGTTTCAATTTTTCCCTAAAGGGTTTTTAAAGATTGCGATCCGAAGCAGCTGGACCATACACTGACAATGCCTTCAGGGACTAAGTAGAACAGACACAAGTTAAAACACAATATTCATGCAATATTCCCTGAGCTCACATTTGCTTAAAGGCTGTAAAAACCAAATCAAACTTTATTCCACAGCCTTCTAGAAATGCCCAAATTCTACATGAGATATTATCAGTAAAATAATAAACCTCAATAAAATACATCTATCAAACTTCAGAGTTTTGACAGCAGTTTTATATACTGACTTTTTACGCCAATTTTGTCATTTTTAAGTAACGCTTAGACAGATCACCCAGCCGTCTCCAATTCTGGATACAAAGAAGAATCTTTCCATGTGTTCAAAAATAACGAGCTGTTTGGCTGTGACAAGAAAGACCTTTTCCTCTAAAGCCTCCTTGCATCAAAATAACACATTTTGGCTTTATACTCTTTGGTTTTATGTTTAGTTTTTCTTTAATTTTATTTCTTTCAGAAAAGGAAAATTCTATGAAGTGAGACTTCTATAATTGCTTGCTGGTAGCTCATTTCTACATGCATGTTAATTTTCTAAAGTAAAATATGCTATATTAATTGAATTAAAAGATTTTAAGGTGAAAGTCAAAGTTTACATTAAATAGGACTACAATTCACTGTCTCCATCAAATCCAGCTTTGAAAGTAGTATTGGCTGCCTATCATCAGGCAGGATGCTTCTGGCCTTACAGTACAGGCAAACTTCCAGACAGCACAGAACATTTAAGCCTTTAAAATTTCTTGGGATGCTGCTTTTCTGCTGATCTGCTGAACTGCCATTCCCAGTGGCCATGCTGGCCATGGGGCACAGGGAGATGTGCAGGGTTGTGTTTCTGCCGGACCTGACTGGGCTTCTGCAGTGAGAGCCCTGTTTTCACTTCCAGTTTCTTTTCATTTCAGATTAATAATTTCACTGCAATGCCAGGAATGGAGCTAGCAGCCAGAGTGCAAACCTCTTCAAAAAGGTAAACTGTGTGATGATATTACCTAAAAACTTCAGCATCACACACAACCCTGTTTGAAAAACCTAGTGGTTTTCTTGCATTATATCAGAATAAATATCGATATAACCTTTTTAGTATAGTAGGAATCTTCCTTCAAACCTACATTAAAATCTTCAGTTATTACAGAGACAGTTTTTTTAAAAATTGCTCTTAAATCATGCCAATTTTACCTTATACTTATCAAGAAGGAAGGAAAGTAAAACCTACATTTCACAGTTGCCATCATGTTAGTTACATATTAACAGTAAAAGGAAAAGCATGAAATTCAACTAATGAACACCAAATTATGAAGTTGCTTAATTCCAACAGAAGCCTCCAGAGCACTGTATTTTTAGAAATCTGCTATGAGACCAGTAACTAAGCTTACTCTCCAGGGCTTTGTAGCATGCCGTAAAACATAATTCCAGAAGGCTCTAATAAGCTACAGCATTAGAAGAGCCTTCTCTGACTGGCATTTTAGGACATAGTAAATGCAGAATCATTTTAAGATATCACCTTTTTCAAGTGCAAGATGCAGAAGTAACAAAAATTGTGGAATACTTTAATAAAATTTTATTAGCATTTTCCAGGGGACTAATAGAGGGAATAAGCCTTACAGGATCAACGAACAAATGGGCATAGATGTAATAAACATATCGACAACATTTAAATGATGCAAATTCTCAGCCTCTTGCCCTAATTGCTGTAGCTCCTCCTGGATGGTCTGAAGTGAGTTAGTCATACCATACCAGCTCTGCAGTAAGCCATTTCTTTTTGAGTCTGGTCCTTCAGTTCACATAAAATGTACACATCAGTGAAAGCCAGAAGGCTGAACATGGGAAGGGTCACTAATTGTCTCTGTTGGGAGAGTAATTACTGTGCATGAGAAATAAAAAAGTGAGTCAGCACAGAATGGAATCACCCAGCTCACTGGGGCTGCAGACTATCAAAATGGTCAGGGCAATCCAAGGAAGAATAACTAGCTAACTAACTAGAAAGCTAAATGATGCATCCTCAAATAAGAGGGGGAAAAAGGAGGCTCACCATGCATACGGGAAGACTGCTCTAACAGCTTAGTCAACACACTGGGATCCTGCCTACATATTACAGAGTAATAGAATGGTAAGGGTTGGAAGGGATCTTAAAGACCATCCAGTCCCAACTACCTCTGCCATGAGCAGGCACACGTCCCACTAGACCATGTTGCTCAAGGCCTTATAATAGCATTAAAAGAAACACCTCTTCAGCCATCAGAATTTCATTTTTCCTGGAAAGGAACAATTTATTACATTTTCTGCAACCTAAAAAAATTAAATTGTAAGCACACATATGTCTAAATTACTGAATGAGAAAAATGTCTAAATAAGTAATTCCTAACACAAGTCACATGTGGTAGTTCTGCAAACGTCGTTCTCTGGTTTAAAGGACAATTCTTTAACCATGTCATCATCTACTCACTAAAAATAATAAAAAATATATGAAAAAGATAGTGCTAAGCTTTCTAAATGTATTACAGCAAAGCTGAAGATCACGATAAACCTTAAGACATTTTATGCCCACAAGTCCTTTTTTTCCAATAAATAGACAAAGAATTTTTAAAAACACACTGAATACAGCTTTTCAATGGATAATGTGAAAATATTACACCACAAAAATAAACTGTTCAGTTGAAAGCATTAAGCCATGGATTCCAAAGGTGTTGCACATGTACCTCTAGGAATAGCTCATCACTGCTGAGAGGCAGAAAAACCCAAAACAGTGGGAGCCTGCATTCAGAACTATGAGAGGCTGAAAACTGCAATAGAGACCTGAGGTGTGTGAGGAGCTCTGCTAAGAGCTGATGCTGCACCATCTGCTGAGATCATTTCTACAAAGCAATGCCAAAAGCTTGCTCCACAGAACTAGGTCCCACAGGCTCTCCCTGCTGATGCAAAGCTCCATCCAGGGCACAAAACTAGTCCAGTATCTACAGCAACATCACCAACATCAATGACTTCAAGCACCATCAGGCCTACTACTCCTCCCTGCACATCTGCCATCTCCAGGGATTTGTACCTCCGTTCAGGATTGGTTACTTTTAGCCAGCTACTGCTGAGCACTTGTACTTAACTGCAGTGCAGGATCAACCTCCAAACCAGGTGGAAATACCCCGACAATTGAGTGAGTCAATGGGATGAAGGAGGAGGCTGCTCATACTGGAACAATGAGGACAGCAGAAGTTTCCTGAGCTTCAGTCAGTGGTCTCAAGCAGATTTATTCAGCAACTTTCCAGTCACAGTATTTAAGGAGGAAAAATATATCTAAAAGGATAGAAATAAACCAAGCTGTATCTTGAAAGAACATTCTGATGGTTAAAACTCAAAATTCTTTTGTGTGCATTCTAAACAAAGAAGGTTCTCTCCTTTTACTTATGTTGTCAGATATCTTCAGGAGGCTTCAAGCCAGATTACTCACAATATGAATATTTTTTCCATTAACTGTTTTCAAAAAATGTGCTTTCCTAACATAAGCATTTCCTAATGAACATTCCCTTCATTGCTTTTTTACTAAAATAAATTCTTTCACTTTTCACATTTCAATGCTCATTAGTACAATTTAATACATGTGAAGTCACTTGATTTCAACAAGTTCATTCCTGGCCGGAGGGGTGCGGTTTGTTGAGATTTTTCTTTTTTTTTTTTTTACACTAGCTGGCAAATGCGAGCCAGGATGTACCCAGTGCAAATTCTCCCCTTGGTTCAATATATGAGTCATGGGAAGTGAAAATCCCTCCTTTTACCAGCCCTAGGGCAGAGATTTAAGGAATGAAACATCAACTAATCTTTTCTACCTTAACTAACAGTGGCCCAGTGCAATGCTTAGTGGGAGAAGAACATTGCCAGAAATTTCTCAAGTCTCTTGGTCATGACTATGTTGAAGCAAGCACAGGAAACAGCACAAAATGTCCATCCTGTATCCTGCTCTACAAAGATTCTGTTCCATCTCCGATGCAGTTCAAAGTGACACCATTTTGCTCCCAGTTGGAACAGCAGCTCTAACAGTTTTGGCTGTTAAACTTTCCCTTGTGAAAGCCTCAGAACACAAAAGATTAATCTACAAGAGAGCAACACCATGAGAAATGAGACAAATAATGACACAGTGAAATGACCAGTTTCAAACTGAACAGTGAAATTAACGCCACACTGAGGAAAAGAAACGAACTGGTTGTTTTCCCAAGCACTCATAGTACTGTCAATAGTTACTCTAACAACCACAACATCTTTGAAGTGCTTAGTATTTCAGGTCCCTCTCAGCACAGATGCAAGCATTTTGCCCAAGACACAGATGAAAAAAATGAAAGCAAATCTAAGCTGAATCTGTTTATACTAAGGCTACGTCAGAAAGATTTATCTTTTCCACACTCACAACTGTTATACCAAGAATAAACATCTTTTGTCAAACTATAACTGATCATAGGTAATTCCAGGCTTCTGAATCCAACAGCCAGAAAAATATTGATAAAAATCACATCATTTCACCTTTTCTTAGGGAAGGAAGACTAACCCCTCAGTTAGCTTCAACACCCCTCAGAAACTTCAAAAGCTCTCTTGACAAGTGAGGTTGCATTAAAATTTTCTTCATTTATAAACATTGTTAAAACATGATTTCTCAGTCCACACTCTCGCTCTTCTTTCACCATCTCACACCCAATCTAACCAAATGAAACTTCCACCTGCAAACAAACCAAATGTGTTTATAAACCCATCTCACCAAAATGCAGTTTCCAACATATTTCAGTTTTTCAGTGGTCCTCTTCACAGATGCATAAGCATAACCAAGAGGTGAAGAATAAGCACCTGACAGAAGGCATAAACCTTCAGGAACAACCACACCACTGCAAAACAAAACAATACAAAATCCAAAGGGACCTACTTAGCAATTCTCACTGTGGGAGCTATTGGAGGAAATAGCTCTAGCAGATGCTACACAAACTAAAGACTTTTGCTATCCTTGCTTTTCAGAAAAAACAGGAAGAGGCCCAAGCAGTAACTTGGGGTTAGAGGGCACCGTCAAGATCCTAATTAGATCAGCACAAGATCTGCCACATACATAAGCCAGGGATTAGTGCCCCTCTCCAAACACCTGCCTCCACAAAAGCAAGCCAAATGATGGGGTCAGGCAGGGAAGCTGTCAAAAGTAACTTAAGCATTGTTTTTAATTGTGGTATCTCTGCACACTGATCATGTAATATATCCTTCCTGGAAAAAGTCTGGAATACACAGAACCCCTCTGAAGTGCAGCTTAAAATATCCAGAAAAAACTGGCTTGATCTTCATTATGAATACCAAGCCAGACTTCTTTGCTTCTGCATCTCCAAGATGGGGTGTGGCTTAATAATCACTAAAAAATCTGTAACAAAAAAATTGCTTCAAGAACAGCTCCTTAAACAGTCTCCCACAATCACAAGTTCTGTAAAATGCAGAATGCTATGAGTAACAGGGCTGTAACTTTCTGAAGTACCAACTTATGCAGGCAAAAGGTCCTGTAGCAGGCCCAACTTGTCAAATATAAGCCTCAGTGCTGTGAATTAGTAGGGGAATTTGCATCATGAAGAAGCCTGTTCTGTTCCTCCACATTATTTTCTAATGACAATTCAGCATTTGAGATCACTCCTTTCCCTTGACTATTTACCCATGCCCTCAGGAAACAATGATAATGCCCCCTGGTAAAAAGCCTTAATTGCAGAATGAACTGAACTGCTGGATTTTAAAACATGCTTTAAGTAAGGCAGTCTGATTCTGGCTTTTAACTGCTAAACAAAGAGACCGACTCATGTAGTTAACAATCAATCTGGACAAGACACAGAGAGAAAACATCCCTCAGCATGCCACAAGCTCTGTATGGGAATGATCAAAGACAAGCAACATGCAACAGAAATGGTACAATAGCTGACTCTTTTCCTCTGCTTTGGATGTTCTGACAAGAAGTTTTGTGACAGTCAGTGACTAGATTTAGAAGTCCTTAAGAAAATCTGTATGTGTGCACATCAAGAAGAGTACAAACACCAAAAGAGCTAATTTGAACTTACAGACAGAACCTGTTATCATCTTGTAAAAACGTTCAGAGAGCTCTTCATTGAAAATGCCACCTTTCCCCTGCGTCAACAGAGAAGTTATTTTCAGCTAGTGAAAATGCTTTTCCCGGAAATGCTGAAACATTTCCAGTCTCATCAGAAAAGCAAGGTAATGAAGAGAAGTACTTTTGAAGACTCATACCATCATCTAAAAAGAGCTCTCATACCAATAAGCCCAGATTCAGCGGCAGGGCTTAGTTTGCAAATAAGGTTCTGGTAATAAAACTATTTCTGGAACAGTTTTATATGGCAGAATTGTTCATATCAGAATAGTATATTTCTACATAGAAATAACATCACAAATCAATAACTACATGCCTATTACACTTTCACAATAATAGATGTGTTTGTGTAAGTGAAAGTACATTTAAAGCAGTCCAGCATATTTTTGTAGGCAATTCCTGGATACTTACCATGGAGCACATTAGGCAGATTCTGCAAGATATTCCAAGGAAGATATTCATCAGGGAATGCCAGAGACCTGCTTGACCAATTATGTTCAAAATTCACAATGGGACTAGACCCAAGGGCAAGGACAACAAATATAACTTCTTCTTCCAGCTACTTGGCTATAATATGGAGCATGAGCAACAACAAAAAGGATCCAAGAGCAAATCATTTGCATTCAATGAAACAGTGGCACCAGGGAGTTTGGTGAACAGAGCAAGAGTTTTGGAATGTATTTTTCAGTTTCTCAGTTGGCAATTTATGTGCTGGCAGAGCAAGTAGCCTTGTCTAAAACTTGTGTGAATGTACTAATAAGTTGAGTAATTTTACTAGGATTTTTGGAATTTTACAATTCCAAGTCAGTGCAGAGTTAAACTAATCTGTTTCAGACAAATGAAACTCCACTGGAGTAAAAGCCAGTGCATTGTTACTACCAGTCTATAAAAATCAATTTAAGTCCAGTTGTGCCAGGTTAAGTCCATGCCTGAAAACAGTAAAACCATACTGAGCTAAGTCAAGCTCCCTTTTCAATTCAAGATGGGGGAAAAAAAAACTTTTTTATTTTGAAATAACTGTATAAATATAAAGAAATAGCTGAAGTTGACAACACTGTACATAAGACAGCAACGCCTGAGATTCATTCAGAGCTGTGCCTGAAGAAAATAATGGCTGTAAAAATGTTCAGATGCTACCCATAAATCTGCATTAATTCAAATGATTTTTGAAGAAAGAACATAATGCTAAATAACCACAGGAAGAGTTGGCAGTGCTGTGGTACAATCACACCACATGGTCTCAAAAAGCTCATTTGTTCATCCTGTTATGATATTCTCTCATTGCAAATAAACTGATGAATAGATGATTTCCCACTCCCATTAGAAGCAGAAAGACAGTTCCCAAAAAGTAGGAAAGAACCAGATCCACAGACAGCAATGCTGCAACGAAAGATGCCCTCCTCTTCTGAAGAGGAGCCTCTTCTGCCTCCCCCTGCCCTCTGCCCTGGCGAGGCTCCTCAGGAGCGCTCTGCCCAGTTCTGGGCTCCCCAGTTCAAGAAAGACAAGCAGCTACTGGAGAGGGTCCAGCAGAGGGCTATGGAGATAAGAAGGGGACTGGAGTATCTCTCTGATGAGGAAAGGCTGAGCGAGCTGGACCAGTGCAGCCTGAAGAAGGGATGACTTCATGGAAGACAGGGGACCTTATCAATACAAATACCTTAAGGGCAGGTGTCCAGAGGATGGAGCCAGACTCTTTACAGTGAGGCCCAGCAAAAAGACAAGGGGCAACTGGCACAAACACAAAGTTCTATATAAATAAGAGAAAAAAAAATCTTTGAGGGTGACAGAGCACTGGAACAGACTGCCCAGGGAGGTCATAGATTCTCCTCTAGAGATACTCTAGACCCACCTGCACATTATCATGTGCAACCTGCTCCTGGGTGAACCTGCTTTAGCAGGGAATTGGACTAGATCTCCAGAGGTCCCTTCCAACCCCAACCATTCCTTGATTCTGTGATTCATGACCAATTTGCTCTTCTCTCCTACTAAAAGTGCAGTATGGGATTACAGAAGTGCTCACAAATTAAGCCACCAATAAAAGCAGATGAAAACACAATGGCTTAAGTAGAGACCATTGCCTCATCTACTCAGGTTATGCATTCCAGCTGTCATCACTTTTAAGTTATTACCTCATGATAGCCTACATTATATAAAAGACACAAAAACATCCTGCCTTTGAGTCCTTAAGTGATACTTTGCCTCACGACTAGCACACTTTCAGCAGTAAGTAGACAAAGTTTTCTCAAGCTCCAATAAGAGCCTCCAAAGTTTTCCTTAGGTAACAGTAAGATAATGACAATGCCCTACCATGAGTGACAGATAATTCCTATAGTAAAATCTGTGTGTATGGACATGTACATTTGTACACATGAGAGATAAACAAGAATGACAAGGGGGTATAAGAAAAAGCAAACCCATTCAGACAAACAAGTATTTTTCGTAAAACAGATTTACCTGAGACTCTAACTCCTCCAATTTACGCTTCCTGGCATGAAGAGCTTTACTTGGAAAAGCCCAGAAATAATTGGAAGTTCCAATTCTATCAGTGTCCACCATGCCATCATCAACAAGGCTCTGCAGAATCTCTTTCACTGACATCGAAGCTAATAAAAGCAAAAATGTAAAATCAGAACTGCATAGCAGCTGGACTAAGGAGAATTATGAATAACACAAACTGCTACCTCCAATCGTCTTTATTCTCCTCCAGTGTCAGCTAGCTGGAAGATTTCACAAGGACAACATGCCCAAAGCTTCACTTGAAGGGATTAACGTCTCTGAAAGCAGCAGTTTGCTCCTAAACGCTGCTATTCTGCACATCTGCTACCAGATGTTTGCAAAACACTGCTCAGGAGTATTGCACAAAATACATGCATGTTACACTACAACACCATAACAAAGCCATGAGAGGTACCTGAGAAGTTGTTCTGCAATCTTAATTCTAACTTGGATTAACTTGTTTAAGTTTCTTGATTGGGAGTGTAATTACATTTCACTTTGTAATGCTTAACAAAGTATTTCATAGCAGCAGAGGCACTAAAGCCATCTGTCTACAGACTTGGGAAGGACAGATTCTGATTTTAATTATATTCACTTCCAATATAAAACATCATTTACACTCACAAGCATCAACATTTCTGAACACAACTGATCATTTCCTTTCAAACCTGTGGTATAATTCACCATTTTAAAAAAATGGTCCCTGTCCAACAAAGCTAAGTAGTTATGTTATCCTCCGGTGTTGCAGATATAAAGACTTCTGAGCTCAATTACAGGGTTTGGTACATGATGTTCAATTTCAAGACTACAGGGGGACCATAACATTTGGAAGCTATAGGCTGGATGCCAGGATGGGAACAGCTTAGTAATTTTTCTTTTCAGAGTAGCTGGGGCTTAGATTGTGTGGCTAAATGCCTTCATATGCAGAGACAGGATGAATTTGCACTATTCAAAGGTGTTAATGGCTTTAGAAACTCTAAACTCAATTTTACTGCAAATTACAACTAAACATATGCATTGACAAACCAATCAAGACAGCAGCGCAACTCTTCAGAAGCCCACAAATGCCTCTGTTAGCTGCTGACACAACTGAAAAACCCTGCTTTGTGATGTTCACATCTGCAGTTCTCTCACCAAGTTCATTTACTCTTGTGGTGCCACCAAGATAAGCTAGAGAAGGACAGTGGTAACTACACAAACATTATGCTTTGCCTCCCTTTTGTCAATGAGCATAGAAGAAAAACTAATAAGGAACATACAAAACAATCCAAGAGGACAGATAAATCCTCTTTGACCTAATCCTAAATCAACAGAGCTCTCAAGGAAGGTTTTTATAGAAAAGACAGACCCCTTCCATTTATAGCTGTCCAGCCATTTTTGGAGGAGAAAAGCTCAAGAGCACACTACCCATGTATATTTGGACTAGCATTTTAAATATTTGTGATATTACAGGCAGATATTTAATACCTGAGTGCAAACAATGATTTCATACACTGAGAATCACTGCAAGTCAGGCTGCTCAGGGCATAAGCAAGCCCCTATCCCATGTCACTTTTAACACTACAGCCCTGCCACTGACCAGTCTCCCATTCTAGCTATATTTTCCATTATTAAAATCACAAACCTAAGACTGTAGCCAGGAAAATTTACACTGTAGGACCTGTCCCAAAAATTATTACTTGCTCAAAAGAAATAACTTTCATAAATACTTACTAATCCCTTTTTCTTTTGGAGCAATCTTCTCTAGATCCTTCAACTGGAAGACATCTTTCTGTGCAAAACATGAAAGACATTTCAGTTCCAAATGGCAACATCATCTAAGCCTGAGTATTTTTTACACTAAATCAATGCCAACAAAAGCAAGTAGGAAATACACTGTATGTTTTGGTTTTGCTTGAGACCCTGTATATCTCTCAATAGAACTGGAAGCTTCTGAGAATTAAATAATAATAAGAAGCATACTATTATTGTAACAAGCCCTGCTCTTTCCTTTGGTGATTTGAAGTCATCATATTTCATCTCAAGATGAAATAGAATATAGAGAAATATAAAGCCCTTAAATCCCAAATTAGACTGTCAGCACAGATGCACCATATTGCTACAGTGCTCAAGTGTCACAGTAGCTTTTCTAAAAGGTAAAACATGGTGTATTACATGTGCCACCAATACAATTGTAGATCAGCTTTTGGATCTCCAGGTTTCTCCTCCCCCGGAGAAACCTTTCCAACTCTTCTCTCAGTTTTTCTAAAGCTCAGATTTCTTTCTCCTCCCATAAAATGCAGAGGAGAAACCTTTCCAACTCTGCTCAGTTTTTCTAAAGCTCAGATTTCTTTCTCCTCCCATAAAATGCAGTGAGATACTTCCTAATTTCCTGCTGTCCCCTCTTATGGTAACAGACTCAAAATGAGAAGATGTCCATAAGTAGTACACGAAGAATTTTAACACCACATGTGCATCTTCATTCCTTGGCTCCACCTGGGCATGAGCCACCTGATCAGAAGTTAAATGAATGAAGTTTTGCCCATGTAATTTTCACCCTGATGTCACAGGGCACCAGTGAAATGCTTGCCAGAATATAGAGTTCAGCTACATCCCCAGTAAAGCTCCTTTTAGGACCTGTTTTCCCACCAATGTAAATGCAGGACAATTACAAGTTACTTACTGTTTCAAAAAAAATCTCCATCATGCGGGCCCTCTTCTCTTCAAAACTCAGACCTTTTTTCTTGGACTAGAACAGGGTAAAAAAGAAAAAAACAAACCAAGACATTCAGCCATCAGAATAATTAGTATGTGCTCAGAATTCAAATATATTTACCTGTAAGTTATATTTGCCATCCTTTAAAATACCTTACCACTAAACTCAGACTTTCAGATAAACTCCTTCTTTGCAAATAATCTCTACACTAAGCTCATCTATTAAATGGAGAGACCTACCCTTAAGTTTGGAGCCAGCCATTCATATAACCCAATCCCACTCCAGCCTCAAGGCTCCTTGACACATATCAATCCCAAAATATGTATTTATACCAAATGCACACAAATGTTTAATAACTCTCAAAAAGACAAGGAGTACCTTCTGTTTGGTTTAGTTGTTTTGTTTTTTTTTTTTAAACTGCTTTCTATCTTGTGATATGCAGTCAGTAGTGTGAGTTGTAGGCCATTTGGGTTTTTTTAAGGAGTTAAAGAGCATTTTGAGGTATGCCTTTCTTCAAAGTTCCAAACCAACTTCATAATTGCAAGGTCACATTTTAAAAGTCATGCTACTTTTATTTCTTTTCTCTCTGGTTGTGTGACCAAGCATTAAATAACATGGATTCAACTACAGGCAAGAGGCAGAAATGGCTATTCACAAGCTGCTATCAACAATATGAAACTGAGAAACAGTCTCCTCTGGTCACTTTCAGAGATGCTATCTTGACGTGCCTCTTATAAAATTAGGGTATCAAATATTTCACAGAGAATTAGAGTTTTATTAATAGCATTTAGCATAATCCTCAACAACCCAAAAGCAGCAGCCACAATTTGAATCTGAAGTTTCCCCTTGCCCCACTCTGATTCACACACTGTGTGCAGCTACAAAAAAGGGAAAGGGGGATGGAAAGGGCCAAATAGGATGTTGGCAGCAAAAAGCTCTCATTTTAAAAAACAAACAAACAAAAAAAGGCATATTGTCACCTATAAATCAGTGGAAGTGGATAGTCTAATAACAAGATACTTTGAGAAAGACATGGTTATGTTTCCAAGTTTCCAACAGAAAGGAGTCAACACTGTTTTTACTTTTTAATAGCAGTTTCTTTTTAAAAGAACACAATCAGGCAGCACGTAACACTTAAAACATAGACCAAGAGCAAAATGGCCAGAGTGATTTACTTTTAAAAAACAAATGTAAAAGCTAGCTTATGCAGCTGCAGTAATACACAGACAAGAACAGAGGCAATTCAATATTCTATTTAACAAAGAGCACCATTACTATTTTTTAGTTTCCCTCTCTCCTCTTTTAGCCAGCGATACCCTAGGTCAGCACTGCTGTCTCCTGCGATGTCAGTATATCGCAGGATGAGAACCTGGAACTGCCACGAACATTCAAGTAGGAACAGGAACAGAAAGCAGACGGATTTAACTTCCACCTCCGGCCTCCTCCAAGAGCCCTGACACCGCCAGCAGCAGCAGGAACAAACCGCGAATGGACGTGGAACGAAGCGGTGCTTCTGTGCTTGTAGCTACGCCCCTCGGGCGCCAAGTTCCACACCGCCACTCCAGCAAACAGAGCAAAACAAGGAAGCCAAGAGCACTCTCGATGGAGGTTATGGACTTTCACGGCAATTCCTACCTCACTGGCAGGCATTCCCCACCACAAATATTAACGACACCACGAGCATCCCTCTCGCTGCCGCTCCCACAGGCGGACAGAAGAATGCGGTGCACTTGCGATCCGCTCTGCCCGCTCCCACCTCCCCACAGCCGCAGCCAGAGGCTCAGCCTGGCCACCCTGGGTTCCGTGTCTCGAGGGGAAGCAGCGGGCACCGTGCCCACCTCGAGCCACAGCCACGGGGCTATGGCCACTCCCGCGGCTGCCGGCTCGTTTACATCGCTCTTCAACAACCCAAAGGCACGGCCCACGCCGTGCCGCCGCTGCACCCTCAGAACCGGCACCGCGGGCCTCCCCGGAGCGGGAGCCCTGCTCTCCTCAGAGCCACCGGGGCGGGGGGACAGCGAGGCGCGGGCGGCCGTCACCCGCCATCACCGTGTTCGCGGCTCCCCCTGCAGCCCCGCAGCCTTTGCGGGCACCCGGGAAGGAAAGCGGGGCGAGGCGGAGGGCGGGCGGCCCCGCTTACCATGTCGCGGGCGGGCGGCGCGGTTTGATTCCGGCGCCACCGGGCGGGAAGAGGCCGGCGGGAGCGAGGCCGCGTGCGCAGCGCCGCCTGCCGCCCGCCCCGCCCGGCCCGGCCTGCGGCCCCCGCCGCCCTCACGGCGGAGCGGGGTGGTCGCAGAAGTTTTTACTTTTTTTATTTGTTCGTTAATTTTGGTTTGGGTTTTCGTTGTTTTTTTTTTTTTTTTTTTTTTTTTTATTTTACCAGCCGGGTGGTGCCGTAGAATAAAACTGAGGGCACAAAAAGAACGTGTTAACCGTGGCCTGACGCCATGCCTATTGTCATAGGAGGCACGGCATGTGGAAAAATAATGCCCGTGGAAGGGAAGGGCCCGGCCACATCTGGTGGTGCTTGAAACAGTTGTTCATTGCGATGACTGTTCTAGCGACTTTAATTACTGACGGCTTGCTTTAATTATTATTTGTGTTGTAAATCACTTTTCCTTCAGCTGCAGCAAGTTCTGGGAAATTGCTTTGCAACAGCAGTGGCTTCATATCTGCCATACTAAGTCGAGAGTTTTCATAGAAGCAAATGAAAATATGCAAGCTGAGATGTTCAGGCAGTTCCTGTGAATATTTTTCATGCCTTTTGCAAGGTGACCTCTTCCCTGAAACCTGAAGTTCTTTTCCATGCAGCCAATGATCCCATTCCTCATTGTGCACACCGGGGTATTACTAAAAATGAAATGCAGATTAGAAAAGACATTTTTAATACAAAGCTTTTTGTTCTTTGTCATGTGCATCACATTTTCTGCTTGCTAACTCAGGATGAAATCTGTTGGTACACCCCCTCATGTGCTGTTGAGGGCTCGTATTCTGTCTCCCCGCCTTTCATTTCCTTTGGCCAGCCCTTGAAGTGACTATGTCCCCACGCTCCCTGTGACAGTTCTTTTCCTCCTGTCACCCTCACCACTGCAGTCCAAGGGTCTGGGCCCCTTCCTGCTCCTTCACAGCCTGAAACAAAACCAAGCTCTGCTGGTTTTTCTGCTGCTGCCAAGCAAACGGCTGCTGCAGCATTTGCAAAGTCCCCATTGCGGCGTAGGTTTTCTCCGAGCGACACGTATGAGTGGCAGGGTGGGTGTCAGAGCTAACACGCTGCCTGCAGTAGAGAAAGGGGAGAGGAAGGAAGGGTTTTCAGAGGGGCATTCACTCTTGACGTGGGCTTGGGGCGAGTACCTCGTGTCTTCTGTTCAGTACTCATGAGGCAGCAGTGCTCCCATCTGCCCATTACTTGTGAAAGTAGACTGGCAGCAAACACCCAGGTGTCACCCCCAGACAGAGCCAGCACGCGGCTGGAACACACACCTGGAACCACAGCTGGAATGCATTCCTTGTTTCAGAGGTTGAATGTGATCACAGCAACCCAGAGAGCCCATCCACCTCCAAAACATGCACTTGAGTGATGTTGGGGCAAGTGGCTCAACAGGTTTTCCCTGCCCGTGGCCCCTGGGTGGTACCTTAAGATTTAGCTTTCATATTTTCCAGATTCTGCACTGCATTAGTAGATAACTCTGAACTTCATATCAAGTGTTAGCAAGTTCTCCTCACAGTTTAGTTAGACAAAACAATCCTTTTCCAGCCTGAGAACCAAGGACACCGTTGCAGCTTCAGGCCCAAAAGGTATAAACAGCAACAAATTGAGGAGAGCAATCTGGGAGGATGGGACTTCATAACCTGAATCTGTAATTGGACAATGAACCCCAATATGTAAATAGACCAAGACTTATAAAAGTGTGAAATCTCGTGACTCGGTGTCCATCTTGGGTGGAGCCACGGCCAGGCACTTGTACTGCCCAAGGTGTATCCTTTGAAGGCCTTTTAATAAATACCTACTTTATTCCTTTAACACTGTCTAGCCCCTGTTCTAGGTAGCCTCTCAAGGCATCATGGGGACAGCCAGGCTCAGCTGCCCCAAGTGTCCTGGCAGCCCTGAAGCCCTTTCACAGTGTCAGGAAAATCCACAAACAGCAGAGGTTTATGTCCAAAAAGGAGACAGAGGAGTCCTGTAAATATTCAAATAAAGGGTGAGAGTCCACCAAGGCATATGCCTGTGGGATTTTCTCTCTGGAGGTTTCAGAGGGCACCGCCTCCTTTTATCATAAATTCCCAGCCGCAAGTTGCCCTTTTCCTTTCCCCACTGGCTGAGGTAATTGGAAGGTACAGCCTTCCCGAACCACCTACCACATATCCCCCCTCGTACCTGCTGTTTTACCCCAAAACTCAGGAACTCCAGCTTGTGCAGACCCACTTGTTTGTTTCAGGAGCCAAGCTGTCTGGGCTCTGCAACAAACCCGCTGCCCAAAGTTAGTACAGACATTAAGACCCATTTCAAAGATGTTAACCCCATACCTTCACCCAGCAAATTTGTTGTAAAGACATGAGCTTTCCTCTCCATGGCCACATCACCGGGTTCAATTTTCTCTGTAATAGGAGGTTCCCTAACACCTCCCACATTTTGCAGCACCTGATCAAAACTAACTAGTTGAAAGACCGCTGGGTGAAAGAGGTCCCAAACAAAAGGGTGTATCTCATGCTTTGTCATTTGAGGGGTGGTTTTCCATTACTGCAAGAAGTGGCATAAATGACTCCCAAAATACATGAAGGCCTGGCATTTTTTATGGTCTTCAGAATGTCTAAAGGTGGTATTTCACAAAACTGCTAGTCTCATGTTATGATTCTCAAAACAAGACAATGGATGGAAATACAGTGTAAGGGAGACTTATAACTGTCTTTCTCTTAGGATATTGTTCTCATTTTCCTATGATTTTCTTAAGCTTTAACAATTTGGGCTACATTTTCTATTCTAGGAGTCTGACTGAGATCTTCAAATACCGGTGAAAATAGTTTTTCACTGTTCTGGAGTTAGAGAAAAGACAGTGCTTTGTCAGAGTAATTATGCTTGGATGAGATGAAATTTCTACTCTCCTTAATTTTGCTCTTACAATTGACTGTAGCTGAATTACAGTCAGAAATTCTGTTTTGAAAGGACAATAAAGCGACAATGGCAGAAAGCTTAGCCAGTAGAGAATGAAAATTGTCCTAGTTTAATTTTGTTCCTTTCATACATATGTGCCAAAGCACAATCTTAATTACATGAGCTATTTTTTCAGAAGGGAAGAGCTCAAGTCAAATATGCCAGGAAAATTAATTCACAAACACCAGAGGTTTATGACCAAAAAGGAGGAGTCCTGCAACTTAATTCCAATAAAGGGAGAGGCCATGGGGCATTTCCCATGGGATCTCTCAAATGTTTAGAGGACACAGCCTCCTTTTTATCCTAATTTCCCAGCTGTGTTTCCTTCTCTCCTTTCCCACTGGCTGAGGTACTTGAAAGTAGTACCTCCCCGAAACACCTAAGGCCCTTTCTAATATATAACCCTCCCATTTTTCTTTTTCTTTGTGTCTCTGTTCTTTTTCTCTAAATCCAGAGATTTAGCAGAGTCTTGAGTGAGTAACAGTCTGTGTCAATTAGTGGAATTCCTATGGAATTTATGGTTTCCCCCATTGCTTCTTTCACCTCGCTGTATCTGGCCTTATCTACCATCAGGCCCAGTTTGTTTGTAAAGTCACCACCTTCTCATTCCTTTCCAATAGCAGATCAGTTTATTTCTAGAAGGGTAAGAGCAAGCCTTTTGAGTCCTGTGGCTGCCTCCTACAGCACCTGTATGACTGACAGCAGTAGAACATGGAGGACAAGGAGATGTTCACTCCTGGGGGGTGATACCAACTTCTCTGGGATCCAAGCAGTGTGTCGTGGGCCGTGGCCACACATCAGGAAGCAATATGATCCATGAGTATCCCATAGAGGCCAGTCTGTAGCATCTGCTGCCTCATTTCAACCTTGCATGAGCTTTTGGACTGTAAGCAGATTTTCTCCCTACAAACATTTAACCCTTGAGTGAAAAACCCTTGGTGAGAAATGCTATCTGCCCTCCCCCCAAACTTACTGCTTCCACAGCTTTGCTAGGCAGAAGTGAGCATTACAGTTATCCTCGAGGTGAGTAGCTCAAACACTAGGATTTTTGTCACGAGGCATTTTTCTAGAGGAACAAGGTATTCATATGCCTAGCTCAACACAAATCTGAGGGCAGCAGCCTTCAAGTGCATGTAGCAAAGAGCAACAAGTGCTGGGTATCTCCTGCACCAGCACAGCTGGGGCCTGCCTAGGGAGAACATCTGTCCACAGAAATGACATTGACTGTTCCACTCCACTGAGATAGTTCAGTCTGGTCCAAATTAGGGAGCATTCACATGAACAGTCAGTAAAACTGTGGGGAGAGTTAACTGCAGAGCAGCACAGCTGGATGTGAGAGAGAATGTCAGCCTAAGGAACAAGGAAACGTTTTTGAACATGCAATGGTGTGTTAAGGGGTACCACTCTAAAGAGAGAAAGCCTGGCTAAGGGTAGCTGCCCAAAGTACCTGCACCTTTAGCTACTTTGGCCCTATTCTCCCTGACATTGTTACTCATTGGTGAGACTGGGTTCTCTAGTCCTATTTACAGAACACTTAAAAGATTCTGCTGCCTCATTTAGGTATTTTAATAAGTACTACAAGAGGGTCAGAGGAAGTTGGCTATTTACTGCAGATATTTTCTGGTAAACAAAAGCATTCCCCAGTATTAGTGTTCGGCCTGTATGATTTTGCTCAGTGGTGAAGAGCCTCTGCTGTAGTAATCCAGGGAACAGAAAACATTTCTAGCCTGTCAATAAGAAAAGATTTGGAATGTAACAAGCATCTTACCTACTAAGCCCAGTGATTTAAGGATGTCCTGTGCTATTGCTTCTATTCTTCGTGATCATTTTTTACATGGGAAGGAACAAGTGCTCTGCAACTCTGAATGTCAGTCCAACACTGCTCGGCTTCAAGAAGTGATGTTCTTTTAGCTGGTAGACAAACAAAGCCTTTTGTAATTATCTGAGCTTCAGGGCAGATAGACAAGTACATTCAGCACCAAGAGTCTATTTGCTGACCATGACAGAAAACCAAAACTGATCCATTACCTTGTACTAAGTTTGGCTTTAGGAGAAAAATGAGGCCTCGAAACATGTCTGCTGACACTCCCTATGACTTGCAAGAAAGAATAAAACACATATTCCTCTAGAGGCTTTGGGAGAAAGATCCACACAAATGGACAGCTGCTCAGTATTTCAGCTAATTTCTGACTGTCCTGCCACTGAGCAAACACTCATCACTGGGGGTTTCACTGACCATGCTAGTCCCCTCCACTGAGGTTGCATCCAAGCCAAATGATGCATCTGAAGATTGTGTCTTACTTGGTGAGCAAGTTCCCAGTCACACTGAGTTCTCAAATTATTCCGGTTTGGAGAGTTCACCCGTGACCAAGAAGACATAGGTACTATGTGAAATTGAAGTTAATGCAAGCTGGAAAATTGTTCTTACAGGAACAGAGTCAGACTGAACTCCTAAGGCAAATTTTTTGTTCTCCCCAGTAATTTAGTTTGGTTTTCTGCAGCAGACCACTGAAAGACTATATCACATCTCAGCTAAAAGGTACTGTGTACCTGTGATGCAAGCAGAAAAGCTTACAGCTCTTAATCTTACTGCCACCAATGAAAATCTTAATTTTGATTCCTGGACTGAAGAAGGAATAGAGGAACAAGGAAGCTCCAACTCTGCACCTTCTTCCCAAGAACAGCTCAAGTCTGTCTTTCCTCTGAGTCAACATAAAAATTTAATACCCATGAAAAAATCAGTTTCCTTAGCTTGTGACTTGTGGTGTCAGGGAAGAAAACTGGAAAAAATTACCTGTCTTCCTGCATTACAGGTTTACTTTTAGGGACAAGTGAGTATGAAAAATAAATCCTCAACCATGAAAATAACAGAGGAAACAAGCTTTATTTTTATTATTTGAAATTTTTGTGCGTGGTAAAGGTACACATTTGACTCCTGTTTTCCTATATTTCCAAGACAGAGTAATTTTTTTTTGTCAGCTAAAGCATTATGAATACCATGGCACACAGGAAGCTAAAACTACACACACACACACACACACACGCACGCACACACAAACACTTTGATGTGTATCTTTCATCCTTGACCTTAAGGAGAAAAAGTCTGTATTTAGCTTCATAGGGATTTAAAAAAAAACAAACAAAAACATCATCATCGACAACAAAAGAACAAGTGAGAAGAATATTTCATTATGAGTGTCAAGAGAGTGCAAGGCTTACATATACACAAAACATATATTGACTTACAAAGATGGAATGTACAAAAGCTTTTTAAAAAACATGAAAAAAAGAACTGGAAACACTCCTAGAACTGGAAAGCTGCAGCATATCAACTGGTAGAGATTTCTATCAGGGGCTGCTGCCATACACTACGCAACTGAGGGAACATTCCCATGTCATAAAGCCAAAGAAAAAGTGTCAGGGTTAAGGCTGTGTTGCTCACAAACATCGACTGAAGTGCTGTACATTCGTCAGAAATAAAATGACCTGTTAGGAACCTTCCCACTCCATAGTAAAAAAGGTATTTTGTACACTTTCCACAAACAGGTCAGATAATCACTGCTTGAATTCTTGAAGAAAAGTTTGACTTTACACCATGATTTCGTAACGAGCTGTCTCCCACAACTGAAAGTCATTTCTTTATAACAAACACAACATATTGGGCACTTATAGTTCTCATTATGGCAACACTAGATCCTTATTATAAAAAATATTGACATCAAATCAAAAGCCCTCTAGCTTTCACAGAACAGATGAGCATTTACTAGTAAATAGCACTCCATCTTCATGAGGCAATTGCTTGCCTAAACCATTTTCCTTTTCTTTTTCAATACACTGGTGCTGGTTTAGCCTATGTAAAACTCTCCTATTGTTTATATTGGATTTATCTGAACACATCTTTTTATTCTATTCACTGAACAATGAAAATACATTTGGCTAGTTTGTCCTAAAATGCTCCATATGACACAAGATCTAATAACCTTTTGAGATTACTTTTGAGTTGAAGATTAGTTAAATGAAGCACATACTTCCACCATTCATGCTGTGCTGCTAGTCAATTAGCATTCCAGGGAAGTCAAGGGGACATTTGGTTATACCTGAAATCTGGCAGCAGCGTGCCTATAAAGCCTTTAATAAATGCTAACAACTCAGCAAATCACATAGTGCAATTCTGACCTTCCCTTAATTGGATGAGAAAAGAAGTCTGCCAGCTTTTAAGTGCAGAATTTCTGCTTTGGTTGCTCTTTGTAAGGTTTGTAAGCCAAGCATTTTAGTGAAGTTGGCTTCAGAAGCACCATAAAAGCAATGTGTTTCTCAGTTTCCTGGTGCCAGGCAGATAAGGTCAGACCTTGGAAGGGCATGTCCTATGCCACTAAATTTGAAGTTGACAGCATTTGCTATCAGAAATAACTTCTAATTTCTGACATTCTGTAGGTGCTGCTCTGCTGATAATGTCTGAATATCCAAAAGACTACTCAATTTTAAGAAAAAATCCACAAAACTCCTAATAGCTTTGACTGGGTTGTGAGAAGGGTTATGTGCGGAATTCACTTACTTCATCAGGATGCACTGGGTTCACAAGGGTTATCTAAAATCCTGCTAAAAATGCTGTACCAAAAGCAAAGGACTGAAAAGCTTTTGAAGAAAAGTGTATACATGAAATAGCACAGTCTTAAGTATATTTTTTGATATATGGGTTAGGATGTATTTGATGTTCATGCTTCTCAAAGTACCTGACAATAGAGGATTTGGCAATGTTTTCTGAGGGGTAAACATGCAAGCTTAGTAAAATTGTATTCTAAAAATCCATATTTGGAACTAAATATGATAACTGGAAGGCACAGCACATTTTTAAAAGTTTATCTTAATCTGTGCAACCCCTTCTCTTCATTACTAAATACAGTTCAAATGCCTTTTCTTCATTGATGTGCCATTTAAGGGTCTTCCAATGTCAGAAAGTGTTATAAGGATACTTAGAATGAAAATTTGATCTACAGCTTTGTTAAATTTTGACAGGACAGTTTATTTGTAATGACTGAGATACCATCTTCAGAATTTTAGGACAAACTCAGTTCAAGCAGAGGGTATTTTGTTCTCTTAGTAATAACAAACTTGAGTTTTAATATTCATAAATGTTACCACCAGTTTCTTAGCTTCGTTATACAGTCCTTAAGCTTCATGCACAAAATATTTATTCCAATGAAATAAGGAAACTTATATTTGCACGAGAAATTTTAAATTGGTTCTATGTGCAAAAAACAAACAAAGGAAAGAAGAGGAAATATCTTTAGGAAACAGTAATTAAAAACCAGACAACCCCCCATTTAAGAACCTTAGGGTCTGCATTTTTACAAGTCAAATGCAACTTTACAAAAAAACCATTACTTCTTCTCAAATTCATCGAAACAACCACCTTACGTTTTAGAAATAAGACAAATACTTATAACAAAAAATTTTATCAAAGATTTCTTTCCATTTTGCAAACATGCTTAAAATACTCCCTTGTTTCTGACCCAATGCCCTTTTGTTTCAAGGCCCTAAAAATGAGAAAAGAAAGACAGCACTTCCCAGGCTTTGTAGGCATTGGCAGCAAGCTCACAGCTCCTCAAGCAACACTTAAAAGGGAGCACCACTCTATCTATATCAGGCTACAGTAGCAATTCAACCTTTGACCACTGGATATAGAAATAAGAATAAAGCCAATGTTACTTTAGAAAGGACAAGTTCATACTTTAAAAACCCCCAACAAACCAAACATTAGAAACAGAACCATGCCTGTAAGCATTTCCAGTTAAATTAATACTTCAACAAAGAACACAGTAGAGAGATCTGGCAGAGGAAGAAAGGTCATTTTTCGGAGTACTGCCATTGTCAAATATCATACATACGTTCCAGTTTGCTGAAATAACCCACATTTACTTTTTTTTATTTTTATGTCAGTCAGTCATACATACATACATACATACAAACAAATTGGAACAAATCTCACAGTCCTTGTTTTGTCCTCTAACAAAATTCCCTTTGATGAAGGACTTCAGGAATTGGTTCAAATTCATTTTTATTTGTAATGTATTTTTTCTCACATAAAAACAAATAGCTTTGGTAACCCTTGGCTTTCCTATACAACCTCTGTTTACCACAGTTCCTTTGGTTGTATAACGTAGGTCCTCCACAGGGTACTTCTCTGGCTTTCTGTCCTGTGTGAAGCTGCATCTTATTTTAGAGGTTAATACAATGAGTTGCCGTAAGGAAACATGGCAATGAACACGTACGAAAGAGTGGCACACATGAGGTTAATTGACTTGACATTGTAATAACCCTGATCCTAATGAACTAGTTTGGTGTCAGAAGGTCTGTGGTTATACAGAAATTCCACTCCCACTAATGCATCGCTACAATTAAGTTTTTCAAGAGCTTTAGAAATGTCAGGTCTCTGCAAAGTCCTTCCTGCACATTGAGCAAGAGGAAGAGTGAAAAACAGCCACACGAAACAATCCTTCATTAATTCCACATGAGTAGGGAATTTGCATTGATTCTCATAGTGCTAAACACTGAGCTGTGTTGACGGTTAGAGCTAGACGGATTTTGTGAGACTTAACCTTATACTAAAAGGACCTACTTGTTACACACAGTAAGACTGAAGAATGTTAAAAGTGTAATACCTACCATGATAATGAGATCTAGAAGATTCCCAGGATCACTCCTGGGTTAAATAACGTGTAAGAATGATACTTCTTTAAATTTGAAAGCTCTGAGCAGGAGCTATCCTACGCAGTCATCAAAAAGTTTTGGGGACTTTTCCCAAACTTTTCTCATTTTTGCCTTATTAGTTCATTCCAGTTTCATAGGATGCAGTTTGTGTTTAATGTCACATTGTCTTTATGAATTCAGTTACAGAGGATTTTTTTTATTAACACTTACAACAAAAAGTTCAGTGAGAAACATAAGAGGTGCAAGTCCTATGTAAACAAGTAAGTTTGGAAATAATCACAAGAAGTCCATAAGAGACTCCTTTGTTATTAAAAATGAACACAAAGTAGGAGATATCCTGCACTGGATCTCTAGGACGAGTCTTTTCTTAAGGGTGGGTGATTATCCAGCTCCAGAGCTCATTGCTACTGTAAGTATCGATAGACCTTGAAGCAGTGATTTCCAGAGTCTGCGACTACAACGTGGCCGTCTGAAGTAAGAGCCAGACCTTGGGGACCATAAAGGGGGTCAGCAGAGGTGTTAATGTAGGATAAAAATGATCCACTTCCATCAAAAACCTTTGAGGGTGAGAAAGCACAGAATAAATGTTACGAATAAAAAAGGAAAGTAGCGGACACAAGTCTGCTCTCTCTTACACTGTTATACTTCTCATTTCTGAAACAGTGGACATACAGTAGAATAAACGAGGACAAAGTCTATTCTGTTATCTCATAATATGCAAGTTTATATACAAATGTATGTTCTTATTAAAAAGAACTAATTACAGCTGCCAGGATCTTTGGCAAGAATTAACACACAATAAAACAATAATAATAAAAAACAAGAACTTTGGCTGTTCTTGTTCTAAAAATAGTCAACTACAATAAATCAAACTTAATTGGGAACTCTACCAACACCTTGTTTTCCTAACAAATATCATTGTTGTGGCTAGCCCGATTCTTAGGTTCCCACACAGAGAAAACCAGGAATTTGTTTACCCTGTTGACAGTGCTTCCTGAGAACAACTCATAAGCAGCTCCCTCAGTTTTATATTCAGTGGAAATAATACATACACATATTTATTAGGTATTCTTTGGCAAACAAGATGCCTTGTGATTAGCACTTAAAAGATAAAAAGAGTGCAACTCTCATAACTTGAAAGCAGAATAATTTCTCAACATTTAAAAAAGATGATAAAAATCTGCTGCATTCACCTCAGGTCATTTGCTTTTTCATATTTTCCACTGTGTCTCTGATCTTCTGTTATGGTGATTATAAATTACTATAATCTCAGCAATGCTTGGAAGTCTCATACATCATCAAGTACCTTTTGGGAAACTACTTGGCCCCAAAATCCTTGGTCACAGTGGCCATCAGAGCTGCCAGCAGCCACAATAAAAAGCTGATAATCTGACACCACCAGGTCTGAAAGTTGACAGTGAGGCTGTATAAAGGATGCTGTGAGAAACCACATCACTTCTAATGCTGATGGTGATTCTTGGGCAGTCTGAAGGCCAGAGGTAGCAACCCATTCGATTTTTTTTAATCAAGCACCTTTGAAATACAGAAATTTCTACCTGTATTCGGCTGTTTCCCCAATCTGCTACAATAATATTTCCATTAGAATCTACTGCTACTCCAGTTGGTGCATTAAACTGCCCATTTCCTTCTCCATTTGATCCAAACTTCAGCATGAACTCTCCCTCCTGGTTAAAGACCTGTATGGGTTAAAAAAACAAACTAAATATGGCATGGTATCAAGTATTAGTAATCTAGTACTACCAGTTCACCTGCTAGTTAAAGGAGGAATTGCAGAGTTCCCAGGAACGAACACACACACAGACACACACACAAGATGGGAGAAAAGGTGTCCATCTCTCCCTTCACTCCATTACACCATACAGTGTTTCCTTTCCCACTAAAGATCTGATTGATCTCAGACATGGAGGCAAAGGGCCCCAGAATTCTTCTGCAGCTTGTGCATCTTGAACTGAAAAGAACTGAATGCAGATGCAGCACTGGGTGCTTTGTTTCTTTGGAACTAAAACACAATGGAGCAGATGCTCTCTTCTCTGCTTCCATAATCTAATGCACATTGCAAATCATGGTATGCTGCTCTCTGTAGACAGGTCAGCAACTGAATTCTCTGTGATGGTAACAGGTTTAGACAGCAGAAAGATGGAGCTGATCAATGACTATTGTGTCAGTGACCTGGATGAACCAATGGGACCAAACAAGATACAAAATGTGTCATTTACACAGTACACTGCCATCTCTAAAATATTTTTGTCCATCTTGGATCCAGGCCCAGCTACAGCACAAGGTCCAACAGTGTTCTTAGAGACTGACTGGCTTGCACAAGAAAATGCAAAGACCTGAAAAGTGCCAAGTGCACAATGAAGTACTAATAAGGTGGAAGATGTCAGGGAATTACTGTGTTCTCGAACACCCACAGTGAACAGAGAAAAAAAAAAAATTTGGGGAAGGAAATTAATGAAGTACCAAGTTAGTGCCTCAGATGATTAAAGAAAATAATAATAAAAAAAGCCAACTAATGAAAAGAATAGACAAAGATATATTGCTCTCTCCCTGGGCTGAAGTGGCCAACTGAGAGAGAAGCCTACATTGCACAGGATTTTCCATAAAAGATGCCTGAGGGAGGGAACATCCTTGAAGGTTAATGGGAGCAGGAGAAAAACGTTGCTGAGTGAGCTTGTTTAATTCAAGACAGTGGTGGCAGGAAGCAGCTTTGGGACTCATAAAAGTGAAATTAATTTATGTAGTTATTTATAAACTAATTTATTATTTAAAAGATGTACTCTCTGCTCTCAGATATAAACTCTCCAGAGTGTCAACAGTTAATATGTACCAATTTGGAGAACACTACTGAAATAAGAATCTTTTCTGGTTAGTACCAAATTGTAACAAGTAACATTTGTATCCCATTGAGTCACACCAGAGACAGATGGGACACTTTGTTCTCATTAGACACGTAATAATTATAAATCCTCTAGGATGCCACACTTCTTACATTTCTTCACTTGCTTTTTTTCATTTGTTTGCCCCTTGCTGTTAAGCCTCTCCAGGCATTCTTGTTACCAGGCAAACCTTGCTTCTGGAGAGGTAATTTATGGAGTTATGGGCCTCCTGCTGCTTTAGGGCTCCTGCAGCAGTCTTGGTTTGTGTGTTGTAATCCAAACCACAAGCTGCTACTTCCTCACCAATTCCAGAAGGATGTGCAAGCAAGGTTGCTATTCCAGACCTAGGTGATTCAGCACTGCTCAGGACAAAAAGGTGTCTATGTTCAGGCAGCAACTTCCTATTTCAAGTAAATATATAAAATTTATTTTTTCAATTAGAAACAGTGAAGAACTATACTGAGGGTTGGTTCGTCCGCGTGTTCAGTCAAAATAGGCATTCGGTGAAATGGCAGGGATTTAATTTTGTTGGTGTGTGGGACTGACACACATGTCCTGAGAGCCCAGGCAGAACAGCATCCTGCCTCTGTCCTCCTGCTGCTCTGTTCTGTAGAGGGAGGGCTCAAGAGCACGTGCAGGAAGTGTAGGAAAGGGAATGCCTGAGAACAAACACACACAGGTGAGGCTTTTCTGAAGTGGCCTGTATCTCCTTCATAGACATTTGCCAACACATCTCAGCATGTTTCCTTGGTTTGGTTTATTACTGGGACAAATAAATAAACTTACTATCATACCATGACTTTAACAGGCTGAGAGTCAGGACTTCCCATGGGTGTAAGGACTAGTGGCCAGTTCTGCCCAGTGCAGGAGGCACTGAATGAAAACCAATAGTTACAAGGGTTTTAAGAGAAACAGGTTGTAAAATGGGTCCAGTAATCTTAAAGCCTATAGGTATGGAATTTAAAGACTGTCATATATCTTTACTTTGTTATAATTTTACAACTAGAAATATGGAAAGCTTTTACTGGGAAATTCAAAAAGGAGACAGAACACAGAGTCAATAACAGGTTTGGCAGAGGGCTACTAAAAATAAGTAAAGTTGAAATTATTTATTTATGTTTAAGCAATTGTGTTAGACACCATTATAGTGACACCAAAGGCAATGGACTGTATCTTCACTAAGCAATGCACTGCATGCAAAGTTCTCTGAAAGTACTGTCCCTATAGCAGAGCTATATCACACTCCCTATATGCAGTGTCATCTCTTTGGTTTTAACAATACGTTGTTTTCCCCAAGAAAGTATCATAATAAAATTAAAGTGGCAACTTTCCAAGTTGCCATTGACTGTACCTTGACAGAATGGTTATGAAAATCTGTAATGATAATTTCATTGTTGCTGTTTACAGCTGCAAAATGAGGACCTGCAATGCAGAAAAAGAAGAAGAAGAAAAAAATTGTAATGCCATTAAAATAAAAAGCATGATTGAATAAAAAAAAAAAAAAAAATCAGCCTGCCAGCATATTATGTTTGGCTTCTGAGCAATAGTAGTCCAAGTGGGAATCCCAACTGCAAATTAAGAGTAATTTTACTTCATGGTTTTTTTAAAAGCTCAGCATGTTTTTTCTAAACACAAATAATTTCTTTTTCAACCAGTTGTCAACTATTGTTACCAATAAGCATTGTTGATTTCTCCCTCTCTTGTATTCATATGACTATGCAGAGATTTATGGGCTTATTAACAAGACAAAACATGTAGTGCTTAAGCATAAAGTTGTGTATACACTAAAAATTGTTATCAAAAATGTTCCTGTAAATTCTTAATTGAAATATTTTATGCTCTGTGTGCTCACATCTTACAAGCATTTGAGCTAACAAGTTTTAGGATAAATAAAAAAGTTACTTAGAAGATCACTGTCAGGGAAAAAAAGGCATTTTTTGCTTTACTTTGTTTATTGAAATATGTGTGCAAATTTGAGTAAAAAACAAATGGTAGCTTGAAAATAGGCAAGTACCCAAATTAAAACACTTGGTGCTATTTTGAGTTATTAAACAGAACAAAACTCAGTTTCAGTTTTCACAGCATATAAACTATAAAAAAGTGAAAAATTTTATATTGAAAACATTCAAGTGTTGACAATTTACCTGTTTTCTGTAGCCTATCAGCAAGGACAGGTGATATATTTCTCAAATACACTGTTAGGAAGTATTTGCCTACTTATTTTCAGGAGGTGTTTTTGCAAATTTTCAAATGAAAAGAAATTGAGATACCCAGAAATTTTAGCTGTGTTAGAGCCCAAGCTCTCATAAACTATATATATTATGCCATAACACATTGCAAGAGATCTCAGGATAAAAACACATTGATGCTATTCCTCTCTTGCACTGTGAACCAGTCAAAACATCAGGCCAATGAAACTACATACTAAAAATGACCCAACACCTGTAAAATGACCTGCATACCTAATGTGGCATCTTTGTTTCAAATTTTGAAAGAACAGCTATTCACTTAAAATATATCAGTGGGGTTGTTCTGTTTTTTAAACTCAAATGCATGTTCTACTTGAAAGACAGCATGTGCAAGCAGTCAGTTGAGTATAAATGGCAATTTCCCCAAGCTTACATTGGCTGTTCCATAACTCTGTCTTCCTGATCTCCATCTCAACACTACCCCATTACACTCATTTTCTAAGAGATACCACTTAGGGCATTGGGGTTTGTGTGACTGATGATTGGAAACACAAAGCACAGCATCCGAGTTGATTGTGGTGAACAGCTTAGTGTGGCAATTACAAAGCACTTGTAAAATGCTAGTTAAGATCAGTCTTTCTTGGGTCACTGATCTGAAATGTTTCCAGGCATAGGGAGGTAGATAAAACAATCTGGTTACAGTTACATTTGCAGAACAGATGTTGCAGTCTGCCTGACCAATGAAGCAAATAGGAGCTGTATGTCTAGCAGAGCCTCTCCCCTGGAGGATAAAGGAGTAGGAATACAGCACCTTCAACATGCTCAAACATCATGCAAATGTGAGCAGAAGAGGCAAGAAAAGGGGATTTACATATTACCATCAAGTGTACCTGCAAACTGCTTGTCACCATTTCCTCGACTTCCGAACCTGGTGACTATTTTCCCATTTGGCTGGAAGATGAAGACACAGCATGCTTTATTGTCCACTACAATGATGTGTCCATTACGATCCACCGAAACACCTTTAGGGCCCATGAGCTTTCCAGACCCAATTTTGGCCTAAAATGGAAAACACAAAACAGGAAAATATGTTGGCATGATAGAAATTAGTTAGTGCAGTTTAAAGATTGTATTACAGGCACAGAGCAGAATGGAGAGACATTTTTTCATCAAAAGTTGGAAGCAGTAGTTTTTATCAGCTCTTACCATGTACTTCATAATTTTTTTATCAGCTGAAAATAAAGTCTGCTTTCTGTATGTCTTTTCTAGACTGAAAAATCTGCCACCTCAGCAATTGAGTCCAAATATATAGCTCATAAGAAATACAGTCATCAGAATTGTGTGACTTGATAAACCTGTCAGAAATGTCTGTGTATCCAGCATTAGGGTACCAGCAGGACAGGCAGACAAGCTGAAAGGACTTTTGTCTTCTATTGGGCGCTGTCCTGAGTCCAGCAACCACCCTGATGGACAGTGACATATCTTTATCACTGCCTGCATTGAAGAAGTCAGAGCTCTTGGAGCATCAGGGCTGGGTGGGATGTAGGCTATGATGTTCTCTGTTGCTTTTCTTGGGTTAGTAAGACACCAGCACCTTCTGAGTCCTCTCAGAAAGAATTTCAGCAGAGCTAAAGTTCAGGCTAACCCCTCTATCTCCCACCAGATTCCACATGAGATTGCTTCACTTGCTGCTCAGACCCATGAAGAGTCAGCTGAAAACTGCAAAGGGGAGAGGATCATGTTGCCAAACGCAAATGAAGCAATCTTTGAAACACTAAACAAATCAAAGCTTGTTCCTGTCTTAGGTAAATAAAATTATTTTCATAATTTTAAATAGGCCTTCTGACTACCAAAACCATCTGCCAGCATAATCAGCAACAGGACGGGAATTGTATACAAAATTTCACTGGAAAAACGTTCCGTGGAGATGAGATGGATCTCATAACAGTAAATAACTTGGAAAGACTAGAGAACTGTCAAATCCAAAAATGCCAGAAGCATGCTTTAGTAGGTTTAAAAAGAAGGGATTCTTAAAAGAGTATCTAAGCAACAGAGCAAGCAGAAATTGAGACCAAGACTTCAAAGAATCCATGAGCTACCTGGGCATATACCCAAGAAGACTCTACCCAAGAAGATTCTCTACCCATTCTTCTCTACCCAAGAAGACTGTGAGGATCACCTCACAATCCATTCTACGTTTTTCACCATTCAGATCTTTTTTAGGCCAAGATTCTAGAAACTGTTTTAATCTACATAAAATCAGTTGGGTTTTGGCCTTTCAGTTGAAATAGGTTGTAAATACGCAATTGTTTGTGTTGGAATGGAGCAACTTGCATCCTGCTTTTAGCCTTTTTTTAATTGATGGACAGATTTGAAAGCACTTATTCAGGCTAGCTTCAAAAGTCTGTACTGGACAGACAATTCACCAAAGAGGGTGTGTTGAAATTATGGATTCCAGAACTTTCAGATCTTGTAGTAATTTGTGAGAGACACATCCTACAAACTGAGGTTCGTATCTTGGTGAAGAACATACTTTTCTGTTTGCATTGGAATTTAAATGAAATATATACTAAGATATTAATCTTATTTATGAAAAAAGGCTATCTTTCACCTCACTGCCTTTGCAGAGTGAGACAGATCACCCCCTAGAACAAGCAATGCTGGGAGTCACTAAATCATTTTGGTTGGAAAAGACCTCTAGGATTGAGTCCAAGCATTAACCTAACACTGTCATATTTACCATTAAACAGTGTTCACAACTATCACATCTACTTCTGACTTCTCTGCCCCTCTCCCTTCCCTCCTGCAACTGGTGAGTAACAGTGGCACAGATGACAAGGCATGGAGAAAATCCATTGCCTAACTAATTTTTCTCATGTCCCTGATGTTTTCAAAGCAAACAGAAGGAGCTCTCCTACCCTTAGTAAGTCCCATGCTCCTACTGCATGTTACATTCTCGTAGGTGGGTTTACAGGTAAAAAATATGTATGATCCTAAAGTAAAGCCACCTGGGTTCCCTGAGGATGGCTGCTACTAAGCCACTACACAACCTTTTTCAGTCTCCAGTAAAGAAAATTCCAGGGAGCAAATCTTGCAGCTTCAAGACTATGTTTAGCCAGCATGCAATGATCTTGTGTCAGTTTTATGTTCATGAACATATCCTGTTATAGACTGCAAAATATTCAGGCCAAATCTACTTAATTGAATCATGCTAAAATATACCCAGGAAAAACTATTAAAAATTATTTTGTGTTCACCAAGGGAAAGATATCAGCAGACCTACAAAATGTATTCAGTTTTGTAACAACAAAGCAGCAAACCCATAAATCAAATGCAAATCTGTAGATGCATTTCCTTTGGGGTGATTAAACATATTCCCTTCTTTCCTTTGGGATGCCCATGCGGTTGTCAGCTTGAGCATTGCACCACCTCCTTACCATCTTTCCAGGATTCCTATGGAAAATGACTCAGACTCATGAGTACAGTGTCTTCCTGCCCACATAAACACATATGGAAAAATATAACAAATAAATCACATACTACATTAATGGGCACTCAGTGCTGAGAAGAGTAATAAAAATCACTATTCTTGGGGCCAGGTTTAAAATATAATTTGCAAGCAGCAATAAAGTATGCCCAGCTAGAGTCTGCAATGCTTTTTACTAAAAATCTGTTCCCAGTTTAGATCAAAATGTGCTGATGACACATTACTGGATCTGGCTGAACATATTCTTTGTGTATTTTTATTTCAGAAAGTTTCTTAGAATTATAGGTTTGATTATTTAGAACAGAACATTATGAAACCCAGTCACTCCCATTAAGTGTATGAATGGAAGTATTTTCAGGCTTTTTTTCCATTAGAAATGAATACAGTATAATGAATCATATAAACCCTTAATACAAATAATGTGTTTAATTGAATTCAGTCAGGGACATTATATCCCTTATTTTATAGGCTCTTAGGAATTTAGACTGGTTTTCAAACATGTGTTTATAAAGTCACCCTACCAGGTTAGAAATATTCTATTGTGGGATATTCCTAGAGGTAAAATAATTAATTAATCAAATAAATAAATAAATAAATCAGTTAGCCTACATAAAAATTTATGAAGACTTTTCCACTGTAGAAGTAAGCATGTTAGGGCTAAGTTTAACTTTACTATTCTTGTTGCTGTATGAAAGGTTCAAGATTATCAGGGATTAATTAAAAACAAACCATCTTTTTCTGTTTGAGAACTTCTATAATAAGGAGATACAGCTTTGTCATGCTTTGCAGTATCACACAGTAAGTGGATTTATCATTCATCGTCAAAATTCAACTGTGACCATTTAATCATACTACCTATTCCCATCGGTACATGCAACCAGCTTCAGACAGCTCTTTCCTTAATTCTGCTAGTGAAACAAGAAAGAAGTCTGACATAAAATGTTTACTTTAATCTTTTCCCACTTATCTAAACTTGATCTTAACTTGACTTGCAGAGCCCTGTTTGGTTGATAACAAGCTTGCCATCTTACATGCAGCTCTTCAAGACTAGAAAGAAAACAATCCTCAGAGGAACAGGAATCATTCTCTTGGCTCTGTTGTCCAATTCCTTCACTGGGTTTGAACACCACCTGGTGAGGAGCTGGTACAGCTGCTTCACCATGCCCTCTCTCCTTAGCCTAGTGCTGTATCTGCTGCAACAGCTTTCTTAGCAATGTCAGAGCACTTGACAGAGGAAGCCAGCACTGTTATCTGCCTTTTACAGATGAAGAAAATAAAGCACTGGGAAGTGAAATGTCAGATAAACTAGTCACCCATGAGATCTGTGGCACAGCCAGAAACAGAAGCCCCAAATCCTAAGACCCAATCTGAGTCTTCATCATATCCAGGATAGTACAGCCTTTCATGTGAAGAAGCTCATGTTTTGGTGCAACCTTAGATTAGAGTTTGCCCGCCTCTGTATTTATGTAAGTTTTACAGCCTTGAGAAAACAGAGCTCTGTCTTTGTTGTTGCCAGAACTGAGGAAGGTGACACTTTTCTGCCTGGCAGTGGAAGTTGCCAAGGGGAGTCAGTCCAGTGCTGTAATCAGGGACATGCCTGGGCCTGGCTACAGGGAAATTTGCCTTATGGCTCACATGACTATTAAAATTCCGTTAAGGGGAGTGTAAGTAAATACAGAAGGAAGGGGACAACATTAAAAATAGTTAGATTAAGCTCAAAACAGCCCCCTGATATTGCTGAGTTAATAAGTAGCGGGCCACCTGCATCAGAGGTCTTACACAATGACTTGCAGGCACAGTCCTTCGAAGGCAAATGCCATTATCCCTTTCTCTCTCTCTGTTATTTTAGCAAGTGCTGCCCAATTTAATCTGACAAGGCCCCTGTAACAATTACCACTGCCTACACACAAGAAATTACAAGGCTTTGCCCAGATTCCCACAGGCTAGATCTGTTACATCTATGTTCTGTGCTTCCAATATATTTTATTTAACCCCATCATAGAATAATATTCTGAGCTGGAGGGGATCCACAAGGATCATCGAGTCCAACTCCCAGTCCTACACCATCATGCCCAATACAAGCCCCTTCCCTTCATGGCATTGACTGTCCCCGTATCACAGCTTCACCCTTGGTAGAAATGACCTCCCAACCCTGTGTGTGTCCCCACAGTTCCCCAGGCCCTGTGCTCATCTGCATCCCTCCTCCCCAGCACAGCTCTCCAGCTACACTGTGCAGTACAGGATCCCCTGAACTAGTGCTGCACCAATACAGGACCCCCTACTCCCATCACAGCTCCTCAGTGTGGCCCTGTGCCCAGTGCCCATCCAAGTCTCCATCCCAGTGTTCCCACTGCCTCACTCCTGCTGTTCCCATGCACATGCTCTGCCACCTGCCCTCTACCCAGCTCCTGCACTTATATGCATATGCCTGCCCTCTGTATAAAAAATACTTCTACAAACATTTTTTCCCCTCTCATAAATATGGCTTATTGCATTCAATCTAAAAATAGTATTTTATACAATTGATGTTTCATCTCTCAATTAATCATTCTAGTCCCAAGAGCTATGAAGTCTGATGCATTAATTTGTATTAACCACACAAACACTGCCAACATCACACAGATTTTGCAATTTTTTGCAATCCAATGAAAACATTGACTGAAAACAAATCTAGGCTTCACATCAGAGGAACTACATTAATAATTTATTTTTTCCAATACCTGTCTCCCTGCTGGTAGTATATTACACATAGCATCCTGGCTTCTCCAGGGCTTTTTCCTCCAGAGCTGGCTTTTTCCTCCAGAGCATCCAAAATGCTGGATTTACAGCACTTAAGAAGGCAGGAAAACAAGCCCTCCATGTTCTGTGTCCAGTTCACATTAAGGATATTAATAATTATTTAAAATACACCTAGGATAATCAAAATATTTGGATTCTTAACTAAATTACATATTTCTTTGGGTTCGTTTTGGTGTTTTCATTTAAGAACTTCAGCCAAAACCAAGGTTTTCCTGTGTAGCTGCACGTTTTCAAAATTACTTGACAACTAAAATCACATAGTCTCTGCAAATGCAAATAATTTGTATTTTTTTTAATACTTGCATTACATTTTAGTATTGTTTTGCTTTAGCTTGAAGTCTGTACATGATCTGGATATTTCTAGAAGTGTACACACTGGTTTCTCAGATGGAGGTTGCTGAGGACTATGCAAGTACAATTGCCTATTTGCATTTGTCGCTTTGCAAAGACTATTCAGAGGAAGGCCATTTCTTGCTGCACACATGAGCAGCTCAGAACCTGAGCTTTTTGGCCATTAGGCTGCCAGAAGATTAGCCAAACAGGCCATACATATCTGCCCAATGGAGGACTCCAGAACTAAGTAACTGGTGGAAATTTCTCTGCAGGTCTATTATCCCTATTACCAGTGAGTACAGCTAACCTCTGCCAGAGGTGGCTCTCTCTAACGTGCATCACCAGACTTGGTATCATGCATTTAGAGAACAGCACCAAATGGAGGAAACCTTTAATTCTCTCTAGAACTGCACCTGAACCCAAGTGAAATAAATGCTGCAGGTTGGAAATCATCAATGTAGTGTAGTTCGTAGCTGCTGTCTTATTATATTCCCATTAAAGGGATCAGAGTTGCTATGAAAATATAAGGTCGCTTTCCTTAGAATTTCTGATTTCTGAAACCTACAACATCATTACTGTCTTTCAGTTTTTTCAGTGCACAACACACCAGCTAGAACACTCCTGTCTATGTTGTAGCACTGAAACAACACCCTGCGTTACCCTTCCTTGCCTTTACTGCCAACAGGAACATACACAAATTATACACTATATTTGCTGAGAAGTATGGAATAAAAGAGAAAATCATCATCAGTCTGCTACCTTTTTTTTCTCCTCCATATGTCACTGAAGAGCTTCATGTACTCCTTGTAAGATTTTGCGTTTGTCTGTGTGCATACATGTATCTGCACACACCCTTCTGTACAATCAGAGTACTAATGATGTGAAGGTTGTTGAGCTAGTCCAACTAGCCTTGCTGGCACTTGCTATCCTCAACCGTAAGTTATAGAAAGACATCTAAGTACCCAGTATGGAACATGCTGTCTCTGCTTGGTGTAACATTAGCATTACTGCTGTGATCTCCTCCTATTAATTATAACATGTGGCTGGGTCAGGGGTTTCCACATCACAACAATGGAATTTAGACTAAGCTACAGCCAAACTATGTAGTTTCTTGAAAAATAATGTTACTTTGCATTCCTTGGTAAGACAGAGAAAGCTCAGGAGAGTTCATATCGTAACTCGTACCTTAAATTTTCCATCTGATGAGAATATGCTAACCCATTTGTTATCATAGTCTGCAATAATGATGTCACCACTGGGATGCACAGCCACTCCTGTTGGCCGCTGCAGCTGGCCAGGAGACCTTCCTCGTATGCCAAAACGGCTTTTGAACTGACCATCATTGGAAAATATCTGTAATAGAAAACAGGGATTTTAAAATTATATCCATGTATGACCATCACCTGTTTATTAGAGCTAAAATTTTAGCAAGTCACTAATCAACACTATAGTCAGGAAGAGAGCTGGCAACATGAATCACTTTTACACAGTCCATATTTGAAAGTGATATATCTAATTTTAGATGACCCTAATTTTAAAAAATAAGAAAATCTCATTGCACTGTTTTTTTAGTGATCTTAAAGTACTTCACAAACATTAATGAATTAGCTTCACAATATCTCTCTCAGGAAGGAGGGAATGGTATTATTCCCTTACTAGAAAAGACAAAACTGAGGCACTGAGTGACTCGGCCACAGTCAAACACGAAGTCTGTAGAAAACATAGAAATATGTCCACTGGTTGTGTCCCCAGGCCAGGTAACTAGACAGTGAAGTTCCTCTGAAGAAGCTTCATATTACAAAGCACAAAGATGCTGATGAATACTTGATTCTGTCTCTTTGAAAATGCCTGGAAAGGAGTTCTCACAACATGTGGCTTGCTGGTTCTCCCATACAAGAACAAGCGACACGCTGCTGCTGCCATGTTCATTGCTACCACATGGGCAGCCTGGAGAGTGAGGACAAATTGTTAATGGTAAAATGGATACATGGCAAGCAAAAGAAAAAATATAGCTTGATTTTCACATTTCTTTACAGAAGCCAAGAAATTAGGGGTGTCAGGGTGCTACCACAGAAAAGGTTTGATTATTATATCAGAAAGAGAAGTCAGTTAAATAGACTAAAAGCCACTCAAAAATGATATCTATATGGGTTTTTTTTTCTATTTGTACTTCCTAAAAAATTATATTTGTGGCACCGTGCTCTAGGCTGACATTTGAAAACATGAGAGTGATAAAATTTACAACGTAAAATTATATTTACAGAAGGGCATTTTTCCAGATGATTGTACAACTTGTTTTTTCATTCACTGCCAAACATTGTAAGGAAGGGAAATAAACTCCAATATACTGGATACAGTATAGATGTGAAAAAGGTAGCTGCAGCTCAAGAAGATGGAAAGTTAATGGATGATAAATTAAGCTTCCCTTGTATTTTCTACATCTGACCGAATTGTACAAAATGTGTCTTTCTGAGACTACAAAAAAGGGAGAGGTGTGGGGATAAGGAGAAAAACACTGAAAGTGGCATATTCTCATACCTGCACACACTGGTTGTTACTGTCTGCTATTAATATTTTTCCATTTGTAGATGCAGCTACACCTTGAAGATTTGTAAATTCCCCTTTGTTTCTTCCTTTGGTGCCTAAAATTGAACACAAAGCACATAAGAAATCAGGTTAGACAAGACTAATCAGTTAGGACCCAAATGCCAGCACCTGCAATTATTACATTTCTGATCAAAGGATTTCTATTTTGAAGAGTTCTTCTCACTGCTACAACTTCAAAGAACCCTCTCAGTAACAGATACACAATTCTACTGACAAGACAGGATTGTTTAAGGGATTGTTCTCACTCTTCAGCATGTGTCACCCAAGCCCCCATCAACATTAATTGCCTCTTCAGCCTTCCTAAATCAGTGCCCACAAATTGCCTCTTGCATGAGGGAAGCAGTAAAAGGTTTTTACATAAGCAGTGGACTTTTTTAAACTGCAGATTTTTATTCTACGACAAGGGGGAGTACATGGGAACATACAGAGAGGGGCTAAGATAAGAACCTGGACAGATGACATGGTTTTAGCTAAGTCTCCATATCACTTTGGATGGAGCCATTTCAAGACAGTGAAGTTTCCTATTCCTTCCTATATGGTTTGCAGTCATAGGCTTCAAAATTCCCTTAGCAGGAAAATTCAGATGAAGAACTAGCTTTGAACAAATGGGACTTGTAGGCCAATGAAGACCAACACCTGGAGACTGAATGCTTCTGGAGAGACATTGGATTGTTCTAATAAAGAAGTGTCCACACACACACACACAAGTCTCATTTTAACCCAGGATAAATGCAATTGTGAGTTACATGGAACTGTAAGTCTTTTACCCAGTGGCTTAAGGTGATAAGGAGATGTAAAATGTCAATTTTTCACAAAAGTTCGTTAAGTTTAGGTGGCTTATTACTTAGATGTTTGTTCTGAGACATTCCAAAGGGCATCACAGAGCAAAATGGTGTCTTTGAAAGATCAACTCCAAAATGGCTGGTCCAAATTACACCTGGAACACAGGAACAGGATCCAAATTCCTGATTTGTTTGTAAAGGAGGCTCAGGGGTCCTTAGAAAATACTCCAGTTATGATCTTGGACTCCAAGGTTATTCATAATAAATGAAAGAATCCTGAAACAAAACAAAAAAAGCCCACCAAGCAACCACCAACTCTATAAGTTGTCCCTTCCAAGACATGGATGCAGAGCTGGTTTTCCTTGTGAAATATTTTTACAAGCATTCACTGGCTGTGTATCTGGCATTAATTGGTTCCAATATATGGTTTTAACTGAAAAACTTGTATTTCATTTTAGTCAGTCCAAAATATTCTGGAGAGCAGTGATTCAAACTGTTCTGACTGTGACGCCTAATATAAGACATATATATCAGCTCTAATTCGCATTTAGCTTTCATCAGGGATGTGAATGCTTGTAACAGCCCCTTCTTCTGTGGTGATGGCTGTGGGATGCATATTTCCTGTCACTGGCTAACAAGTAACATTTAATTCCTCTGCACTCAGTGCTGCAGGAATGTCCCTTTGTTTCAAGACTTATTTTCTTCAACTCTATCCCCTTCATCCTCTAAACATGCCAAACGCTTCTCAGTTTTTGTAATATAAGGGAAAAGTACATATTCAGGGAATAGTGAGTTACATACCAATCACATTACCCATACTTGAGCCATTTCTGCTTATTCTTTTAATAAGCAGTGCCTGAGGGATGCATGCAGCAATTTTTTTCCACCATATGCTAATGATAAGTTTCCTTCTTGCTTCTTAGCCAAAGAGAATGGATGAAAAAAGAGTAACATTCCTTTTACTACTGAGAGTAAAGGGAAAACATTTGTTAGAAAAGAGGAGGCATAAGCTAGAGCATCTGGAACTAACTAACACAAACTTTATGGAATGTATGCTCTTTAGCTTTAGAAAAATGTTCTTGAAAGTCAAGGAATTTTGTTTTTAAAGACGAGACACCTACATAAAAAGTTACTGAGAGTGTTCTTCAGTGGAAATTTCTAAACATACATCAAAGGAAAAACGGAAGAAATTACCCAGGAATGTCATAGTCAAGTTTCATAGTAAGTTTAAGAAATAGCAATATATTAACACAGTGTGTAGATGAAATTCAGCTCCATGCAATGTCCTTGTAACTAGCACTTTGCAGCTATTATACCTATTACCTAGCTCCTAATCTGCATACAGGCCCTTAGACAGTCCCCTCTGCAATGGCAGAAATTCCTCTGCAGAAGAACACTTACTTCCTAATGTATGTTCAAGAGGAAATCAGATAACTTTGAACTTTCCATTTTGAATAATTCACTATGCCAGCAGAGATCTGAAGCCAAGCACAGGCAATTCAGATGATGAGAGGAAAGCCTGTAGGAAAGCACGTCAGCCTCTGGAAAAGCAGGCTTTTGCTACTGACTCTGCAATACCAAAGGATGATAGCTCCCCTCTGTAAGCAGAAATTCCTTCCTTATGAACATACCTGCCTAAGAGAGAGTCTTCAGCAGATCTTTTACTGCAAGGTGCTACCCCTCTGTATCAAGGCATTTCATGTTTTGTCTTCTCTCCATCATGGGCAGTCACCCATCTCTCCTTAGCCTAGGAAGGCACCAAATTTTCAATTGCACAGGAACCAGTTGGAGCCTCAGTCCAGAGTTTCCCAAGCAGCCTGGTTAACGGATGATAGCCTGCATCTTTTGTGCACATTGTTGCCCAGCTTTATCTCCCTGCAGTTCTGAGCTACTGCAGGGCACAAAGGAGGAAAAGACAGAGATTTTACTGCAGGCTGCTGGGGATTGGGAGAAAACAGGAAAGATTTCAAAAGGAGAAGACTGAACTGAGTTATTGGCAAGCAGATCTGTGGCCTATGGAATATCTCCTTTTATACCATTTTTGTATACAGGTAATAATCAGATTTGTTTTAGTTCTATCTAATTCCTTCTGGTATGACTGAGCATAGCCTGCACAAACCAATTAATTTAGCTCTCAACAAAGTGTGCATTTTCTGCTCAAGATGATTCTAGCTCACATAAAATGCTTCATAATTTCAATCTTTTACTCTTGAGCAATAGATGTTAAGCCTCACCAAAAAGAAGAAACAAAAAATAACCTAAAAGCCCGTTAACAATGACAGGAGATGTTAAAAATAACATCATGCAACTGTAATAACAATCTGCTCTTTAAGTCCTGGGAATCTGAACAAACTTGTATATTTCTGATGCTCATAGTAAGAGAAGGAGTGTTTTCTGCTTTCCAAGTTTTACTAATATGAATAATAAACCCCCCCCACCCCCCCCCCCCCCCCCCCCGTGCTTGCTAATCTAGATTCCCCAGCTTCCTAAAACACAAAGAAAAACATGTCAGTGCCTCCAGCAGGAAGGGAATAGATTCAGAGAGACAAAATCAAACTGCAGAAATATTACAGATTATTGGGAAGACTTAAGAGGTTGTGAGTGGCCATAACCTGTTTTGTAGGTACCATTTCTTTCCTGCCTACAGCACTTCAAATAATTCTTCTTGGACTATTTCCTATGTGGTACAGGAGAAAAAAAAAAAAAAAAAAGGTAAAACTAAACAGCATGGAAAGGTCTACATACATACTGCATAGACAGGCATCAAGGAGTTTCCTTGTTTCCCAGCTTCCTTTCTTTTTTTCCTCAGAGTACCAAAAGATATTTAGTTAAATCTTTCACTTTATGAGGCTGTGATGCCCCCTCTCATAATAGATACAGCTAAAACACAGGAGTCTCTGTATAAAACTGCACTGAATTGTTAACCCTATGTGTTTGCTGTACAATGAATGTCAGTCTTTCTAATCCAGCTTCCCAAATAACCTTAAGTTTTAAAATCAGTCAGTCTGTTGGTTGAAGGCACACTGTTTGTAACCTTTAAATAGGAATGAATAATTCAGTAGGAACTCTGGCAGATATGCCCACACACTGTTGGTAGTGAAGATGGACTGGTTTGTGTTAATTTGCTTTACACAGCATCTGCCCCTAAAAGCTTGGCCAAGACCACCTCCAAGCCCTGCTCGTGCAGCAGAGTCCCTGTCACCACAGACAGGTGCACACAAACCTTGGGGTAAGAGCAAATCAGAAGTTCTTTGCTGCCACAGCAGCCAAACCTCAACTAACAAGAGCCAAATCCAGACCAGGTCTCTGCTGTCAGCACATCAGAACTGGGGGCTTTGCCAGCAATGTGGTACCAGGGGTTCTTCCCTCCCTGTCCAATACAGGTATGACCGCAATGCAATGCAATGTACGCCTGGCAAAATTCCACACTGACCATCACAACCCCATAGAGCTCACAATGAGCATCAGAGGGCTTGGAGCTATTAAATTGGAAAAGGAAAGTCTATTTTCCCATTACTAGGCATTCCTATTTCTACAGCAGGAAGGCTGGACCAGATGACCCAGTGTGGTCCCTTCCAACCTTATTTTTTGTGATTCTGTGAAACACCCGATCAAGAATCCCTTTGCTCCCTCTAAGCCAGCTTTTTAAACTGCACTAAAGCTATGATTACATAGACCTTGTTTGTCATAATTTTTTTTAACGTGGAATAAATTCACAGTAAGGCTTCTATTTGCTTTCAGCATTTATAACAGAGCAGAAGATGACATTCACACCTAGTAAGGAGGCTGACAGAAGTTCTGTTAAAGGCAATTTTTTTTTACATATTAATGTACCAGCTAAACTTAGATGCTCAGTTACATGACTGAACAGACAACTAAACAGTCTGAGGAAAAGGAAAATTGGAAAACTGAACTTTCTAGAGGGGGCCAACTCTCCATCTGGCTGTATCTGATGCCAATTCCAAATATAAACAAATGAAGAGAAAAAAGCAGTTAAAATGGGAAATAGCACCACTACTGCTAAATGGTGTCAAAGAACCCAGTCACAAAAAGTGCCAGAAGGGAAAAAATACTAAGGCACGCAGCGCAACATGGCAGAGCTAGAACACAAGATGGGGTCCTGGACAGAGCAGCTGATGCCAACCATGCCTCTTAACCCTTCATGGAAGAGACTTACCAGGGAAGGTGGAAGTGGCTGACACTGTGAACAGCCCTTACCTCTGTTCAGCATGGGTCTAAGGCACAAAAGCAGGGTAATGAAAGAAAGACTTGCCTCTCACTTTAGTGCTTCCTACCAGTTGTAGGGGTAGCAAAACCATTGGGCAACAATTATTTTCTAGATATCATAAGAACATTCTTGTTTGCATTTGTATAGTCTTAAGACATGCTACGCAGACCTGCATGGACACACTCTTATAGATTACACCTGTTTGAAAAGAATAATTAGTTCAGGATATAAATTATTGAGAGAGAAAAGGAAGATGCAGAAAATACTCTGCTCTTGTAAATAATGAATTACACAAATGTATGAATATGTAGTCAGTAATTTGACCTTGGAATGTCTGAAGAGAACCACATGCCATTTTAAAAGCCACAAATAACACAGCATTGGCAGAAGATACAATGCACACATCCCCATGAACAAAATGCACTAATGTTGTAGTAATGCTATCTCTTGTTAATACTAGCAGGAGAACAATTCCCTGCTAGCAGCTGATCAATTTACTTGTGCATAAAAGCCCATACATCAGCATACATACAACAGCACACTCCACAGACTTGGATGCCCAGAGGAATATTACAGTGTGATTCTCCAACACAGCTGTACGAGCTTCTGGCAGGCCAAATAGAAGATTTATCTTGCCCAGTTTAAAATACAGAGCCAGATTTGGCCAGAGCCATTGGAGGAATTCAACAATGGGTTCAAAACAGAGATACACAGTAGTGTAGGAGAACAGTGATAAGCTTTACATTACCTCATTAACAAATGAACCAAACCTTAACTTTTTGAAGTGAGCTGAAACTGGAAGTTAACTCCATGAAAGCAATCCTTGTGAAAATGTCAGAAGTTTTATCTGTCTCAATAATTTTGCATATTTTGGAAGAGTGTGAAACCCTAGAGCATTACAGCTGTGACCTTTCAGTCAATGCATGCATAAGCCCACAGAAGCCCAGAGGAACATCTTTAGGGTCATTCTGTGAAATGAGTGGCTGAAAACTGAACACAAAATACTACTCTCAGCTGTACTTTTTCTATAAAATAGTGATCCATATATCCCAAATGTGGACGCTCCAAGAGATTTCATGGAGCAAAAGCTCTAAGACATGCATAGCTCTTGTTCTAATGAAATATATCTTCCTGTTTTGAGTGGTAAAGAAGGGGAGAAGGTAGAACTCAAAAATAAAGCATATGATCATGGTTGCAACACAACAGAACTAAAAGGCTCTGCACTTCTGTGAAAACATTTAAGACTTCTAGAGTTTAGGGTGTGTTAGAGAAAGTAATTTAAAAAAAACACCTAACAGCACCACTACCAACAAAACCATACCACTATTTGGTAGTCGAGCCACAAATGCTCACTGGAAGCAAGGGATCTAGAAGCTGAACTTACTTTACTCCATACCAAAAGCCTTGTAATATGAATATTAACAATTTTTAAAACATCCCAAATCAAATGCATGCATTTCTCAAGTGAAATCCCAATTTAATATTAGCTGCAAACTATTTTTGAAGTGTGTATTTCCGAAATGTACGTATAAACAAAAGTCAAGAGGCCTAATGGTATTATCAGGTTGCTCTACATACAGCTTTAGCTTTACAATAACGAAACTTTTTCATTCAGTTCCCTGAACTATTTTTAAGTATGTCAACAGGCAGCCAAATCACCTACCTATTCTGAAGATCAAATCATCTTCAATGGGATTCTCTTTTCTTTTGCCAGTGCTGTACATGCTTGCAGGTCTTTTCACAGCTTTCTGCTTCACATGACCGCTGCCTGGAGATTTAACACGTCTCTTAACCCCTTCAGTGGTAGGAGACACATCTGCTGACCTGACCACTTTAAGTTTGAATGGGCTGCCCTTGATATGTTGATCATAAAGTCTCAGTGACAAAGTGAAGTCCCCTTCTTTCTGAACAGTATACAAAAATTCATAAGTGCCGTTTTTGTTGTCAAGTATTTCTCCGTCCGCTACACTCCCATCGGGCGTGCTCAGTTCAGCAGTGAGGTAAGCATTCCCAGATTTACAGAGCTCCCCATCTTTGTCCTTGGTTGTGATGGTAACAGACATGGGCTGTCCGATCACCGTCTGCCTCAGTCCCTCCCCGGTGGCAACTGTTTCAGAGGCAACAGCATTGGTGGTTAAAATAGTCCCCAGGTTGTGAATGGACTTCTTCAGGCCTTCCGTCTCCACTATAAAATCCAACTGGTCGTTTTCTCGGGGCTGCAGCGGGAAGTCCCTCTCGGCCAGTTCGTTCAGCTTGTCACTCATCTGCTTCTTCACCAGCAGCACTTCGGTTTCAGTGCCATGGTTGAGGGCTTGGGCTGTAAAGTTGCTGCAGCTTTTAATACTTTCCTGTCCTTCTAGTAAGGTATCCAGCTGTGTCTGGAGGACCTGTGTGCATTACCAAACACCAGATTAGCATCACGTTACAAGAGCTATTCCAAGAAGCATCTAAAGGTCCTTGTAGGCACCAAATTTATAATGTCTTATTATAGAGTTTAATTTAAACCTTCATTTTAGAAGAAGTAGTACACTGACCACTAACCTGTATTTGGAATACAATGCTGCAATACAAAAACATACCCTGGTTTGGGGATTCAAGACTTTACAGACCCAATGCCACACTGGATTGAATTATTGCCCTACCTATCTTGTCTTGTTTGGTTTTGGGTTTTTTGGTTTTGTTTTTTTCTGTATTGTTTTAGGTTTTTGTTGTTCTGTTGTTCTTCAGTTTTGGTATTTTTTGAGCAAAAACCCAGCAACAAATGTAGAAATTTGAATCCCGCCCCATCTAACTCTCTGCAGTCCCAGTTAATGTGACAGTTACTGGAACTGTGTTATGTTCACAGAAGCAGAGGTATTTTGGAGTCACGAGGTCCATTAATAAGAGAGGCTGCAAGAAACTTCTTGATAATGTTTCTTCAGAGCCAAGGGGATCTGGGGATTACTCCTCTATGGAGATGGACAAGAAGGCCTCAAGACCTGGATGCACATCCATCCTGAGGAAAAGTGGGATTCCTGCACTAAATAAGTGAAGAAAGGAAAAATCTCCCTAGCAGAAGGTAAACTGATACCTCACTTTCAGCCAGCAGGAAAGCAAAATATACAGAATGGGTTGTGGGTAGTGGAAAGAGTTGGACTGAGTAGTCAGAGATGTTGGTGGGCAGCAAGTAGCCACTTAATATTTAAGACTATGAAAGAGCTTCTGTTGTAGGGTCAGTTCTGGCCCTCAGTCTAAAATCCTTAAAACGGGATTGACCTCAAAATTGCTAGGTGTGGGCTGGGAAGAGGGCTTTAAAAAAAAACAAAAAACAAAAAACAAAAAACCCAGACAATTTTGCAATGAATTGGAAAAAGGATCCCTGAATTGTAACAACCTAGCAGAGACATTCTTGATAGTCAAGAAAACATTGCAGCTGCCCCCACAATTTCCACTGATAAAATTCCCAAATGAAGGTACCCACTCACATAGTTGGTATGTTTTTCCTGCATAGAAAAACTATGGCCCAGACATGACTGTGGATTAGAGAAGTTATTTTGCTGACCATCACAGGTAAAGTAAATATTTTTGAAACATTTCAATTGATGTAAAGTAAACTTAAAGACTGGATGCATTTATTGCTATAAAATACTCTTCCCTTGCTGAGACATACTATTAATGACACTGAATTCTAAAGGCATTTTTTTCTGAATTTTCCAAAGCTTTAAGCTTTTCATCCACTGGACAAAATCCAGGTTCATGTGTTACTGATATGGGAAAGTGATAACAACACAAAATCTTTTGCAATTAAAACAGAATGAACAAATTTCAAGACTACACTGAAATTTCAAGTCATCTGCTTTTCTAGGCACATAGAAACGTCTCAGAATGCAATGACAGAATGAACAAATTTCAAGACTACACTGAAATTTCAAGTCATCTGCTTTCTAGACACATAGAAACATCTCAGAATGCAATACAAGGCATTTTTAATCTCTTTGGTCTTTATTCAAAGTAGCTAAAGAGAGAGCATAGCCAATAAAGTCCCCGGATGACAGAACCCCATATGCTTCAGCTAACAGGTCACAAACTAAAGGAAAGACAATTTGCAGCTATATTTTAAAATAAATACTTTCTTAAGACAGTTTTCTTTCATTACAAAAATTAAAAATATTAAATCCTAACATAAATAATATTTAAAATGTACACAGAGTATTTTACATCTTACACTCTTTCAGTCCATTGGACAACAAACTGCCAACTTCTCCTTTGTAAAGTGTAGCCATTTCATATTTTCATTTTTTAAAAATATATGATCAGAATTATTGTATTTTGCACGACTAGTAGGCATTCCTAAGTAAAATCCAATTTCAGTTGGGGTTTTTTTATACAATACAGAGGGTAGATGCCTCTTTTACTGCTTATGTACAACTTCATAAAAATCTGATTCTCTAATGCTCACAGTTAATAAATTATTTTAAATCTATTTGAACAACAATAAGATAATTTAGCAAAATATTCTATTTTGTGTAGACTTTGAACACATACAGAATATATCTGCTTGCTATGGAAGTAAATGTGACATCTTGAATACATTGTGACATCATGAATATATTTAGATGAACCTGGGATCTAAGTCAACATTACTGATGCTCAAAATTCTGTAAGCTGCTGCTTAGCTCTGGAGATGACTAAATTCTGTGCCCCAATGGTTTTGGGCTCCCTATGTTCCTAAAAGTATGCATCTTGTGCACATGTTAGAATTCCTCCATTTCCACAGGCTCAGTAGTTCAGCACCTTTCTAATGATATTTTCAAGCCTATTCTACATTCAGGAATGCAGCCTTCCTCCATTTCAGACATCTGGAGATGCCGGAAATGCTCAAGCTGCTCAGTAATGGCACTCTTGAAACTCCAGTTATTGATGGTATTTTCTTTTAAAGGCAACTTTCATGGAGAAATCTTTCTTTATAAAACAGAGAACTGATGCGCAGGAAAATAAGGACTAAATTCTTTAATTATCCTGATTCAGACCTAATAATCCTCAACAAAATCTCTACCCACCAGGCTGCAGGCTTTGCTTTGTAAAAATACAGGTTTCTGTTTTCTTCCTCTGAAGTTTGGTCTACAGTATAGGGGGAAACCCCTAGAATCAATCATCCAGATAGAAAGTAAAAGAATAAATACAGCTCTACAATCTGTTACTCTCCTCATTCCCCTAAGAAAGTGAGATGTCCCTCCAATCTTTTTGTATTCCAACAGGTGACATCTAACATGAAATAGGTTACCAAGCACTAGAAAGGAAAACAGTGCTTTGAAGCAAAATAGGCAGCCTTACTCAGTTCTTCAGGATAAATTGTTTGGCCTGTATCTTCCTGCTCATCTTATAAGGCTGAGCACCCACAAGCGAGGCTCTGAAGCACCTGAGTTCAGGAAAACAAAGTTCTCTGCATCTCAGACACAATTTGTCAAACTGGCCCCCTGCATAATTTGTAAAATCTGGCTGATTAAATTAACAGCTTTTCATTGAAACAAAACATGCATCTTACTTTGTGTTTAAGGCCATAATTCACTTCCAGCTCCATGAGCAGCACGCTCTTTCGCACATTTAAAGTCTTCTGGAGTTCATCAAAAGTGGAATGAATGTCATCTACGATGCTAGCCTTTTGGTTGGTTAACTGGTGTATGATTTCAGATATAAAATGAAGTGCTGAGTCAATCTCTGGAAGCCTGAGGGAGGAATTAAATTACAAAGATTGCTGTTTCAAAAGTCATTAAACATTGTCCCTTGCCCTGGTATCTTTTGATTAAACCCTCTCATCAGCAGGCTGTCTTTAAATTTGGTCATTTCCCAGAAGTAAGTTCATTCCTTTTATAACCACACAGTGGGTCTGGTCTGATAAAATAAGGCTAAGCCACAGTCCTCCCCTGTGCAAATCCATTAGACTTTAAGCATTGCCAACAATGAGGCCTTGGATCCTCTGTCCTTTATGCTATATATCTACTTGAGAAGATATAACTAGATTTATCCCACTTTTTCTTTTTTTTTTTTTTAAGCCATTTTGTCACTGTTGTGTTTCTACCAGTCTTTTAAACAACCAGCATTATTTATTTAGCTATCATTAAATTCGTGATTAGACAGTAGTTTCCTCTTTAGCATTTTATGCCCTTTCTTTGCATGACACCTGCATTTCTAATGACCTCTGTTTTGTGAAAGACAGATAGGAATCTTTTGCTCTTTTTGCTAACCCCTCAGTACACCCCAGTCAATGGATTTTTTGTCCTTATGCTAGCCTCACTGTCCCTGTTTCCTAGGTAAATACCCATGGAACCAGCACATTAAAACATCTAACCCAGTCAGCACAGGAAGCCAGTGACAGTCTCGAACATGGAAAACAGTCTTCATACAGTCTCCAGTGGAGTCTCCATACCTTTTGTTGACAGCATCCAATTGGACTTGGAGGGAAGCCTTGTGTTGCTCCACCACATCCTTGAGTGGTACCGTGGGATGCTCTGCGTGTTCTCCCTCGGTGCACTCCCGGCACATGGCTGTCTCACAGGACTGGCAGTAAAACTCCATCACCTGGAAAAGTGCACAACTCTGCACTCAAACATGGCAGCAGTAGCATAACTCAAAGCACATCTTACTGAGTCTTGAACTTGTTTATTAGCCAAGCTCTGAGACAAAGCTTTTGTTTTCTTATGCACCAATAATTTACTGCCTAAAAGATGGCTGTTATTCTTACATATTTTATATCAAAATGCTCCTTTAAAAGCATTTTATTCTTCATAAAGTGTCAGAACAGCAGTCTGTGAACAACACTGGACATCATTGCTGGTCCTAACATCATCTTTATACTGTGTAATAGTAAGTTTTGGTATTTCTCCTATGTACTCCACAAAACAACTCAAACTACCAGGCATTCAACTCCCATCACTAACCCAATCCTTAGTCTTCCCACAGGGTCTGCTAAGGAAAGTGTAAACTTAGGCTGTTTTCATAACAGGGCCACTCTTGAAACACAAACTCAATGGGAATCACCAAACAGCAAGTTTATTTGCTAGAGGAAAGCACCCTAAATGAATCAACATGCTGCAGAGAAAAATCTCCATGTCCCATTACTAATCCCTTAAAACCATTAAAACCTCATATCTGAGATTGTAACTGGAGTGCTGATCTACACTTGAAAGAGGAGAAGATTGTTTCAACCTGTTAAGTACCCAGCAAGATGCTCTTTAGAGATAAAAATAGATCTTTACATGTAATAGATAACCCAAATTCTGAATATATTCATGAAGGGAAAGAAACAGAGAAGTCCTGTGCCCAAAATCACATGTTGGTCAAAATAATGCACCTATATGCAAATTCGGCATGAGACTTTCTTTTACAGCTAGTGAGTCCTTGGGCACAAAGTGTTTTAGGCTCATTAAAAAGGATATAAGGAAGTTTGTAGTATATGCTTCAAAGCAAGACACTGGCAGCTCTTTTGCATTCAGAGCATAGCATCAGAATCTTGAATAATTCAGCTGATGCTTCTGGCACTCAGACATCTTGCAAAAAGATGGTTGTGCTGGAGTTATTGGTTGATGAGATGGTTGTGTAGAACCAGCTGTTTTCAGGTGAGCAGAGGGATTTGTAGCAGCACCATGCAAAACAGCTGGCTGCTCCATGGCATATTGAGAATTAAGGAGGGGGAAGCAATGACCATGATTTGCACGTGGCCATTACCATTAACAGGGATTTTCCTCTGATAAGCTCCTTTCCATCTTATTCCCATTCTTCCCTCTTACCCCAGTTCACAATATATGGGATTCACATGCAGTGAGGGTTTAGTCATTTGTCAGCCACTCATATAAGCTGAGAAAATTTAAAAGTCAATCCAAATAAATTGTGTAACATCAAATAGACAGCAACGGGAAAAAAAAAGTAGACCTTCAAAACAATGTCAACCCTCATGAACACTACTCCAGTCACTGTGAATTCAGCAGTCTCATTGTAGTAGATCCTCCCAGGCCTGATAGTTACTTTGGTAGGCACTGTGATGTGATGCATTCTTACAGTGCATAGAGGAAATCACTTAAAAAGAGTTTGGGATTTAAATACTTTTCAACGGCTTCAAAAATCTGCAATCAGAAGCAATCAAAAGGAAGAATATTTTAATAGGAAACTCTGAAATCTTCTTATATGGCCAAATAAATTAATTAATTTCTTTTGCATGAGTGTCCAAAATTCCTCTTTCTGCCTCTTAATAATTTAATGCTTGGCTTCAAGATATTTCAACAAGCCCTTTATTCAGTATTTAAATCTTTGGATACAGTGATTAGAATAATTTAGTATTTCTGTTTTCTACTGAACACCCCATAATAAACATCATTATATTTGCAGCCACATATATAAGAAAGGAAGTATCTCATTGGCGTAAAAGTTGTTCAGCCTAAACAACTTTCTTCCTCTTTATTCAAGCATCAGGGAAACACAGAAGCTCGAATGATAATAGCAAACACATTACAAAGACATAATGTGTATCTCTATATAGAAATAGTAGTCTTTGACTCAAATTCAAAGTGTTTTGAGAGAAGCAGCTTTAATTTCCCCCTATAATTTTTGTATTGCATGTAGAGGAAGGAGAAGGAAAACCTATAATACAATTCAGGCTTCAACTGTCTAGACAGGCTGATTTCCTAAGATTTTTTTTCTAGCATCTCTTAATCAGGCAAGACTGATTTCTAACTACAGACAGGCAAGTGTTAATGGCTTTTCATCTCTCCCTTCCATATCCAATATGGGCATCACATTTTGTGACACTCCCAGAAAACTTTTCATTATGACAGGTTTGCCTTACAGAACATCTCAGAAAATGACATTTGCCTCTACTTTCCAAATAGAAGAGAGCTCTTGGGCAGGACATACTGTAGCACCCAGCACTGGCTTCAGCTGTATTTCTACCAAATTCAACGAGAACATTCCCATCAGCTGTAATGAAATGTGAATTAAAACCCACCAGCTCTGAAATCCAGTAATTCCCACCTTAAACCAGACCAGCGTATTTCAGCACAGTGATGTAACTAGAGATCCATGTGCATCTTCACTACTGTAATTCAACAGAATTTACGAAACTTTTAAAATTGGATAATCAAGGATATAAGTACTTCTGAAATAGATTTCACAAGGCCAAGACACACTAATTCAAGCCCTTCAAAGTTCAGGTCTTGAGGAAAAAGCTCTCACCAATCACAAGCCTCTCTTCTTTAAAATCAAATTTGAAAAATCATATTGTTCATCTTCTGCTTTCTATTTGTCTACAAGAAAAGTCTACAGAAAAAGGATGAGTCAGCTCTCTGCCACCCACCTTCCTCATATCACACACACATGCCTAATTCCTCTGTCCCAGGGCTAGAGTGCACCTTAGCTTTGTATGCTTTGGCTTTCTGAAGAATGTACGCTTGAATTACCTGAGGCCAACTCTGAGCTACCTGATAAAAATTTAGAATGTGGGTTTTTCTCCCTCCCTAATCACAGCTTTTGCCTTACTCACAGATTACACTTTAATGGGATACATGAGTAAGTGACATAATGGGAAGTACAGAGGTGAGGGGGAAAAACAAAGGTTTAAAAGGTAAGATATAAAGCCACTTCATCAGAATATCAAGGATAGGCGATTTATTTATTTTTCTAAGGGAAGCACACAGACAGTATGCAACAGCTCCACAAGTTCAAGATGTGTTTTTGTAAGCAAGATCTTATGCCTGTCAAGTCGCCAAGCTATGCTACGATCTTTTGAGAAAAAGCTTGTCAGAAATAAGGCATTGTCTCTTGCTAAAAGTGTTTAATTTAATACTGTGTATCCTCTCGTTACACTCTAGAGGCAGAAAGTACATTGCTCCACCTTCTACATTGTAAAAACATGGATTCTCCACTCTGAGCTGGTTTTCAGTTCAAATTCAAACAAAACTCAAATATAGACACTTCAGAGGCTACAACACTCATTACACACAATAGAGTTAGAATTTCATAGCTTTCCCTGCCCTGGCTTCTGTACCTGCCCCTAAATAATTGTAGATCAAAGTTTCAAATCCAGAATGCTTTTTATACACAAGATCTGCAGGTGTTTCACAGCTGAGAATAAAGCCAATCTTTTTTTAATGTGTAGGTAGAAGATAAGAATCTTCTAGTAAGTTCAAAAGTTCCATATGTGCCCTATTACCCTGATTTAACAAGAACACACACTTGTGCTCCACACTGGGTCAAAATGAGAAAGCATTTTTTTGTAGCTCAGGCACAGGTATCTTCTGTATAAGGATATTACAAACTAAGTTTCATTCTTCATAAGAACACACAAAACAAAGATGCCACAACAGAGGATGGGAGGATGTGCACAGAAGGAATAAAGTAAACATTCACATATATGGAAAATAAGAGTGATGGGAATAGGGAACCCACTGGGAAGGGAAAGTATCTAATCTATGTGGCCTGAGGAAGACTAACATACAAGCAGATAGGCAAGCAAATGAGAAAGGATCTCTGCATCAGTTTCCATCTCATTTTAGTCAGAGAGGTTTAAGTCCAGGATGGCTGAAATGATTGAAAAACTTGTTTAATCAGAAACTTATTTCCAAGCTAATATAAAAAAAAACCTGGTAATATTTAAAAGAAATATATTTGATGCAAATAGTAAAAATACAATGGGTCTGACCCTACCCGAAACAATATGTAAAAATTAACGGAGAGTGGATTTAGTGCAGAATGACTGCTGGTTCTGTAAAGGCATTCTCCTCCAGCTGCCAGCTCAATCCTTTTTCACCTCCTGAAGCTCCCAGTAAAGTTACTAGCAGCCAGGCACTTAGAATCACAGAATACCCTGAGCTGGAAAGGACCTACAAGGATCATTGAAGTCCAACCATTGGCCCTGCCAATGACCACCCCAAGAGTCACACCATGTGCCTGAAAGCATTCTCCAAATGCTTCTTGAACTCTGGCAGGCTTGGTGCTGTGACCACTGCCCTGGGAATCACATTCCAGTGAAGACATTCTGGATGAAGATGTTTGAGATATTTCCTAATATCTAACCTACTTGCCACACAGTGCTCTTGTGTCCTGAACCTATGAAGCCAGCATAATCCCATTTCCTCAGTGAGGCCTAAGGTGCCCAGCACCTTGCCCTGTGCACCCTTGCAGCCAGACCCACCCGGCCAGCCTCAAGCAGCTCTCCCCAAATCTTACCTCAGCTCCTCCCATCACAAGGACTAACGTGTGCACTCAGCTTTCCATTTCTTAGCTTCACAAAGCTTTCAATTGGAGTCACCCTCAGGCTATCCCCAGTCCTCCCAGATACTTACTGAAGAGAGAGGATTATCCCATCACACACAACTCGATATCCTAAATGGCATGCTATGTTTCAAGGCAAGCCAAGTTGGTTTATAGGACTTAAAAATGCACCTTTCCCTATAAAGGATTTCTCAGAGAGGTATAAGGTGGCATGTTTTTGGTTGTAGACAAGACAGGTTTTTAAAACACACACAAAGAATAATCAGCTGATAATTTAAAATACAAAACAAATAACACCTTAATTTTGACCTTTTTCTGCATTTCTCAATCAAATGGCTTCTATCAGAATGGCTATGTCAGAAAACAACTATGACTCATTTTAAAGAGAGAAAATAAAATGCAAACAAAAACTAGGAATGCATTAATCAGTAACCACTATACACACATAAGTATAGTGCACATTAAGAAAAGTTACACCAGTTATTCATTAATCAGAGAGTCCAACATCAGTTCTACAAGCCCACCTAATTCCAAGAGAGAAGGAACTGAGCTATTCCTCTATTACAGTAATCATTACCTATCAGCTGAAATACTCCTATACAACCAATGTGCCTATACTGAGTGTCAAATAAAACAGTCTCCAGAAAGTTGTCTTAAACTACTGACATGTGTTTCTTGGCTTGCACAGAAGCACAACATTCAGTTTACACTACAGCATTGCTGAGTTTTGCAGTCTCTACTTACGTGTTTGCATAAGCTTAGCTGTGAGTCAGGAGCTCATATACCTATCATGAAGTTACACAGGTTAACACTGAAAATTGTGAAGTAAGCAGAGTTAGAGCTGTTCTTGCAGTAATCTGTGATTATTAACTCAGGTGGGGGTACTTGCCAATGGATATACTGATATGATTTGAGGATGTGTGTGAGGACATGCTAGGTAAAAGAGTAGGTGGCTGGAAAAACCAAAGCAGCCTCCAAGAACTGATATGAGAGATCCACAAAACACTGCAGATAAACAGAAGCTCTCTGTTTCTAGCCTGTACTGATTCAAAGCACCCTAAGCTAGGACTCACCTTTATTTGGCTCTATGTCAATATACTCATATACCTTTTAGTACTGCCCCAGTGTGCGGGTCAGTAAAACTCATAAGGTCCCTTGTCACATATTGCCAGCAAACACACAGGTACCCACAGCAACAGTTGATGCTACAAGTACAAGGGTTAAGGAAACCCAACCCAAAGAATAAAGGCACAAGGTTCCGTACTTGCAGGACAATAATTCTGACCAAATGTGCCAAAAGACATCATCATCTCAGATGACTGGTAAGATAAAATAACATCCTGACTACTTTGAGATGCTCCACTAAAAGCATTTGAGTTAATCTGAAGAATCACTTGTCTTTTGTTGATATATTACAAAATCAAAGAAATAGTGTGACTCCACTTCCCCTGCTTTCTCTTTCGAAAAAGACATCCATGAAACCCAGACAAGTCAGCACATATCAATACCTGCACATAGCACAGGAGGCTGTCTCACTTACATTTCCATCATGATTGGGGCAGGAGAGCGGTTTGCCTGCAGCAACAGCAGTGACAGTCTCCAAGATGGAGGACTCCTCAATGCTGTTGTCCGGCGTTCGCTGCAGGACATCCATCAGGTTGGTAATAAAGAAGTTGTTCTGGAGTGCAGAAACCCCTTTCTCTGGCAGAATGGAGGTCTGGCGGCACACAGGGCAAGAAAGGGTTAAGCTATGGGCTGGAATGTAATTCTGTAAACACCTATGGGGAAAGAAGGTGGAAGGAGAAAGAAAGGAAAAGTATCATCAAAGAGGGGAAAAAACCCCTTTCATCAGTTAAAGAGCTAGTTTGAAACAGTGCTACCCCTACTTATAAAAGCACATCAAACAGGCTTCTGAAGCAAAAGTGGTTATGAGGAATATTTTTTCTTTTAAACCTTTTTTTACTCTGCCACATGAAAAAAAAAAAAAGGCTCAATAAGCAGACATCATTAAAAGAATTACATGCCTTTTCTTGGGATATTCATGCAGTTGATAATGCTTTCAGACACCTACTGCATCCTGCTCACAGGACATTTTATACAGTAAAAATTTTGAATTTATCTGATAGAGTCTGACAGACATGAAGTTGCATCAAGTATTTGAGCCTGTGCCTTTAATTGACTAACTGGTGCTGCTGACCCTGTCTTTCCAACAGAATCTCCTTTAATAACTTGTGTTTTGGGTTTAATGTTTCAGAGGTAAAACATGGTCCCAATAAAGCCAAGGGAAATTTTTTATTCTATTTCAATTTGGAAAGTTTTTTGGCAGCTACCCAAAATTAACAGAGCTTTCTTTACAACACGGGGAACTACCTGCTAGGTTATCACAGTTAGGGGGAGTGTTAAGGGGAGTTTTGGAGGAAATTTTTGTTTGTGTTTGATTGGGAGGGCGGTGTTGGTGTTTTCCAGAAACAATAAATTTCACAGAGTATAAACCTGACACACAAGCTCAGCAATCAACAATATGCATAATATGCAGCAGGCTGGCCTAGGTGAGACTAGGCCACTTCTGGCCTTGGAAATGAAGCTAACACCTGGCTGGGCATGCAACATACTGTTGCATGCAATATCCTGTATTCAGTATGGTCCTGTAAGCAAAAGACGCTTTGCAGAAAGCAGTTCTTAAGGGGAGGAATGCTACACCAAATTCCTCATGGGATGCCAACTGAGAAAGCGTGACCTCACACAGCTCCACATCTTTTCACAAAGGTTTTGGTTGCAGCACTCTTCATCTTCCCCTGGCAGTCCTCCTCCTGACCCCCCAGTAAGGCTCCATGAAAGGAGAGCTTAGGCTTTGCACATCAGCACTTCACTGGAAGAGTTCTTCCAGCTTCTCTCCATAACCAGATCAGCCTAAGAGGATTACAGTGAAAACCAGAAGCTAACCTTAGGTTTTACACATGAACAGAAGACAGGAAACTTAACACAGGATGGTGAAAATCTTGTCTCACTGACTTCCGTAGGAGTTTCAGTGCTGCCTTTTTTAATGCTGGGATTTCCTATTGTTCTACAAAAGACCAGCTCATCTGACACAGGCAGAGATCCACAATTTTTCTTTCACCCTGTGCAAAATTAGAGATTCACACCACAGTTCTTGCTAAGAGGTGGAAATCTCCTCAATTAAATAAGTGTTCACACCACATACCATTTAGAAACATTCTACTGCCATTCAATATACAACCCAGAGTTGCATCCCATCATCAGATTAAGAACTCTAACCACTAATTCTTCAGCTAACTTTTCTGCAGGTGCTGTATTTTCTCCACAATTTGACGGATAATGCAACATTAAAGTATCATTATGCATATTCAGTTCATTCAGCCAAATACAGTAAAAGGCAGGTTGGTTTATCACATCTCTTTCCAGAGAGTTTTCCCACTTCAGTCAACCAAACTGCAGAATTAAGACATTTAATCTCAGGTTATTAATAATGTATATATCATGTCTAACTCTTGGACATTAAAAGGATGGTATAATTACTTATTGGCTTAGTAAATCAATAAAGATTTTTTTTTCTTGTTTCTAATTACATGATAATCAGAATAAATTTGAGACCATTAACTTGAGGTCCAAATTCTGGCTATCATCACCTTTCACACTGTAGTAACCATATTCATTAGTTTAATTGGATTTACTTTTTGTTTACTCTTGCATAAAGGGAATGTATTCCAAATATGCCACTGCTGTCTCCTCTTCCTGCCTGCCACAAATGTGTTTTTTTACATCCCTGCCTCTCCAGCCTTCCCAGACTTTATCATGCCTTAACAGGACATTTACAAGTAAAGGGAAAAGTCCAGTTCCACTAAAGGATGCCTTGTCCTGTGCTTGCAGCACAACACAGATCCTGAGTTACCAGCATGGGGAAAGGACTTACCTCTCACAGAAAGTGTGCAGGCAGGGAAGTACTTTGGGGTTCTTGTAACGGTCCAGGCATATGCTGCAAATCAGAAACTGCTTGTCAATCTGACGGACCACAGGACTTGGGATGTTGGAGCCTTCACTGGCCATCCTAGACCACTGACATATGGGTCCTGTTCCCTTCTACCCTGCACACTGCTGGAGCAGGGTGGGGAAAAGAAGAAAAGAAGAAAAACAGCTTATAAACTTCATGAAATAACAAAATCATTGACTAATCCACTCATGTTTTATCCTTATGCAGGAATTCATACTTCCATATAAAACCAAAACAAGAAAGAATTAAACTTCTAAAATGGTTTATCACTGATGACAGCCAGGGAAACAGTCAGCAACATCTACAACACCTCTGCCTGAGCATTCTGGAAAGGCATGCTGCCTCTGGACTGAAAGAGTTACGGGGCTGTCTGGCTTTAAAGAAAACCCATGATAAAAACATTCTTGCGCCAATAGATTCAGCCAGTGCTAACAAACGTCGGATTTCTTACATCTACAGTACCGCTGGCAAAATGCTCAAACTGGAACTGCACCAGCCAGTCAAATGGCTGCATCACAGACAGAGTTTGAAAATGGTTCACCTAACAATTTTTTTCCCTTGTTGGTGCTGGTATTGCCAAAAATATCATAGACTTTGACTTCAGGAAGCCCCCAAGAAGGAACCTCCAGAACCAGCCAGCCCCTGGGAAGGGAATGCTCAAATTCTGCATCACCAGTAGGGATGAGGTAGGCACAATGAAAATCCTCATGATAAAAGAAACAGAGCAAAGAAGAGGCAACTGATAGCCACAGAGAATCAGCAACAGCAAGGTGAAGGATACATGAAGCACATCCAAATAATAAACACAATAAAAATGTCATTCTAGCAAAACTAGTAGTAAGAATCATGTTTCTAGGACTGAGGATTCTTCATAATCTGGCATACAAAGCATGAAATAAAAGGCTAAGAAAAAAGTCTACTAACTGTTAGAATTAAAATCGCAGGTTAAAGAGATGGCAGCAGGCTTGGAACGCCTCCTGTCCTGGAACAAGGCACAGGGAGAGAAAAACGTAGGTTCTTTTCAGCTGGAGATACAGGTTATAGCCAATAATAGAATAAAATGTGAAAAGAGAAGACAGGAGGAAAAGGATGGAAGCAACCATAGAAAAAAGTAAACTGCCTGCTAAAATAGTTTAGGAAAACCTGGCAAGCAGAGTCCCTGGCAGGGTGGCCCAGCAGGAACTCCTGTCCATCAGCATTTCTAGCAGGCTGAAGTGCCAGGAGGCGCAGGCGCGACTGTCGCAGCACTGAGTTCTGCCAGACCTCCCGCACCCACAGCGGAACCGGGCTCCTCTTCTCTCTGAGCTGCAAGCCCAGCTGGGCTTCTGCTCTGCAGGTACACTCCTGAGGGGGTCTAACTTCTTCCTAAACAATTTCTACCCCTTTTTTACTCACCCATTTCAGACAATTTGAGATCTAGCTTGAGGGCAGTTCAAGCTTTCTAAGACAGAAACAACAAGCCCTCTGCTGATCATGCTCAAAGGTCATGCAATTCCAGAATGTTTTGCATGACCTGTGTAGCATTTTATTGTTAGTGTTACATTAGGTCCTCTTCCTGTGCTTGGATGAACGGCACACTAGTCTGTCAGAGATGAACCCATGCTGCTCTTCCTGAGCTGGGTACTTAGCCAGCCCGGTATGTTTTACTTACTACAGTGAGCAAGGGGCTATTTCTAGGATAATGACAGTGATTATGGATCATAAGTCAGCTGTGCTGGCTTCCCTGATAACAGGTTCCTGGGGCATCACCTCGGTGTTAGAAAATACAGCAGCATAAAGTTATTCACATTTCAAATACCCAACAGCAGTAACTGACATTTAATTCAATGGAAAACACTTATGGCAGGCCCTTTTGTTTCTTTTTTTCCAAGGAAGGGGAAACTGCAATTATAAAAATTGCTCTAATACTCATAAAATACCCTGTTTTTTCATGACCCAAAAATGCTTGATTTCAGGATTGATAATATTTGCATGTCTTTTTCATCTTTTTTAATATTTAAAAAAAAATCTTTCCCCATAGTAAGATAAAATGTATTACATAAACACAAATTATTTTTTCCTATTTAAATGCCAAAATCACACAGAATTAACCTTAGGAGATCAATTAGCAAATCACGTTACTTTTAAAAAGCTTGAGTTAAAGGTGGCTTTACAAGAAGTGGAACCAAAATATCTGGCTTTTACAAAACAGAGTAGAAAGACCAGACAATCAAATACCCATTAACGTATTCATACATTTGGCAGCATAACATGCAGAACATCAGCATCAAAAGGAACACCAGTGTTTCAAAAGGAAAATTCATTTCAGCACTTACACAGCTGTGTTTGCCTCCCACTCTCCCTCCCCAAATGTTAGGGGTAGGGAACCAAATAAAACAGGGAAGATAATCGGAAGCAGGAGGATTTCTTATCAAAAGCATGGTTTCCAAATTGGACACAACAACAGTATAATTTTTTTTTTGTTATAGACTGAACACAAGCTACTGGAAAAAGCTGTACTTAAGATATGAAAGAATAGGTCTCCAGTGAATGCTGCCTGTCATTTAACAGAAGAATGTCCTCTAGCAACCAGGTATTTTCTGTATTTAATCTTTCCTTTATTAAGTAAAGCTACAGCAGCAAACTGCTTACACAAAAAAAATCTGCTGCTGGCTGAAAAAAATTCATATTGATTTAACCTGTTTTTCATCTTAGTTTTTCACATTCCCCCAATGTCACCACAAAAATCAAGTAATTCTTAGCATTTCATACACAAATCTTATGCCAGCTACTTTATTTTTCAAATGCTCATGCTTTAAGCTTTGTCAACGAAAGAAACCATTAATGATTCAGAAATAAGTACTTTCAATATTCTGTATTTTGTCTGAAATGCAGCAGGTCATGACTGTGATTTATCCCCTGTATTCACATAAATCAAATTTAAAACATGCACCTGGAAATAGAATTTCATCTGTACATTTCAAGCTTTGGCCACTACCTGTACAACTTCTTACACAAATGGTCCCTTTAAAAAAATATTTCGAGTATGGGATTTGCAGGATTCTGCAGCCTCTCTAAGGCTTTACATCCACCTTTGATGTAATTTTGATGAATGTGATGTAGGTATGAGAAGATGATTTTGCTCATTTAATCAAATAAAGCAACTGTACAATCAAAAACTATCTGAAGAAAATCTGGAGATTTTAAACAATGTTTTTGAATTTCACCAGTTTTTCTGATTTACTGCTATGCTTGCAGTAACATAAGTTTTAAATGTATTAGCAGTGGGAGATTTTGCAAAGTAACACTACTTTTACAAGAAAAATGTGGGTTTTTTTAGCAGCATCTTCTGAGCTCAAAAACTGTCAGAGTGCTTTTCAGAGGTTTATTATGTCTTAAAATCAAAATAGAGCAGCTAAAGCATGAGCTTCGAAAACAGGACTATCACTTCTCCATGTAGTCACACTTTGTAATTTAAACATGCAAAGCTAAAGGATTAGGAAACATTGCACCAAACAAGACATAAGCCCCCATTTATCTGTAGCACACACACACACGCAAAACCAAATTCGGGTTCGCTAAACCAATTGCAGTAAAGGGTTCTGAAATGTACTCCCTTTGTCGCCCTTTTGAGGCTCAAGGATCGCTATCTTCCCAGCCACCCCAGAAATACCATTACTCTTTTTCCTTCTGCTTGGAGATACGATTTTCATTTAAAATATACTAGACCGCAAAGAAAGGAGAAAACAATGGCTCTCTAAGCTAGTGGAAAGCTTTGCCCCGCTATGCATGCATGCCTTCAGGAAAGCCAGGGTGCGGCCCCACCCATATGAAAGGAACTTCCTATAACACTGGAAAAGGAGGAAAAGAAAAAAATCACGTTCGGTGTAGTAAATAGCAGTTCCAGAAGAGTTGTTTCAGGTAAATAGAGACAGAGACATAGTAGAAAAATGCAGCCTTTCTATAGGTATCCTCAAATGAGCTCTGGAACTCCTGAAAATTCTCTATTAGTTTCCCAGCAGAGAAAAGACATTGGGGAATCAAGTAACTGTTCACTTCACAGGATTTTATTCCTAAAAGAGCAGAATTCTGTGTTACGATACACTGCTGTCTCTGAAATCCACCCAGCCAGAGCTGCAACTAGCCTGAAAGTACAGCCTGAGGAGAACAAATTGCTTGCAGCTTATTCATCTTCTTCTTATCAATGGTATTCACAACCTAGAGGGTCTATTCATGTACTATGAGTGAATAGGTTTCCAATGGCAACGTTTCCAAAGGAACAGTTAGGCCTCCAGAGCCATAAGAAAGGGTGGGGAACCTCAATAATGTTGCTTCAAGGACTGGGAGAGGCTTTAAAGTCCTTAAAACAGATAGATCACCTGTCCACAGTCTGTAGGAATAAAGAACAGATTCAAGTCATTTCTAGCAGCAGCCCCCAGATTAGCCAATACAGAACAACTGAGCAAATTAATAATCAGAACCACCACACAGTCCACTTGTGTAAAAGGCTTGATAAGCTAAATTTGCATTCCTTTCTCTCCCACTCTTGCAATCAGCTTAGTGCCTTGTTTAAAACACAGCAACCCTCTTCATTCTTACAGCATGCAGAAATGTAATAACAATCAGGGGCCAAAACAGGAGCAACCCAGCAGCAGCCACCAGGAATAATACTGAGCAAACTTGAGCATTTCAGACCTACCCATCTTTGTAGAAAAATAGCTTAATCAGTGCAGTGCTGAGGATAAAATCCTTGCAGGGACGGAGCTGCAGTTCCGCAGTAATCCAAACGAACAAAACATCATCTGCTAATATTTCAAGCCTCACACATAAAACTGCTAAGGAATCCCTATCACAGCACAATCATTATTAGATGCACAAGAGATTCTGTGCTCTAAGCAATGACGCTCCATTCCATGAAGAGGACAGGTGGAAAGAAAAATGGAAGAATAAGAGGAGGCCCAGTGAAGTCGTCATGAATTTTTTTTTTCTCCCTGGGTCATTTACAAGTGGGAGACCCCTTCAGGATTCAAACCAATCAATCTTTATTTAGCACATCTTTTTCTCACTCAGCCTGTGTAGAAAGACTGCAGCAAATGGTGCAAGGGATTGTGGGATGGGGATGCAGCAGAGAGCTGCAACCAGATTCGCTGGGTTCTTTTTTTTTCCTCCCTACTCAGCAATCAGCTGTTCCGAGGCTCCGCGCACGGCCATTGAATTTGGTCACCCGAATGTTATTACAGGATTAGCAGGCGGAGACAGCTACCACTGTGCATCTGGCATGTCAATGCAGCTAAGAAATACATATGCAAATACTACTCACAAATCGGAAAAAAGGATTTAACTCCGAAGGAGAGAGTAAATATTACATAACATCCCTTACGAGGACAGCTGCCAGAGATAATGCGAAAGCACTTTCGTTTATAAAGAAGATAAAGTTTAACACTTAATGATTCCACTCGGATTTTTCCAAGATTCTGGCTATTTCTTGGAACGTAATTCTTCCCTGCTCCAACTTTAAGAAGCAACAAAAGATCCCACAAACATTCTTTGTCTCTCTCCAGATGTTTAAAGCAGAAGCAAAGAGCCTCTCTGGAAAACTGTGCTACTGACACACAAACCAGCAGCAGCTTCTTCTACTACAGAGCCATATATTTGACCTGACTCAGTCTCAAGTCAAATAATCAAGACAGCAAGTAGTAAACTCATATTCAAGGAATTTGAGAATCAAGGCTAACAGACTATTCAGCTTTTCTATAAACATTAATGCAAAGGTATATTATCATAGTTAATCTATTTACTTGCTTACTTTTTTTTTATTAAATTCACAGATCAACTCTGATTTCACTAGGCTGTTACCAAAGAAATATAAAAATTTGGTGCCTGCCATTTTCAGCTATACAGAGAAGGTTGTTAAAAAGCTGCCTGTGAATACACAGACACCACTGAAGTAAAGCAACATAGAATTAGCTTTGTCTTCCAGTATAACAGCTGGTGGGTTTTGCAGACAAGGTAGTATTTGCATCTCTAAATACAGTGTATCTTTTCTTTTGAAAAAACCAAATCATATGCAAGTATTTCAGCTAACTGAGGCTAACAAAGCTTCCCACAAATAAAAGAACACAAAGCACCATTTGCATCAATAAGAAAACACGTGGGGCTTCAATACTCTCTTTGCCATCCTGACTTAATTAGGACAGATATAGCTATTTTAGAAGTTTAAAATGTTGTCCCAAGCTCTTTAAGCACGGTTTCCAGATAACACTATTTATTCCATTCTTGAATTGATGAGTTAAGTAGTATTAATAATCATTTAGTGTGACTGAAATGTAATCTAAAGTCCTGTTGAAAATACAAATTCTGCACACATCCTTTACTTTCAACTTGGTGATCATTTAGCCAGATCATTTTATGCATCAGGCAGATCCAGCCTGGTTTCCCTGGACAATATGCCCACAGGGTGAAGGCAGGTTGTAATCCAGTTTATAATCTGAAATGAAACATCAGGCAGCGTGTGTGCATGTATTAGGGTTTGGGGTGCCTGTGCCAAAATACTGCCCCTCTAACTCCCTTAACATGTGCTGAACTCAATCAAAGAGAGAGCACAAGGTATGTTTCATTTTAGCTCCACAATTCAAGAGCAGCAGGATTCACAGTTTAAAAGAAGGCCAGAGATTTCAGGCATGTTTTTGGAGTCACAGATTTTTTATCTTTGGTTAGGGGAGTTTTTTTGGTTTTCTTTTTAAACTGTCTGGGGAATCCCTATTGCAAAGAACAATCAAAATATTTCACTCCCACAACAAGAAGATCCAAGGCCTTTTTATTTCTGCCAGTGGAACAAGACACTTCTAACAAAAGTCAAGTGATAAAATTCAGGAGTGGCACCCCCAGAACTGAAGAGGAAGACTGTCAGACAGAACAGAAGCATGCAAACATCATTTAGTTGCTTGCTCATTTCTAACACTGCATTTACATACACTAAAACAGAATGACCAGTATCACTCAAATTACTATTTCCATTTATGGTCAGTAGTAAGGACTACATACCCCTCAGAAATTATCTATAACATACCTCATGGCCAAAGGAGACTGCTGGAGCCACCGCTGCAGCCACTCTGATAGGGAAATACACCTCCAAACGAGAGATTCCTTCAAATTGCTGTTCTCTTACAATTAACTCTGAGAAGTTGCCTGCTGACAATGAGCTGATACTCCACAAATTATCCTGCTTCTTCAACAGAACAAAAACGTGCTACTGTGGCAAGGAAATTGAGACAAAAGGCATAGCATTTCCCTGAGATTTTTCTTGTTACGTGTTGATATGTGGGTTTCTTCTCCGTAGTGAGGAGGAAATTGAGTCAATCTTGCACTTTACCCCATAGCAGTTACAACCAGACTCATTCAAATAGGTTTATTGTATGTGTATGTCTTTTGTGCTGGGAGATGGGGGTGGGGGTGGTCATTATATGCTTTGTTTTGTTTGTTGTTTTTTTGTTTTTATTTTTAAAAGAATAGGCTACTTTTCCTCAGAAAATTGCTGCATTTCATTGTTGCTGTTGACTTATCTGTGTCATTGCTGACTACTGAAGAAAGTTCTGGAGAAGAGAATAGTATATGCCATCTTTGTAGTGCCATGGAAGAGTGATCTAGCTTCTGTTGTAAATCCCCTGTAAATGTCCTGGGTTCTGAATAACTTTTTGTTTTCCCTGTTCCAAACACAACCTGAATTCATATTCTTAAGGAGGCCATAATTAGTAAGCTACTAAAAAACCTCAGAGTTAACTTACACCTTATAGGTAGATATTGATAATATTAAATAAGTCATCCAAACACTCCAAGTTAAGATTAATGGTCTGCACTGAAGCCATACTATAAAGTGACTAAATGGAGAGTAGTCTAGCTCACCCTGCAGTACAAAAGAGATTTTAAGGTCAGCAGAAAAAAAATATTGGGTTAGTTCAAACTAAATGACCAGCTAATATAGTCCTGGCAATTAAGGGTGACTGAAAAGTCAGAGATGTGAGAGATCAGAAATCAATTACCCAAAGCCAACGTGCTGGAAAGGAGAATTAGTTTAGGAACACAAATACAGGATAGAATGGGCTGTTACAGCCATCACACAGCTCCACACAACCCTAATTTGACCCTGGTGCCAGGAGATCAAGTGGGGTGAAACAGCCAAGCTTTGTCATTGTGGAGCCGTGCCCACAACCAGGAATCAAGGGGCCTAAGTCTTCCTTATGAGCCAGTGCCCTTTACCTTTCACTGCTGCAGCTGTGAACCCATGCAGACCCAGCAGCTTCCAGAGAGCAAGTGCAACTTCCAGCCCTCACTCCACATCCTGCAATAGTCCAGACTGTAGCTCACGCCCTCTGAGAACAGCAACAGCTTTCTCCCTCTGTGGGTTTGTAGCCAGAGGGCATGTCTGCCCCAAAAGGAGCTCTGCTAGGTCCTGGTTCCTCTCCACCAGCCACAGCTGTGAGCCATGGTCACTCCCTCATCTTATGATCCAGCAGAGCAGATGCTTTTTCCCAAAGCTTGTGATCCAACACAAGGGATTTGTCATAGCCTGGGAGGCAAACAACTTGAAAGGTTTGCCTGGGATGTAACACTGTGCTGCTGGAAACGTTCCCAGCAGCCCAGCACCCATCCTCCTATGACTTTGCCACCTTCTTCTATTTCCTTCTGCCTTCTGCTTATGCCTGGTTTAGCTTGCCAAGGTTGCGGCTTTTGCAGCACAACTGCAGCACGGCTGGGACAGCCTGGCCTCCCTGCTCAGCCAGCCTGAGCCTTTCTGGCAGGACTGCACTTCCTGCCTCTCTCCACCACTGAAGTTGCAAGTCAGGCAGCACCAGACACAAACTGCTTTTCTCCCCTCCATGTTATATTCTTTCTCTTCCTCCTACTGGGTATCTGCCATTGAGGTGGGACTGCAGCCACCAGAAACAAGCTCTGTATTCTGGCATTCCTTCTGCACAGCAATGGGCTGACCTTCAGTATCACTGTCATGTGCAGATGTCATACATTAGATTTTTTAAAACAGTGTTCAGCTGCTGAAGGCACAGGAATAACAGGAATAGAAGCCACTGCTACAAATTAAAGCCTTAATAGTGTTACATGTTTAATCATTTATTCTTTTTTCTTCCTCCTTTCCCCAGCCTGTAATCAAAGCTTACAAAAGGGTGAGCCCCTGGAACATGGGTGGACCTCTTAAGACATCAACATACTAATGCTTTATATTCCAGTTTGTAGAGGGAAGGTTATGGCTGGCATCTAATACCCACCTTTCTTCTCTCTCCTCATCCCCACAACTTGTGCCTTTGCAGTACCCCTTCTCTACTCCCTTTGGAGGTGAATAGTCCTGCTTCTATCCCCAGAGACCCCATCTCCCAGCTGTCCTGTCTTGGAATGGAGAGGGGACCTACTGGTGGGTGCACTGCACACATCAAGGGACAAGTCTGGCAGGTTAGAGTTTGTGTGATCACACAGTCATCACCAACTGAGAGGTTATTTGTCTGACTGAGGTTTTCTGGACCTCTTTTTGAGTCAGGGCCTTGCACAATAAATTCCAAAACAGCTGGAACACACTAAATTTACTGCACATGAGAAGACAATGCATGAATGGGCACCATGAATCCTCAACCAAATACCCCAAATTCTCAAAAATGAGATTTCAAAGAGAAGGGATAGGAAATTAATGGAAAGGACACACGAAGGGAAAGAAGAGGATAAAAGTACCAGGTTAAATTACAGCATCAGAATTGTAATTTAGGGCCCTTTTATGTTCAATAAAATGTCATACTCTCAGGTGAGCTCCTAAAAAATCTGCAGTAAGGTATGTCAAAGTAATTATTTCAGGGACTAGATGTTGTGCAGTCACAAGTAAAAGAATTTTAAATGGTATACTTGCCATGCAAAGCAGGAAGAGCATCTCTTCTGAAAAAAGCCCTACCCTGACTATCAGTACTGTTACTATCACCCTTACAGTTGCACATTTTTGACTCTCTAGGTCTACCTATTTTGTGAACACTGACAGGTCTCTGTTCAGCCTTTACAGGTACACAGGCTCAAATAAAACTAAGTTGAACTGACAAATAATTAAAACTGCACATCAAAACACTGTGGCTTCCATAAACATCTGCTGTAAAACGTTACTTGAAATAAAGTGGTCCATGAGGACTCCACACTAATCACTGTTAACACTTCCAGGAGCGGGAAAACAGGCAACAGAGCAAAAAGAAGGAGGCTGATCAGGAATCTATTTGGAAAGAGGCCCCTGGTCTTCTCTATGTACTGCTAGATATAAGATATGCTGAAAAATGCTCTAGGCATTTTCTTCAGAGTTGCTGAGCAACAGGGGAAAAAAAATAAATACAAGCAGAAAATGCTCAATGCTTTTGGTACTGAGCTGTGTGGTGAAAATTGTAGAGACCATCCCCTCCACTCCCTCCTGAGACTGGGTCTGCCCCACTGGATAGCTGCATGTCCACTGCAGCTCTCACTTCAGGGGAGATAACACACTTCAGGTGCTGGAGTTTAGCAACATATTCTCTGATGACCACCAAAAAGTTACTCTGTTGTTTCAATTTAATTCAGTAGGATTTTGGTGAACTAGCATGAAGTTCAAATCAGCAAGGAAGAAGGCAGCACTCAGCAATCATTACAAGCCACGTAACTTCTCCACAAAATTAACTTGAGTGCCAACCCTTTAGAATGTTTTTCTTGCAGCCTTCAAAACTCCCACATCCCATCAAACATAACAGATGAAACACAAACCAGGAGGTAAAGAAACCCAAACCACCTTAGGTGTCTCACAGCAAGAAACAGCAGATAGAATCTAAGTAATAAAAAAAGCAAAAATGGAGGCAGAAAGGGTAGGAATTATCATCATCTTAGCACAAAATCACACACTGGGATAAGGACTAAGAAGGAGAGAGAAAAAAGAGCCCCTCTCCAGCACATGAGCAGCCTGAAATCAGGTTCACATCCTCTGTAACATTTATATTGTTTAAATACAAAATATTGGTTGCTGCACCTCTAAATTCACCTTAGCTGTTGAACAGTACCCACCTCATTTTCTTCTCCACAGCCCAGCAGTGATGTTAATTTCTATATCTGCCAAGTCTTCTTCTGAACCAAAATATCTTCCAAAAACAGAGCAGTAAGTCTAAACATGTATATCGCCCTTGGGTTCAGAGAAAACCTCGCTCAAGCATTAAGTGGCAGGGAGAAGTTTACCCAGGCAGGCTCTTTACATTGGCAAAAGTGCAATGCTGAACTTTCACAGCAAGTAGGTAAACACATAGCTATGTGCAGCAGGTAGTCTGGCAGCACCAGCAGTAGTGAGAAACAATGTGAGGACAACCTTGGCAAAAGGAGCTCTGTGGGTTTTAACAATGGTTGTGGGCACAGGAGCTGAACAGACCAAACAAGCATAGCAAAAAGCCATCTACAGCTCTCGGTGGGAGCTAAAAGTGCTCAGAGCTCGAGCGTGCCAGCTGTGACGCTGTGTCCTCCACCTCCACACTCACAGGGACATTATTTGACTTTCCAGCAGTCAGCTCCAGCAGTTCAAAACTTGGAAACACCCAATGGCTGAACTTCACCCAGTAAATATGTCCTTCCAGTCCTCAGCAAGGACACTCATTTGCTGATTGCATGCCAGCACTCCTATTTAAAGAACTGTTGTTATTGGAAATAGCAGAAACCTTTCTATGGCAGGGATTAAGTGCTCCCTGCACCTTGTGCCTTGCCTGCAGGAATGCATCAATTCCCAGCATGTGCTTCCACAGCAGAGTTTTACCACAGCCACAGTAACATGCATTATCAGCCTGCAAAGTCCATCAAACCCCTGTGTGGGCAGGATCCCCAGACAGTCCTACCAAGCGCCCACTCTGGCTCAGCCCAGGTTTTCCTCAAGCCTTCTCCCTGAGGTACAAGGTCTTATACATGACACAAAGCTGTCTGCCTTTACCCTTCATCTCCTAAAACAACTCTCCTAAGTTTCCTCTTAGACATCTCTTGCAGGCTCAGGCCAGATGCCCAAAGGCCCTTATGGGGCATTTCCAGGCTGCTCATAAGCAAGTGCTCAGCTCTGATGTAGATTAGATTTCTGCAAAAATGACATTCTCAGGAGACCTTATACATACACTCCTGCATGAATGTCAGTCTTTTCAACTGGCATCACAAATTAGGAAGCAACAGTTAATGAAAAAGAAATAAAGCAGAACCACTCATATGCACAATTTTAAGACTCTCCTAAGCTGAACTGAGATGTACAGGACAATCATTTCTACACGAAAATTCATCCATTTTACATTACAGGAAAACCAGTACATTTTTGTGTACATGAAAAGCAAATTAGGAGACAGTACAGGAAACTATAATATAACAACAATGTGAATGCATCTGTCTGTTTAAACAAACAAACAAAAAAAAAGGCACTTTGAAAAAAAATCTGGCATCAGGAGAGATAAGAAAAATATTGTCTTAAATCAACCACATTATCACTTGGATTGTGATAGCACCTGGAGATCTTTTTCAACTACCAGAATCCTGCTGTGATAGGCACCTGCTACACAGCACACAAGTTCCCCTGCAAACATAGGTAGCCAGTATCTTAAGGCCAAACATAGCTAGACTGTTGCTAAGTAACTGTATCTGTGACACTAAATACTTTCTACACTACGAAATAAGTTTGCATAGCCAGGCATCAATTTAGATTAGGACTATCTTTGTAAAGAAAGAGGTGCAAGACAGTGGCTTATATAGCATGAAACTCTTGCAGTCAGGAATAGAAGCAGATCTTAGCATCCTCTTTCCTTTACAAATTCTGCGAGTGGATACAAAACTGCCTGAGATTTTAGAAAAAGTCCTTGCGATCACTGTGACAAGATGCACCATGTTGTTACTGAAACAGATTCTCCACCTAAGTGATAAAACCCATGAGAGGTGTATGCAGAGTAACCTGATGTAAGCACTGATGTTACAAGCAACTGAGAAATCCTAATGGAAAGCCAGTTACAAACAGGACGTGGAGACAGCCCTACCTCAGGTACTGAACTTCTCTAACTCAGATTCCACAGTGAGTGGCTCTTAGGACGTATTTCAAATAATTTAAATACTTTCAGAAGTTGGATGAAACAGTAGTCATTAGGGTTTTGGCAGGTGAAGTCCACTTGAGTTAAATTTTATTCACGATGTATTTATTATTTCTTCACTATTTGTATCTATCGCTTCTTACTAGTCCTTTTTACTGGTGACAGAGGAGAGGCCTCTTTTGCAGATACCAGTAATGTGCTGAATAATTCTTCACCCTGTGAGCTGTGAAACCCATTGTCCTACAGTTGGGTGCTACAGTTGTTAATATTTCACAGACATTCCAGGATAGTGCGACAAATTCCTGGTGAATAAATTCATTAAAGACACCACCTCTACCAGGAGCAGAACTGGAAGCACAAGTCACTGAATACAGAAGATCATTCTGAAGAGTACCACATCTCTGATCCATTCTTGTGCTCTTCTGTAGGCATCTGTCAGCAACCATCCAAATTATAAGGCTAGGTTACATTTACTTTTGATTTGACCCAGACAAACCTTCAAATTACTCAGAGAAGACATCACAGGAGCCAAGATAGTAGCCACTCCCTTTTGGCATAGTTAATGGCCATGAATGGATTTACAGGGCTGCCTCTATCACTTTGCAAAGCTGGGCCATTTAGGAATGTCAGGTGAAATGAATCCCTCAGACATCTGCCTTATTACACCACTGTTGCATGAGGAATGCCACTCAGGGCCACGGAGCACCTTTAGCAGGTACACCCATTTCATGTCACACAAACAAGACTCCCAACAATGGTGAATGACTAATCATCACCCCAAGCAGAGAACCTTTTATAGTGAACACAGTAATAACCTAGCACTTTTTTCCCCTCTTCCTCTTACCTTTTCAAATTTACTTCATCCTTAAGAAAAAAAAAAAAAAAAAGAGACTTCCAGTGATATTTCCTTTTTCTGGTTTCTCTGCATAGGTACTCTGTATTATTAATGTATTAAGCAATGTCACAGAGCTTGGGGAAATGATGCTTTGATCACTGTCCTTGTTCTTCTCATTTAAAAGTTGCCCACTTTCATCATCAGAGATCCCTTCAGACGGTGCACATCTTCAGAGCAGGCTGTTCAGAGGATAAAGGCCACCATTCAGGAGCACAGATAAAAACCCATCCCAAAAGTTAAATATGGGAAGAAATCTTCCTGCTTTTACAATTAACTGTATTCAAGACTGTGTATCAGCTTCCGATAAGACAAACAAAAATTTTAAACTGTGCCAACAGAGGAAATGTAACTACTTTTTTTTTTTTTTTTTGCAAATCTACCTTAATATACAAACATTTCTGCATGCTCTAATCTAGTCTAGTTTTTGCTAAGTTTTATAGGATGGAATGGTAAAATCTAATTAGAATGAGGAAGCTAAGGGATGAGGGGGTTCTCTGCCTACACAGAACATATAGTGCAATTCTCACAGAACAATCCTCCAATACTTAATGTCTTAATTTTCTGTGTAATAAAGAGTTGCACTTACCTCCACTGAGAGATTTTAAGTAAAGGATTACTTTTGTAAATTTATGAAAAATTATTTGTCTTTAATTAGGAACTAAGTATCTCAGAACATGTCTGTATTTTACAATCAAAATTTATTTCCAGCTGTTTTAGATGCATGACAAAAAGTTATTGCTGCTTATTTGATAAACAGAATCAAATCTACATGGTGCAACACTTAATTTTATCTTTCTTATGTTTTCTGAGCTGAGCTACTCCCAAAACTACTCAGAGCAGACTAAGGATTATGTAATAAGAGAAGAACCACTTCTTTGAAGACGGTTCACTAATACTTAAAAGCACTTTGGAAAGACCACATATTAACCCATATTGTAGTGTTGTGTCAGAGTAACACTCAGGAGAAAAAAACACCCTCAGATTCTACGAAATAATCTGTGGCTCTACCTGACATGTTGGCCATAGGTTTCCCAACTTCAGCACAGTGCAATTACTTGAGTTCTAGATATCAAATTAAATCTGCTTTAAAAAAAAATCAAAAAAAACCCAAAAAAAACCAAACAAAAAAAACCACCCCCCAAAAAAAAAAAAAACCAACAAAAAAACTAGAAACAAAAAAACCCCCCCCCCCCAAAAAAAAAAAAAAAAAAAAAACCCTAGAAACAAAAAAACCCAGCACCAGTAGAGGCTTATCTTGTGGGAGTTAATCCCTGAAGGTTTACATTAACAATTCCACCAATAGAGGGATTACAGGAGAGAAAGTTGTAGAAGGGAATTCCATGAATACTGTTTCCTTACTGGGAAAGGAACAGAAAAGGCAAAACCAAATCAAAAAACTGCGAATGCAGAGAAACATGGCAGCTTTTCCTCTTCATGAGTTTATGTATGCTGTAAATGGCTTGTTCCTCAGTCCTGCGTTTCCATTCCTGGGGGTCATTTTAGTTCCTGAGGAATTTTTAAGTAGAGGGATTTACAGTATTTGCAAGACATCATTGAAACTGCTGACACCTGCTCTTTTGGAAGTCCCATTTCTCGCAGGATCTGCAAGCTCTCTAATAGTATAGATCATGGGCCAAATATGGTTGGGGCTAAATGTGGGACACATACTGTCTCTCCAAGGACCACTACAGGGATTAATGCATTCAGAGGCATACAAAACCCATAATTGTTGGGATCTTTTCGAGAACATTTTCAAGTTCAGCACAATCTTTTGAGGGCAATCTGTTGTTGTTCTGTAAGTAATTGTTTCAAGTGTATTTGCTCAAGATTCCATACTACTTCAGAGAGTTTTTGTTCTGCAAAAGGTGCAGGAACATTTTGCACTTTCATGTTTTCATGCTATTCAGAGTTATGCAGTTCAAAATAATATGGACACTGTTCTTTCCTTGCTAAATCAACTCCTGAGCACTTCACAAAACACACTGGTAAATATCACACACCTTCAAGCTCACAAATAACCAAGTTCTGCTGAACTTGGACGTAGGAGGAGGCAGGCACAGTATAGACCCTCGCAGGGACTAAAGCTTTTTTTAAGCCATTAGTCCAGGCACGACAAATTTCCAAATTACACATTCACTGAAGGAGTATCCTCAAAACTAGCATTTAAACCCCATTAAAAACAAAACAAAAAAAAAACCAAAAAAAAAAAAAAATCAAGAACAGAAGCTCATGGCAGTACAAAACAAACAGCCTTCCATGACAAAAGAACAGAAAGTCACCCATAAATAAACTGATCATACACATGTTTAGGCAGACTAATAACACTTAGACAAATAAATCCATACTGGATTAGGAGCAAGCAAATTGCTGAACATTCATCTCAAGCATTTAAAATCTGACCAAACGTAATTGCATCTACTTCAATCCTTATGTCTCTTGCACAAAGAGCATCCACCTTGGCATAAGGATTGAAAATCACCATCCATATAATTAACTACTCCTACAATGCATGCAAAATTGGTAATATTCTGATGGTTTTAAAGTGAGACAGAATGAATAATACTTTTACACATGAGCAAAAGTACTGACTATAAAAACCAGAGTTGTTTGGAGTCTTCCAGGGGAATATTAAGTATATACGTGATTACAGTAAAATTTTAAGTAATTTCTCTTTCCTAGTGGAAGGGAATATTCTTATGTTATTACCACCTAGATTTAATATTTAGCAACTAACCATCACAGCCATTTCAGCATGAGTTTCTTTTGATGCTTGTGTTAGCAGGGTCACCATGTAATGTAAGAAGTGGCAGAATACATGCTGCTAACATTTTTCACGTGTCTATGATTAGTCTCTTCTTAATTTAGCTGTGCCTCTTTTAACCCTACTACAACTAGACAGTGGCCAGATGGATAGAGCCAGCCAATATCCACCTGCTACATCTACCTGTTCAGTCCCTCCAGAACTATATTTCATCTGCATTTCCAATTTCATTTCTTCCTTTTGAATGGAATTTGCCTCTGAGTTTTTGCCCTGAAGTCCAGCTAGCAAGTAGAAAGGCTGCCTGGTTGCCACCAGACTTCTGAGCTGACTAGATCCTTGGCTGTCCCCACACAGAACATTAGTGACACGTTACATCATTTGTTTCACTGTATGGTATTCCAGTTATAAACTGTTATTTCTGATCAAGCTACATTACTGACTTCCAGCTAAAGCACCTTTCAAAATAAGTGATGCCCAATCCAAATACAACCAGGCACCCCAGTTATTAGAAGGAGTGACATGCAGTATGTCTACAGATTGTGGACAGAAAATGTTTCAACAATCTGTGGTAGAAAACCAAGGTAAATGCCTTTAATGTTACGATTTATACAATAAATATTTATCTATTTAAACCACAGAAGTAAAACATGGTATTTATAGAAATAAAACCATTCAGAAAGTCTGACATGAAATGTCATTTTCATTTCTCCAAAGGTCAGCCTGAGCTTTGTTCGGTGGAAGGTATTCCGTATTTCAACTGATCAAAAACAAAAAGGAAGAAAAACAGTCTTGTTCACAAAACAGGAATTCTTCCAAATTTCATTTGTTTAGTGTTTGCAACCAAACAGCTCTTTCCTTTACAGACAAATGTAAAGGAAATATGTTGATACAAATCTTACAGCACACCAAGGGACTGCTTGCAATCCATTCATGTCACATAACAAATAGAACAGCAAGTCCAACTCTAACAGAAGGAGCATGTCTTGAAAAGTAACTCATCAGAACTGTAGATACAGAGAGGTGAAGTGCATTTATGTGACTGCTAAGCCCTTTTATTTTCCCATCAGTATTTTAAAAACCTATAAATAGTCATTATTTCCTTTCCTTATTGATTTCTTTCAATAAATATTGATTCTTGTTTTCAGTTATTTTTCATGGCTGTTGCTGATGCCATGTATTTCACATGGTTAGCTCTCCCCACCTTTGTTCTTTTACCAGGAAACATTACAGAAAACATAAAAACAACCTGCAGTCTCTGGAAATAGCATATAATTATTGATAATTATAATTTTGGTTGAAGGTGTCAGCCAAGTGTAGCATTTGCAACAGTGGATTGCAATCTGGCAGTCACTGGATTTCTTCAATAACTGAAAAAGGCAAGTTCATATATGTTACCCTGCAAAATATGGATGGGCAGAATTCCAGGAGAAAATTTTTAGGGCTTTGGAATTAGTGGCATTTTATAATACAGAATACTGCATTGTCCGTAAAACCACTAATTGAATCTAAAGTATTATTCTTTTATATAATGCCACTGTATTAAGGAACATTCTTTATAAACTGAACTTATTGTTTGCAGTAACATATGCTTGCTGCTGTATATTTAAAAAATAGTTCAAACTAACTACAGTTGTATCCTCAGAAACATTTAATTCTGATAAGACAATATGCTTGCCAGCAGATCAAATCAAATGCTTTTACATGTGACTCAAGGATTTATCCTAACCTACCATGCATTGTGTCTTTGTTTTTATAAAAATAGTTCATGTGTCTAGACACAGTATTACATGTTTCTGCAAAACTGTGTATGTTTAATACTTTATGCAGATGATTAAATTTTAGCTTTAGTATAGTAATGTACACACTTTGTTCTCTGGATTAGAACACCCAGTACCTTTCCAGTTAATTTAATTCCTCAGTTTTCCTCAAAGGAATCAGGAGCATCACTGTGTTTACATAAGCTGTCCAAATTCTAGTTTGGTTATGAATTAATGAAATTCCATTATCAGGCAAAGACAGGCCCAGCATGCTTTCATGATGGCTTCAAGCACCAATTATCTGGGATTTTCCAGTAAACAACAGGAGCTTCAAGCTAAAACCAGGACTGCCAGAGAAAGAATAGTATCATGGGCTGGGGAAATCCCCCAGCAGAATTACCATCTTTGTCCAGGTAAGGTCTAATGTTCCAAACATCGTGCATGCTGCTGGACATAGGAGAATTCAGACAGCACTTGCACGTGCCACCAGACCATGGACACTGCTTCTCAAAAAATCTAGCCTCAAAGCAAGATTTCATCAAATACCCATGCCATGAAAAAGGTGAACTTTTAAGACACACATACCCCAGCAGTCCTCCAAAGCCTTAAATGTATACATACTTCTAATTTTTATTCTGTGTCTAGAAGGATGCATTCACTGTCTCTCTTTGCAAATTACATAAAGATACCAAAATATATTTCCCTGAAATATCCTGACTGAAATAATTGTTTGCATTATTTTGATCCTTCCCTCTTCCCAGAAACCCTATAATCAAATCTAGAATTGGTTCTGTCATAAAATCCAATTAAAGTTTCCATCTGGCCCTCAAGCAGTGTTAGAGATGCTCCTTGAAACAAAGCTGTGTTTAGCCTTCTCCCTGAAGAAAGATGTAATTATTAAAGGTCTATCAAATCTATTTCTCATGAAAAAGAATAAATCTCAAGAACTGAAATGAACCCTCCACAAAGAAAACACAAACCTGTTCTTTATAACCAAATTGTGGGCACTGTAGGTCCAGATGGGAGTATCTTCACCACTCAAGTTTGCCAAATGCTTTGCTGAGATGTTTGAGGAAACTTTTAGTTTATGGTAAGCAGTTCTGGATGAGGGCCAAAGCACAGAAGCCTTATTTCATTTTGTCAGCAGCTAACAGACTGATTCCTCCCCCTAACTCTCTGGAAACAGAGAACAACCTCCTCTTTCTGCTGCCTGTGTTTGTGAGCAGGATGATGCTGTCCCAAGACCAGGTACAGCAGCTTTCCAGTACCTTCTCTCTATAACTGTGCTTTAGATATCATCCACAAAATTATGGGACTAACTTGAAAATAAACAAGTTTATAGAGATTTTAACAAAATAAACCTTTTAATATGCTTTTCAAGCCCTAGAGTTTATATTTGCAAGTTTATTAAAAATATTCTCATTGCTAGAAGCTCTCATTAGTATTGCTGGTCAATGTCATTAGTTTTCACACAAGCAGCAATGTAGAATCTTGAGGAAAAAACTTCTCATTATTAGATCATAATAGTTGGCCATAGACTACTATCTAGATAATAAATTCCTTGCCCACAAAACCAAAAAAATCCAAGGCTGGAACAGAAAGCAACTTTTCTTAAGCTACATCCTTATCTAAGAAATATTTATTTAGTCATTGTACTTTCACAACAATTTTCTCATTTGTTCCCCTGTAAATGAACATCTATGTCATTGCTTTGGCCTGATAAATGTTTGAGTTCAGGATTATTTTCTTGGTCTATTTCTTGCTTTATTCTTAGTATTATACCTGGTATATTATCTACAATTATACCCTTTGTTTTTACTTAAACCTATCAATCTGCTTGACAGTCTGTCTAGACTGCATTTTGAAAAGAGCAAAATGAACTAAAAGGAGAGTAATCAACCCATCTCACTAACCTATGGAAAGCTATGAATCAAATAATGGCTCAAGTTACACTTCACAAAAGCACAACAGAATATGGCAACATTAATGCCAACTTCCAGCTTCAAAAAACGAACCACTGTGAAAAGTAAACTGCGTCTCCTAATTAGACCTTGGCATTGTCCTCTCAGATTTACAAAGTCATTATTTTGCTTTGAATAAACATCACTACTTCTTTCCTAGGCAAACTCCTTGGCTCTGTTTCAATTATTTCTTTTAAATATTAAAGAGCAGGAAACATTTGTTTTCCCTTGTCACATCCTGTCTTCTTTACATAGCATCACACAGTCCCCTTTGAAACGCCTGCTCTTACGGCAAGCCTGACATGCACAGTTCAATCAAAACATTTGCTATTGTCTTTTGCCAGCTACAAACAAATTTCTGCACAAACACTGAAAAGGCTTAAAGGTTTCGACAGCCACCTAAAGCCGAGCTAACACGACTGTCAAAGAAAGGCGGTGTCAAACTGCTCGGCTTCCCCGCTACCACCCTGATTTAGAAAAGAAAAAGAAAGACAAAACAATTCACTCACTCACACAGCAGAGCTCCTGGCAAGAGCTCTCTGGCTATAAAACCACTGCTCTCACAAAATACTCGAAAGCAGAAACAGCACACGAACATTTAGAGATGAGTGTGAAAGGGTCACTTACATTATTTAGAAAGACAGTGGGACAGGACTGCTGCAGTTTCTTCGTTATTTTACACTGCTCTCGGCAGAGCAGACAACCAAAAAAGTTCACCTAAAGTAATCTCTCCTTTTAATTCTCTCTCTCTCAGTTACTCTGGAGTCCCTCAGCCTGAAGAGATCCGACAGTCAAAAGTTTATCCCCTTGTATTTCCGAATGATATGGCCGACTTTCCTTGGACACATACCAATGATGCAGTAAAAATAGACAAAAGTGGGGGGGAGGGAAGAAGCAATCTAGCCTGCGCCTGAATCTTCTTAACTCAATGTTTTCTGTGAAAGCTGCTCTTATGTCAGAAGATCCCATTCCTACCCTAACTCGCAAAGCGCTCAGTCATCCATCTGGTTTTAATAAACTGCAAATTACAGGCAAACCAGGGAACGTACACGGCCCAGTTTTAGCAGAATTCCCCAAGCATCGGCCTTACAAGTAACCTGAGGTACAAAGGCTTTGAAAATAAACAGCTGGCCCCGTGCCGGCTGGTGTCCCGTCCGCAGATGCCTGACCGCTCCCGCAGGCAGCCCCGGCAGCCCGGAGCACCACCCACCGCTCCGGAAAGTGGCAGCCGCGTCCCCGCACTCCCCGCTGTGGAAACAAAGCGACCTTGCAGCCCTCCCTCGCTCCCAGCACAAACAGCCTCTCTGGAAAGGGGCAGGAAAATCCAGGGCATTGCATGAAACAGTCAACAGTTTAGCAAGTCATTTAGAACAACCTGTTTTTTATAAACAGGGACGTCAATGCTGATCCCTTACATCCTCTAAATGCTTCCAGGTGGGAAGCAAATCTAATGTGTTGCTAAGTTTTGGTTTGGGGTTTTTTTTGGTGTTTTATTTTTTCCTACTGAGGCAACTCAGAGCCAGTGCACAGTTGCTGAATAGGGAACTTCCAGGGTGGTTCAAGCCATTTATTACCAGAATGAACATTGTACCAAAAGCAGCAGAAGCAAAATTTTGATATGCACCCCATGAAAGTCCATCACTCAAAGCTCCCAAGTCACCTTCAGCCCCTATTTTCATCTATCTAAAGGTCTAGTGCCCTGATTACATTCAAATACCAAAGGCTTAAGGAGTCACCTATATTTTTGGATATTTCATGGCTTTTGTGTCAGGACAGAATAAGATTCTTTTTCCAAGAAAAAATCAAGAAAAAAAAAAAGGTGGATAAAAAAAGTTTTGCCATTGCTTAAAATTGTCATCTGTATGTTCTTTAAAATAACAAGTTTTATTTAGTTGTTAGTTTTAGCAGAGGACTTTTTCAAGCTTTTCTACTGGGAATAATTTACTCTGCTTGAACAATGAGACTCTGAACAAGGCAGCTTTCACTAAAGCATCGGTGAATCAGTACAGTGAGTCATTAACAAAATAAAAACACCATTGTAAACACTGACTAAAAGTCCTGAGCCTTGTCACTTGCTCAATTTTTCATCTTGGCACAAAAAGGATTGCGCTGATTGCTCATTTGTACCTGGATCCAGGACTGACACAACTGGACTGTCAAAGCCAAAAGCAGTTGAATGATTAAAAAAATCCCAAAAACAAACAAGCAAACAACAACAAAAATAACACCAAACCCAAAAAACAAGGCTCTCTAATCAGTAGAAGCAAAGGAGGAAATGATTAATTAATTTTTTGTGTTTGGTTTTGCCTGTGCTGCCACAATTCCTTCCAGTAGTTGTATAGCCCATTGAATAATTTCAGTCACATCAGGCAGAGATCCCAAAGGTATTATATTCCTACAGCTTTTGTGAAAAAAAGGCAGCTGTCCAGATGAGTGAAATACAATCCAGAGATCCAATGTAAGAGGCTACACATGAACTCAGCTGTATTATTAGACACCAGGGCACCCCACACAAACAAGAGGTCTATGAGAACAGATTCCATGTGCACTATAGGTCACCTGCTACCAAACTTGGACAACTTTGCCCACATTCTAGCATTTTTCCTCTCTTCTGTTCTGTCAAGGTAGTAAGCAGCAAAACACATGAAATGCACAGATGACAGCTGAAGCAAAAAATAGTATTTTTTGAAACAGCAATAAGCAGGGTTTGGTAACAGTTGAGTTATTCTCCCGCTTAGTAATAAACAAGTGGGGTGAACTGACTACCTCATATTCTTACTGATATTTTCCATGATACCAAAGAACCTGATCCTTGTAGAGCAGACTTACAGGTTTGGGGACAGAAATTATTTCATGGGCCACAGCAGAGTAGTCCTTGTTTTCTGGGCACACAGGTCTCTCCCCACTGTACAAGGACAAGCTGAATGACTGTTAACTTTGGAATAAGAATGGTTTTCTTGGTGAGACATGGTAATAGAGAGAAGAATAAGTGGAAATAACCACTTTCAGTTTGTGATGCTTCTGCTGACTGAATGTTTTTTCTCCCAAAGGAGCAAATGTATTAATTCACACTGATCTCTCAGGTAGTCTTCAAAAACACCTGATCTCTCAGATATTCTCACAAAAACCAGTCAGTCTTGTATTTTTCATTTCCTCTTTTATCTCATCCCTATGAGGTACCAGTATCCTACTATCCATACACAGCTCCTGCCTCCAGGCAAGCCAGCTGTGGGTCCCCCCACTGTTGCCTGGATCTAAGGCATGGTTTGATGCTCACATTCTCACACTTTGTGAATTTTGGGGCAGTCAAGCCCCATGTTTCTATTGAGCACAGGGATCTTGGCTTTCTGGAGAAATGTAGATGGAAGATATTCATCACTTTGATGGTGAGAAAATTTACTCTAGAAAGCTTCATATAGGAAACACTGCAACAAAGAACAGATCAGATAGGAAAAACAACTTCCTAGGAGCAATTTGTCTTCTCAGAAAAATGGCAGCTTCCATTTAGGATATCTTCAAATGCCAGCTACAAAACCACCCTGTTATTTTCCATATTAATTTTTCACCAAGATCAACTATGTTAGCAATACTTAGTAGAACAAGAATGGAATAGGATGCAGCTTAGATACTGATTATGCTGATTATGTATCTTTATATGTAGATGCTTGAAATGTTTTTTTCAAACACCATTACATGTTCCTTAAAGCAAAGGAAAAGTGGCTCTCCTCAGTCAGTGACAGACAGGTTGTGATGCACAGGAGATGGCAGAATATGTATCTCTCTTGGTCTGAACTCTGCTCGCATCTAGTCTAGTGTGGTTGTATTGGAAGCACTGCATTGCAAAGGTATAGTTGAAACCAATCTGGTTTTCAGCTAGTTTTTTGCAGCTTAAATACTGAGAAAATGCCAAGTGAAAGGTCTTGCTTTGGTCGAGGATGCACCTTCCATTTAATCTGAATCTGTGAAATTACCTAAATGATAGAAGCTCAGGATGGTATAGATTAACAAGCCTCGGTCTCAACACAGGTATATGTTCACCTTTGGTTTTAACACTAGATCACTTGCTGTAGGAGTTTAAGTATGCTTATGCAGATTCCTGAAGTTCTAGATGAGTCTTCTGATGCAAACAAGCTGGCAGGCTTTGTACCCACTGAAAAACCACAGGTCTGATAATCTGAGACAAAACTACCCCTGGAAGAATTCAAGGTGAAGTTTCAGTTCAGTTAATTACATAAAATAACATAGATTTTGGCACTGACAATAACTCATTTTAAAAAGACAAATTAGCTGTGACATTATGAATCATTTTATCAGCAGCATTTTAAAGCCACCACATGGAACAGCTGCCTTGGGTTTGGGTTCAAATGCTAAACTTGTATTCAGGAGGTCTGGCCTCACATATTTTATCACAGCACTTCAGCTTGGTGTCCAGTGACTTGAGTTCGGCAAAAGCCTGTCCCCCTCCAGAAAGACACATAATTGTTAGCTGATCTTCCAAAGAGATATCATGTGATAATCCGTTGCTGCCTGCTCCAACTCTTAGATGAGAATGGGGCTTTTTCAGTGCTTTTGGTATTTTTTTAATGATGTATGTGTTTTGCTTTATAATGAATCACTTCTCTTCCACAGAAAGAAAAAGTGCAGACAAAACCACAATGCATTATAACCTTGATGTCATTGTTGGAGAAGCCCCACGGCTGCTTCTGTTTTCACTACTGCCTGCAGTAGCCCCTGACTGTCCCCAGGAAAAAAAAAGGGAGAATAAGCATAACTAAGCCACTTTTCCCATCTCACACGTGTCACTGCAGGGATCTGGGCTTGCCTGGAGCACATGAGCTCATTCTGAGCACATTGGTGATGGAGACATACACAGCCCTTTCCCTTCTAAGTGAGATGAAATGATGATTCCTTTTTCCCATGTGGAAGTCTGCAGAACAGGAGTTAATTCTTTAAGCAACTATGCAATGCATATGCCCCAGTGTTTTCATCAGGAAAGGCCAAACATTAGAATAATGTAATTTCAAAAGACAAATACAATTTTCAAAAGACTGTTTTCAAAGGCCCCTGTTCACCTCTGAGTGCACCATCACACTGAGGCACTCCCAGTGAACAGATACAGTTCATTGCCTGACAGAAAACTGCCCTGTGAAAAAATATATCTATTTTCTGCAACCTGAGAGAGGTGAATTAGCTCATAGGTGTCCACTGAGTGCTGCAGACACTATGGAGCAGGGGAAGAGAGGCAACTGCAACCAAATGCTTAAGCTTCTTATAAAAATATACCATGTAACAGCAGGTAAGCCCCACACTGCTCCTGACTGTAGTCCTACTTCAATGTCTTCAGTCACACTTTTGTGGCAATCACATCCCTTAAATATGGGCAGACACTCAGTTTGTGCCTGGCTCATGCTTCTACTCAGCACTGTTCTGAATCATAGTTTGCTACTCTGAGAAATTAACCATGAGCCCTGGCTCCTGTAAAATTGTATTGTCTCAGTATTACTGTTTTTCACAAACTTCCATTCATATAAGCTTCCTTTCAAAAGCAAGTATCCAGGAAACACTGATGTAAAACATTTTCATATGTCTGCATTCATGAAAGGTTCTGAACCAAAAGTAATGTGTCCAAATCCCTCTTTTTGTTTGAAAACATCATTCATCCAAGAATCAGAAATGTTACCATGTGACTGGTAACACAAAGAAATGAGCACATGAAGAATCACAGCAAACAGTTCAAAAGCAGCTCTGGGCCTGAAGTTGGTTCACAAGATATTTGCTGAACACTGGACACTTTGTTTGCCAAGAAAAATAGAAAAGGCTACATTTCCTAAAAAAAAAAAAAAAAAAAAAAAAAAAAAAAATTACCATGCTTATATATTTCTTGGCTTAGTCTTTCTCTGACCTTGCCTGGAGCTATCCCCCTTTACAGCACACAAAAACTAGTATGTGCCTGGTTCACCCTGGACCTGTCCTACTTTCCTGCCTTCAAGTACAATAAAGAGGAAAAAGAAAGTATGTTGAGACCTTTGCACTGAAGAACCTGAGACTCCAGGGAAGGACAAAGAGTCCCCTGTCTCTCAGACAGCAAACACTGGGCTGTAGTGAGGAAGAGAGAGGGTAGGAAGAGAATACAGCAGGAGCAAAGAGCTCTGGGGAGCCTCTTAAGGACTGAGAGGCAGGGAGAATAAGCATTTTAAATGGCACAGAACACAGATGTTCAGGAGGATGGGACATGGGAGGCCAGGGAAAAAAGGTGCCTCTAGGATAGGAAAAGAGTTGTGGCAGAAATATGAAGAGCCTGTGAACTTTGTGAGTGAGGCAAGAGGTGTGGATGACAGGGAAAAGCTACATGCCCTACCTATACAGGCATGAGCTGGAGACTTGGACTAAGGATGAGGGGCCTGAGGCCAGAAGACACTACAAGCCAGAGTGAAAGGCTAACAGGCTTGAAGCTGAGCAGAGCTTTGGGGCAGGTAGGGAACAAGGCTTTCTCTACTGAAACTATCTTTATCTACATACCTGCATGCATATAAAAGATGATGCCCCTGTTCCATCCACAGGAACACTTCTTCACACTCTTGCATCCCCTCTTTTGCAGCCACAGCAGCCCTGGCTCACATTTTTCCATCTATGTATTGGAATGTGACAGTGTAACACCTTCCATAGCCAGTATGATCCAAGGAAATGTTTTGCTGTAGCTCTGGATCCCAAAGTATATATGAGTGTTAAGCATAGATTTCAAAGTGAAAGAGAAGAGTGGGTATCAGGAGAAAATTACATGGAAAGTAGAGAGGAGGAGACATTTCTTTAGACAGATGGTCTCAAGAAGGCAATGTCTGAAAAGTGCTGAAAGTTCAGTCACTGCAATGTTGAAGTTGATATTAACCTCATCAAATACTTATCAACTTGCTCTTACACATTCGAAAACTAATTGAAAAGAAGGCCAAAGGTATCATGCTAAAGTTAAACATCCCAGTCAAAAGCAGAAATTAAACCAGACATATGGGGAAAGACTGTAATTCTCACAGTCCCATTTCAGTCTTAGTAACCAGCGTCTCTATCACCTCAGCAAGAGTTTTGCCAGAATAAGACCTGCAGAATTCCATGCCAGGATATCAGTATAAAAAATGTTAACTTTTGACAGTACATGAAGGGATTACATTAGGGAGCATTAGGTAAAGTGTCAACTGAAGATGCTGCATAAAAAGAAATATGTCAAGAAGAAAACAAGCCACATTATGATTTCATTTTGTGAGAGAAACTGCAGTGCACTCCTTGAATTTTAACGAATACAATGCTTCTCAGTTTCACATGCTGTGAACGAGCCATGACAAGAGGAAAAGGCTGATGACAGCCATGATAATTTCTTTAGACAGCAGCAATGAAGAAGAACACAGGAAGCTATCCTCTTAATTAGGGACATTTTATGCTACAGGGTAAAATTGCTGTTTTATTAGACCTTTGGGCAACTTCACAGGCAAAAAGAAGGAAACTGAATTATTTCAAAGCTTCTTCATGGCAGAAGAAACCATGGCATCTATAATATTTCCTGCCTGCTTGGGCACATACTGGGATACAATTTGCTTTCTGGGCTAGAGAGAGGTGAGCTAGAGAGAGAAATGAGCCATCTGGAGGCTACAATTAATATACCAGTCCTGTACGTACCCTAAAAGAAGGTAGTTTGCACAACTGTGCCTTTTACACACTACCAAAGCAAAGCAATGCAGAGAGCCTGTTCTGTAAGCCAGTAATTCCAGTAAGAAGAAAGTTCAGGGCTTGCCAATGGAGTCCAAGGAAACATCCTCCAAGCATGAGAGCAGAGCACAGCCAGTGCAAGTGCTGGAATGCCACTGAAGGTTGTTTCAGCATTGCTGGCTAGCACAGAGGCCAGGTACATCAGACAGGGGGGAGATGAGTCAAAGGAACCAGTGGAAAGTGGTAGATACTGATGATTTAAAGGCTGCACAGACCTAAAGACAACTTAGCCACTGCCATTCACTCTCTGTCGTGGACAAGGAAAGTAGGAAATAATCCCTGTTTTCTCTGTCTTGACCCAAGTTTTCCATTATATTTCAGGCAGGCCACCCTACAGAAGGAGACCTGCAGCAAATACCTGGTTGAGAGACTTCCTCTATTCTCCTGAGGTGAATTTTGCACATATAACCTGCCTAGCAATCCTTTTCTTTCCTGAAAGCAGTACCTTTTCCAAGTAACACCACCAGAATAAAATGCAGACATTAGAGGAAGACGCTCTGATCTTAATGTATGAGTGAGATCTGGGTACAGCAGCCCTGCTGCTTTTGTAATAGAAAAGGCTGCATGCTTAGCATTTTTCATTTTTTTCAGAACCAACCAGTATGTTCCACTTCGCATCTGATATCTAGGAAAAAGGATCTGGGGGAAAAAAAAAAAAAAAGCCACAATGAAAGATTTTAAAAGCTTTCATAGGCATAGGTAAAAACTGAGGATATCAGTCAGAGGGTTCCAATTTAAGAGAGAGGACAACTTACCCAAGGAGGCTGAGGAGGCAAATTTCAGCCTTCAATCCTATGGAGACCTGACTTCTGATAATGAGTGATTTTACAAGGAAATCTATGCAAACCTGACAGAAGGCTGCCACTGCTTCTTTCAGACCCTCAGACCTGTTACCTGACAGTTCAGTTTCCTGGTCAGACTCAAACAACCGACGGGAGGGAGACACATACAATATTTCACTCACAGGCTGTCCCTTATCATAACCTTAATTGATGTGTATCAAGCATACATATCAGCAGAGCACCTGCTAATAATAAACCCTGAGGCAAAAAGTACCCTTAAAGCCTTCTGCTTTCACTAAAAATTCAAATGCCCAGTCTCATGAATTAGAGCTCCAATAACTCAAAACCCTTAGTAATTTAGAGAGTTGTTCCTTCCCAAGATATTGATCCATTTTGGGAGCTGGTCTGACATTCCCAAGGGCAGTGTAGGGGAAATACAGTGAATCTAATAATCTGGTTACCATGAATATATTTGGGAAATACTGGTAAGAAGTCAGGGTTTCAGTCAACCAAAAAAGAAAACCTTTCATTAAGTTCTGAGCAATTGAACAATAGCTATATTACAAGTGTGCCTGCAGACCAAATACTCAGCCACAGGAAATTGCTGGCAAATTCCTACAGAACCAGAGGAAGAAAATGAGCCACAGTAAGCAGTTTTATTTTCAACTTCCTTGCAGATTTTATCTCCTTTTGTAGATTGAGCATGATATGCTTCTCTGCTTGCCAGGCCATCTGAAAGCTTTGCTAATGAGTATTAGTAAATAACTTTGTTTTCACAAACTGCCTACCAGCTCAGAATCAAAAAGTGCAATTATAGCTTATTCAGTTCTGAGCAGTTCTGTTATGAAGGATGTTGATTCAGCACCTTGTTTTAGCAAGCCCTGTAAATACATCTTCAAAATTATCTCTCTGGGAGGAAAAAAAAAAAATCAATTTTAATTTTCTGCCTGTTTACCCCAATGCAAATCAAACAGGCACAGTCTGCCCCTTCAGAGCCAGCCATGTTGTGCTGAGCTCGTGATGCACAAGGGATTTCTTTCTTTAGTCAAGAGACAGACAATGTGGCGAGCATATTGATTACTCCTAACTATTGATTACTCCTCACACTGCTGTGCGAGGGCACAGGAACAATTCCTAGGTACACGGTGTATCTCATGGCTTTCATTTAAGTACTGAGATCCTGCTTTCTTAATCTATAGACAAAAACCATCTTTACTAATCAAGGCTTAGTATCTATCTGCTGCTTAATGCAACTGACTGAAACGCTGGCTTGTATTCACAGCCTGCCACAGAAGCAGCTTATTGCAGTAATTAGCTTTAATTCATACACTACCACACATGCACTGTACAACTGTAGAGAAGGCTCAGACTCAGAGCTGAACAACCATCAGCATCATCAAGACCCACCTAAAATGTACTAAGTACAACAGCTGCCTATAATTTGTTCCATGTTATTAGAAAGTTTTTTGCCCAGCTGTCTCTTAGCCACTGCTTTCTAAACATAATATTGCTTGACTGGCACTCTGCAATCCACAGCTCATTGAATGATACAGTCATTAAGATCCTATAGGTGAGTAGGATTGTTGAGCCAAAAGTTTCCAGGCTGCACCAGGCCTGTCTCTGAAAGCTGTGCACAGCCCCAAAACACAAGCAGCACAGCAGAGACAAAGGCACAACCACCAGGGTGTTACCCTATTGGGTACATCCACAGAGGGCAAGCTAAACAAGCTGAAAGGAACATGGCATCAGGCCTTGCTTTGGATTTGCTTTTAATTTTTTTTTTTTTTTTTTTTTTGCATGAATCAAGGCAAATGAAAATCTGATTGCAACTTACTTTCCTGTGATTTTAAATAGAGGAATAATGAACATGCTTATTTACAGTGACAGGCACCTTTCCCCCCTCAGGTATTTTGAACTCACAGCCTGAGCCCCAGTTACCACATGAAACCTACACACAGACTTGCCCAAACTTCAGGAGCAGACTAATTCTGAGATTCTGCATGGTGGCCAGCTCTCACACAGACAATAAGGCTTTCTTTGCAGGTGTAAATGGTAAAAGAGAAAGTCTAAAAAGTTCATAAATATATGCAGCGCAGGTATAAACTGAAGAATACTGCCCAAACAGGCAATATTTGAGGTCAAATTCTGAAAATTAGAAAGGGCATACTAAAGATGCAAGAAGTCATGCACATTCCATCTCTACAATCTTTTGCTCTGTGGAGCTGTGAACAGTTCCCAATAACAATTCCCAGTAAACAAAGAGGACTGAAATCTCTGACCATGACTTTCTTTTTCTACTGCTAGGTATATATCTTCAAACATGACAGCACCTATCAGCATTTTGGGAAACCTTCATTTTACAATATCTCATTTCCAGCCATTTCACGCTTTTCCAAACCACACTACTCATGACCTTGCAAAAATTGCTGCTGTTTAAAATGAGACTGGATGATCAAATACTGTAAATGCATCTAAAAATAAGAACCACATGCAGATTAAGTTGTATATATATGTGTGTGTATATATATATATAAAACCTCAATAACTTAGCAAGTTTAAATGGGTTGTATCCTTATTAACTTCTTCCCTTTTGTCTTCCAGGAAGATCTCATTTGAGATTGAAATCGTGTGGTCCTTGCAGTCATGACACTGCATACAAAGTAGCTGCTCTTTTACTTCACACAGAGGAAAATGCTTTAATAGCTGCCTCTCTGAATGACAGCACCTACCTGCCTTGCTAAAACATGCCCTTAGTCTTATGAGAAAAGCCACAACAAGACAGAAGGCTACTTACTAATGTTCCATAGAGTCCAGGCGGGAGAATCGGAGGCTGAAATTCACTGTGCCTGTGATGAGAAGATTTACCTCCCTGCAGCATTCAGACAGTTTGTCCCATTACGGCCATCGGGTGGCTGAGTTAAAGGGTGGCCGTGCACAAACATAAACAGCTTGTCAGCACAAGCCAAAGAGGCGGGCCTGCCCTGCCAGCCACAATGCGAGCCAATGATTAGCTCCTTCTTCGCATTCTGGGTGTTCAAGATATTGAGTTTCATTCTTAAGCAGGGGAACAAGAGGGACTGACTGGGAAGGGCTAAGGATTGACGGTTTACTAGTAGGCATTAAAATGCTTAAGGTGGAAGGAAAAACAAAAATTAATAGATCACTTCAGGAAAAGCACATATTTGCTTTGTATTCAAACAAACACTTATAGGGAGCCCACAGGCGTCTCCAATGCACAGTTTCTTTTACGTCAATCGAACATACAAGCAAACAAAAGACCTCTACATTACATTTAGTTCATATTCACTGTATAGAAGTTTCTCTTGCAAAGTTTCTAATTTTAATTCTCTCCATCCTTTTTCTTATTCTCATCCTTCCTAACATGCTTTATCTGCTTTATTTGCTGACAGTGCCATTTCTCACTTCTCTGTCACAAATGTCTTACCCTGACCTTCTCGACCTGATCCCCCCCAACCTTTACTGATCCTCCCATGATTGCTTCTCTTCACCTCCATCTTAACTACTTGTTCTTTGGGTCCTGATCTCCTGGAAAGAGCACAGTCACAACAGAGGTACCTTACAGTAAGGTTCTGTGAGAAAACCAAATTGATCTAGCAAATTATTGCTGTCGAAAGGGAGGTGTTAAGTCTCCCTTCTCTTCAGCACCATACTGTGCCCTCCTTTTCTGTTCGCCCATCATTCAAGAAAGTCAATGTAGCACAGAGTCAGTTTACTGATCTTAACACAGAGACAAAAGAGGTATTGCATGGAGTAAATGCTCCCTGAAATATAAGCTCCTTCTGATGTTGCCTGAGTCATCTATGTTCCCACCTGTCTGCCCAGGTTCCTCTCTCCCTTTGTTGTTTGAATTGAATTGTTCCTAGTTAATTGAATACCCTGCTTACAGCTGCTGATCCCATTTCATCTCAGCCCTGTCCTACTTTCTTATGCTTCTAGTTTGGCTGTGAGACCTGTCTGCCACCAAAATCTGTCTCATCAAGTGTTTTATAATAACTCCCTGAATAAACATCATGTTTTGTGCTTCAAGCTTCAGGCTCTTTGAGCTCTTTTTTGCTATCCTCCTTAAAAACAATGCCATCTTTTTGGCTTTCACTGTTTTTTCTCTGACCTTTCTGATTATTTCTTCTCTCAGCATCTACTCCTCCCTCTCTTGCACTCCCAAAGACACCCTTCTTGTTATATTCTATCCAGCTTTTACTATTTGCTTGTGCAGGCTCCTGTACCACTTTATATCAGTGATTTATGAGTATCCATTTGTAGTTTTCAGCTCTATGCTTTTCTCCAGTCCCACATTTCACCCTGTGTTTTAGGCATATTGTATTAAATGCCCTGACAACTTTTAATATCCTTTTTCTGGGGTCAAATTAAAGCAATCACACTACATTCCGTGTAGTCTTGGCACTAGTCGTTTCTCTCACTCTCTGCTTTGATAAAGGAGCTGAACTGCTGCAGAAGCAGATGCTGGAGTTAGCACCTCATTCAGACAGGCTGGCATAGCGAAGCTCTCAGGCTTCTGCTGACAGGCTGCACGAGAGTTCTGGCACGAAGCGCTGCATCACAATGTGCTCGGGTCACGTTTGCAAGATTTTCTTCACAGTGAGACCTAGTAGACACATTCTTCAATGACATCTCAGATTCTGATGCAATTGCACAGCTCCATCAACTGCCACCCAGGGACATAACATATATTGCCTCTACTTTTGCCAGGTTTTCTTACTCAGTCTGTGCTATCCACACCAACACCATTATTTTACCAGAGCTCTTTTCCAGTATTTTTAACCTATAAATCTCTGCCCAGGTCCACCATGTGACCACAGTATATGATTACTTTAGTTATTTTGGTTATTGAGCCTGGACTTTATTCCCAATGCACTTGCATTGCTTTCCACAAAAAATTCAGCAACTGAGGTAATCTTTTGTTCCATACCACAGCCAAATTGCCTGCACCTCCATGAAAGCCATGCTTTCATGTCCTGAGCTTCAAGGCCTTTTCAGAATTTCTTCTTTCTTACTGATCCACTCCCACATCTCTTCATCACAAGGCCTGGCTTTTCAGCTTTCTCTCTTCCTTACAAAGCTTTCTTTTCCTGCCTTCTCTTCTATGCAGAGAATGCCCTGCTTCATCAAATTCAATTACCTATTTTTCTTTCTCTTCTACAATATGCATGTCACAAAATATAGAAATAATGTATCAGAGTGAGAGTAGAATAGGTAAAAAGTCACTCCAGAAAGAGAAATGTTTCATCAGTGTATATAAAATATATGTGCTACAAATCTTCTACCGTCAACTATATACTGCATGTTAGGCACCTTACACTGATAGATTTTTTTTATGGAACAGGATAGGCGAAAAGCCCCTAATGGATATAGATCAAGTGCCCAAACACTGTACATGAAATTGTGAAAAGACTGTTATGAAAAGACTGTTTGTAGATGCACAGGAGAAAGCAAGCTAGCTATTGCATCTCTGATTCCCATGGAAATTTATTTAAGATGCTAATTCAGTGTAGCCACAAATAAAGAAACAAAAGAAAGAGCAAGAATGAGCTGATTTAGTGGACTTTGTTGAAAAGGCACACTTTAGACTTTAGTTGCACTGAGTACAACTCCTGTGCCTCCAATCATAGCATTATGCCAAGGATGAAGCTTCCTCTTTGTCCTTAAGCCTGGCATGACACAGGAAAAGTGTTACCAGCACTGCCAACAATACTAACCCAGGCACCAGCTAATAGTGATGGCCAAGCTGGTTTAATAACTTACTTTTATCAAAAAGGTTATCCCTCTCTCTTTACTGCCATTCCCAGCTGTACAGGCCTGTGTTTCTCTCACATGTGTCGCAGGAACAGTGTGAAAGCTCACAGCCCAAATTTGTCTTGCTGGATATGTATTTCAGATAGGTTAATGATCTGACTCAATATCCCTGCCATGTTAAGTACCTGAAGCACCAGTGGAGGGAAACAGTAAACATGTGGCTGAAGATAGAGAGGGAAAAAGGTGGAGACCAGAATCACCACCTTTTATCTTTCATATGCAAAGGATGGTTCTCATCCCCCCAAGAAGTTACCATCTATCCCAGGGTGAAACTTAAAACCATGACCCCCAAACCCACGCCATTCTTAAACACAAGATCCCAAAAGCTGATGAGTCCCTTCCAGCTCAGCATATTCTATTATATGATTCAGCAGAACTTTGCCCACTCCCTCAGCTGCAGGCTCCATGGGTGCCATTTTGACTCTGTCCCTTTCATATTACCATCCATGCATCTGGCTTCTATTACTTATTGTTTGCTTTCCAAAACGGCTTTTTTTACTATTTTGTGGCCTCAGCCCACCCTCACTCTGCCCTTTCTTCTCAAAACAAGCTCAGCTGGATGCTATTTTGCCTGTTCTTTGTATCTCCCTTTGGGGCCAACAAGGAACCTCAGACCCCCTGCGGCTCGGCTGTTCAGTTTGTGTCTACATTGCTGCTGGGAGGAGACCTGCCCTGGTTCTCCAGCAGAAGCCACAGCTGCTGCAGAATGGAGTGGAGTGAGGTTTTTGCCATGTTTTCTGGCCTGCTTTGGTTACAAGTCATTCCCAGAAAGCACACCAGCTCAAGCAATGGAAGACTTCAGATAGTGACAAAAGAACTGAAACTGTGTAGCTGAAATGTCGCTTTCCTGTTAAAAAGGAAAGCAAATGGCAGAAATGGGAAGAGATCCTGTGCAGGTGCACCACACTAACACATGAGACTGCAGTCAGTGGGAACTTGGGCTTAGTCCCAGCTCAGACCATGTGCATTTTGAACTTTGAGCTCTTGGACCACTTCCTAATTAGAGAGCAAGTGACACACTGTGGAACTATTTAACCCTTTGGTGGTGCCTCCTGAGGTGTAGCAAATGCCAGAAGAGACTCTGGGGATGTGTCTAACCCCTGGAGGTCACATAGACTACAGGATCTATCCCTATGCTCCAAATAGCTTAAGTGAAACAACTGCTGTCAGCGCCTCTTTTCATGGCTCCCTACACAGAAAGGTCAGGCTTACAACTTCTCCTTCCTGTGCTGAACGATTGCTGGAATCTCCCGCTAATGTGCCAGCTTTTCAGCCAGAATCTGCCTGTCTTCAAGATAGAATCGTTCCTTCAACCTCATCAATAATGCTACACCAAGGATCAGATCAAACAGAGATACTTGCTGCAACTTAATAGTGTAAATAACACCACACTGTACCAAGAGACCTGCTTCTGTGCTTCACAAGAGTGGAAAAGCAGCAGAGTATTATCAAATTGTAACTGTAACTAAAAATACAATTATAAATTGTAAAAATACAATTATAGCATTAGGAGCTGTGTGGAAAGAAACCAGAGTTATACAGCTGATTTACATCAACAGCTGTCATGACTGTCACTGGTGTTCTAGTTAGATCTGCACTAGTGACTTCATTTTTTTATATCCCTTTGCAATGTGGTAATATTATGTCTTACTTATTTTACAGAAGTTCTGTGTGGATACATTTACAGTTCTTTGAAGCTCTCACTGAAGACATTTCAGACATACAGACTTTTTATTTTCACTACTGACTTAGGAAGTATATTCTTTGAATGCAAATAAACAGGATAACTACTTTGGCAAGATAACTGTTTTTTAAAATTTTCTACCACCTCAGAGGCCACTCATTCCAAACACAGCACAAATGCACTAATAAAAGGAGCTATACCTCCAAAATCTTCACTGTGGGTAAAGATTAACTTTGGCACTGTAGAGCACAGTAAATCTACAAGTTTAAAGTCCATCGAAGCAAGTTTTTTCCCTAGCTTCTTTGTGTCCCATTTCCTGGTGAGAGATGTTTCATAGGCCTCAATTGCCACAGAGATCAGAGGAGGACTTTCAAGTACAAACTACTCTTTGCACATGCCCTTCATTCCCCATTCAGTTGTGCTCTACCTTATTTGCAGACCAGTGGCCTCAGTTCTCATCTCACAATTTGGTAGTCAGAGTTTTTGAGCCTTGAGGTTTTTCTAGACAGAACTGTGACAGCAAGGTAGCAAGAAGTATCAAAGCTACCTCTGAAATATCTGTCTAATGTATGTGCTGGTAAAGCAGGAGAAAACTCAGTCAAGAAGCAAAGCAAATTAGCCTGTCTTGGGCACCATGCTGCCATAACTGGCTTCTATATCCAAGCTGACTACAAGCTACTTTAAGCCTTGCTATACTACACTGCAGGCATTTCTCAGTTAAATTCTGTGAATTAATCTAGACTCAACATTTAAATTCCACTGTTGTTATGGGACGATTCATGCATTTCTAGAAGGGTTTTGCAAACCATGCTGAAACACTCCTTATGTCTGATTAGGTTTAGAATCCAAAAAAATATTTCAGAAGGACAGATGCTTTGGCTTTGGAGCAGATCTACGTTCAGAGGGTCAGGTATGCTGACAAAGAGCCAAAAAAGAGCCACAGACCCAGCAGCACACACATCCATCTAATTTCAAATTACAAGATGAGTTGTCTCCAAGGAATGCTTTTCTATGTAACAGCATAAACATTTCCAGTGGTATCTTTGGAACTGACAAATTCCTTATTATGTATGGCCTTTATCACAAGGAAAATATCGCCTCTCCAGTTTCTCGCCCCTCTGTGGGCTATGTTCTTGCTCAGAAAGAAGAACCCAAGGGAAATATCCAAAAGAACTCTTTTGTGAAGACCTTGCTGTTATACAACAAACAGACAGCATTAATTAGAAGACTGCCTTCAAGACAGCAGTGGTTTCTGCTCCCATAAGAAACCCTATTCATCGTGAACTCAGCAGTAAATATTCCACTTGTTTCCTTGGCACAGAACCAAATTCCTGAATCAACTAGAGCAAAGGATGCTCAGAGACCAAGAGGGATTTGCCCATCACAGGAAAAATGCTCAGATTAGCGATGCAGTGACCTTGGTTCAAAGAAAGCACTTTAATACATGCCTTTCAGTCAAGCATATGAGAACTCCTGCTGATTTCACTGTCACATCAATGAGGTCAGCCATGGATTTATTCAGGAACTAAAAGGAATTAACTCCCTTCACACATACACACCCCCTGAATAATGGCCAGAGTGGTCTGTGCCCAATGGTGCAGATGTGACTTGTCTCTCCCCTCTCTCAGTGTGGATCAGGAGTTTATGTCTCCTTGAATGACACTACTGCTGCATTTTATGCCTTCTTGCTGAATAAGAGTGAGTGGGATACCAAAAAAACTGCTACACCCAACTTACTTCCACATCCCCTTTCTAGCCAGCAAGCCTAGACAAAGTGTGTCAGTTACCAAGCACACAGAAACACCGAAATAATTTAACTGCTTGAAACTGCAGAGGCACAACAAAGGTCAGGATCATTCATTTGGACACAGAAATCCAAAGAGATGGTGGTGTGTCCTGTATAAGCCTGCAAGCAAACACAACAGTCCAAGTTTTCAGTATCCTCATATAACAGGCTAGTAAGAGGAATTTTAATGAATTCCAGGTGCTTTCAAGTCAAGTTCCTTGAGACTACCTACCCCCTCCAAAAACCAGGGACATACTAGTTCTTAAGCAAACCTCTGTTATAAAGGTATTCTGAGCAGCAGGAGAGAAAAAGACGACCTTTATATTATTAGATACTTCAAACCTCAGCCATGCAGGAGTACTCAATTAAAATATAAAAGTCCCCTTGATCCAAGTAGCAAAAAGGATAAACCTGTCATGTAATCAGAACCAAACCACACCCATGCCTGCATTTAATTATGCCATGCCATTTTACAGAAGCCTAAGAAAATGGAACTGGGGGTCAAATAATCCTAGAATAATTCTTCAGTCAGTCACACATATAAGAACCTGGGCAAGAATGGATATCAGACAACATCAGCAGACTGAGCATACAAGAATTCTAATTAAAGGTAACAATAACAACAAAGAAGTCCATAGACAAATGGCTCACTTCAGAGTCATAGCACCTATCACAAAATTTCTGTATTGCTTACAAAATTCAAGCAAACCTACAAAACTAATGCATACTGAAAAGATGGAGTTCTGGTCAATATCTGCTCACTGATTTGAAAAGAAATGGAATTCATGGAATTCTAAAACTCTTCAGAAATACATATTTTCTTATGAGTTCTACATATATTAAAACAGATTCTCCATAAGAAAGTATTTATATGAGATTGTATGTTTATATAGCAACTGTAAATTACAGGGAGAAATCTATGTAAGAATATACTTGTAATTAATATGAAAGTATAAAGGACATGTCATTTAATTATTTATTATTATGAGTATACAATGTGAGTATAAAATCAACCAACATACTTTTTTTTAATTGAAAAGAAAAAATCTAGATACATTACTTGCAAATGTTAACTGGGGAGAAGAAACTTAAAAGTCTTTTGAAATATTACCTAGCCAGCGAAGGAGCTTGGAGATATTGTACATTCTAGCTCAAGCAAATAAATAAACATGTATATTCAAAAGCAATGCCAATGCTACCCAAATTAGTAGGGGTTTCCTGGAGATATGTAGCATGAAATTAAATTATAATCTCTACAACCTGCATCCAGCATCACTATGGTATTTTATAGCAATATAAAATCAGTTCCATGTCAGTCTGGGGTTTTTTCCCTATATAACAGTGTTTTTTTATTAAAAAAAAGGGTCGTTAGTTCTTTCAGCATTCATTTTTCTTGCTCTATTCTGCCTCATTCCTTGAGCAAGGATCCCCTGATTCTGTTAAAACAGCCAGAGCTGCCCAACTGCAACACAGTGCTCCACCAGGACCTTTTTGTTGACCCAGGCTACAACATGGATTAAATTATAGCTCACACACTGTGATTCTATTTTGCATGCAAGGAACAAAATCTGTGTGAGGTAATACTGCATAGTACCCAGGGTCTGGAAGAACGGCAGGCCATTAAACTTTGTGTGCATTCACTTGTGCTTTTCTGCGTGCCTGTCAAGGTCAGCAATATGGCACATTTTAAGGAGGCTTCTTGCATTGAAAGGATTGTTGTTTGCTCTTGCTTGCTTTCCGATTCAAGCTCAAGCTGAGAGAGACCTCACAGAAGGAGGCAATGATTATTGCAATGTAATTGCTGAAATTCAGCAATTGCTCAGAATTCATGCAGTTATTTTAAAGCTATATTTCTTGGTCATTTTAAGGTCAGGTCAAAGACATAAAAAACTACAAGTCAGACAGAAAGGAATCTTATCTTGAATTTATCCCACTGGCATCCATAGATATGATGACATCTAAAACCCCTTGATATTCCAGAGGATTCAGGAATACAGATGTCTACAATACAGGTCACATGCATTCTAAAAAGCAAAAACAGAGTCAAAAGTCTGTTTAACTTGTGAATGAGGGAAAAAGTTAAACCTTCTCAGTAGCACTTCAAAAAATGAAACTGAAGATGGTCCAGTTTTTCTTCCTTTCACTTCTTTCCTCACCCATAGTAATTTCAGACTCCACAATAAGTTCCAATGTCTCTTTTGAGAAGGGGAAGAACCCACAGAGATATTTAATATCATCCTCAACGGAATAAATTACTTTTTGGGGTGTTTTTCTAAGAAATCTTGTTACAGCTATACTTAGGAACTTCCTTGATACACAGAGGTGCTGAATACCATGATGTTTGCCCAAAGCAGAATTTTTTGTTAATTGTGTGTTTCAATACTATAATCTATAAGCATGGTAATTTTATATTTCTCCATTAAGTGACCCTATTTCAGCTGTTAAGCCTGACAGCCTTTACTGAAATTTTTCATACTAGATGTCTGCCTCATTAAAAAAAAATCAGCCAAAATAATTGAGTTGTTTCGGAGAACAAGATTAAGAAAAATCAGATTGCTTTGTGTGACAAAACTTCAGGTGTCTTTATTTGAGAACTATGAAAATCCTCAGCTTTTCAGTAGGAGCCTGGATAATAAACAATAGGGAGAGGCTTGAATCCAGACAATTTTTTTAACATCACATGAATATGCACATTAACCTCACTGTGACCCAATGCATACTCACTTGGGAGATGAATTTTTTGGTGATACAGGCAGCCTGCTTTCTGTCCTTTCCTAGTGCTTGTGTAGCATCCCTTAAATACAAACCTTGCAACACAGAAAGATATTAAACCACACACATTCAATTCAGTTCAGTAAAAGACCAACTTCACAAGGCACTGAAGGGAACTCTGGTATGAGGAGAAGTATTCCCATGGGCAGCTCTCTCAGAAGACATACTGTCTTACAAAAACTCCTCAGTATGAAATACTGCTGGTTTTATTGCATACTGTACTATTTCCTCACTGTTCCTTCTTAATTACAGCTATGTTAGCCAGCTCAAGACCTCACTGTGGTCAAGCAGTGTGCTTTGCAGGTGAGCAATAGTAGAAGGTTTTGGTCCAGATAAAACCAGTGGGATCTATTCAGTGAATTATGCCAAGTGAACAGAACAAAGAGACTGCCCTGTCACTGTATTTCCCCAAGCTGGCTCTTAGTGGGATCATACTTCGGCTACAGCAAATAAAATGGCTAACAATTGTTAGCAGCAACAATTAAGCCATTCATTGTGCCTTTCGGAGAATGATGGATGGAGTTTCTTGTACCATCCTCACCCCAGCTGCACTCTTTGTCAATTCCTCCTTCATGGAAGTTGTGTGATTTGAGCATCTGTTCTGAATCAGTAGATAAACAAAGTGCTATGGACTATGGTATGTACACCTACCCACTGACAAAGAATCATGTGAAGAGATAGCGACCCACTGACCTAGAGAATGGCACTGCCAGTGTGACAGGCAGCCCTATACCTACTTTTAATCCCCATACCTGATAAAAGCAATCAGCTGAAGGGATCTCTTTATAAAGGCACTCTATTAACACCTTTATTTAGATAGTTCACTAGAAGTACAGCTGACATAGTGATGTTGTACCACTTGTTGCGCTGACAACATTCAAACTTTCCTCAGTGACAGAGGGGAAGAATATTTACAGGAAAATGCCTTCCATATGACAGGGTCAGAGTAGTGTGTGGTCTCTGCTGCTCAAGGATCTAAGCTATTTTTTCCCAGCTCCATAAATCATTACATCAGCTCTGGTTTCTCCTAGGGTTAGCTGGCTGAGGATCAAGGAACATGAAAAAAAGTTTTTTGCTTTCTGCTCTCCGTAGCACTTGCACTCGGATGTGTCTATATGCCCTCATATCTTAAAGAATAAAGCAAAGAAAAACCTTTCAGAAAACATTTTAAGCACAGAACCATTTTTAAAAAGCATTACTGTAAGCCAGTGGTGAGGCCTTTTGTTTCCCCAAAAGGACAAACACAAATTTCCCAAGAAACAGAAGTGTTTTACATTGTGGTCCTCCCCTACCTACACTCTCTGATGCTGAACAAGCTATGAACATTTCTGGAAAAGAAGCAATTAACTGCAATTATTTCAGTGCATGAACAATCAAGGTCAGAACCAAAGCAAATCATCACGTGTCTCCTGATAATTGCAGTGAAAATAATTACTTATTTTCTCATCAATAATTATTGATTCCTAGAAGATGTCTGATGTCATAGCATGTTATTCATTATAAGCATTATACAATAGCATCTATGTTAAAAGCTTCACTATGTTAACTCTCAACATGTTCTTGAAAACAAAAGCTGAACAAATTCTCCATTTCTCATTTTAAAGCATACACTATAATTTTATAGAGAAAAAGAGCACTTTGGCCATTCCACCTAGTAGGGACAGTGATGGCTGGAAGTCCATTTGGGGTAAAATTTTGCCATGGGAATATGCAGTATGAGTTGCAATCACTTTTAGGATGGCTATGTCTTGGCCCAAGATTAGTAAGTATATTGTCCTGGGAACTCCAAACATACTAAAATAATTTGGGTGTTAGTTATCTAATTCTTTAATCAATTTTCAGCCTCATTGCTTTACTTTTACATAGCAATTACCCTGGCTTTTACATGGCAATTACTACTGACTAATTAAAAATCTGAGGGCCACACATACTGTAACAAAGCTATGGCAACCTATGGATTTCAGGTATGTCAGTAGGGCAACACTCAGAATGCCAGGGGAGTTGATGCCAGCTTCCACTTTCAGAAACCTAGCCATGACATCCAGCAGGATCTACTTCTCTGCATTCTGCTGAAATCACTTATTTCAGTGAGCAACAGAAGCTGGTTCATTACAAGGTATTCAACAGAGGTGGCTCAATATCAGTCTGCAAACTCTCTACTTTCTTAAAAGGGGCCCTTGTGCGAGTGAATTCACACTGAATTGAAGAGTGGGGGGAAACAGAATAGAAAAGGTTTTCAACTTTTTTTGATTGCTCCCCTAGATAGATAAAGGGGACTCAAAATACTGAAGCCTTTCAATTAAGACAACCCATGTTTCTAAAAGACAAACAAGCTTTAGTGATTTGGTTATTTCTGATTTACTGTCTTTAAAATTAGGTCATTACTTTTAGGAATGCTTTGAAATAAATGAATGATGGAAGAGGATTTCAGAATGTTCTTAACAGTAATCCATACCATTCCTGGGGATAAACTGTTTTGTCTTTGACCTTCCAGCTGATCCCTCTGGGAATCACATTATTGTCTCATAAGAAAAGAGGCACCCATCTTAATATTCCTGATCTAATGAGTTCTGCAAAATCCTTTCAACGTGCTAGCTAACCAGATTGATATACTACTGTTTTATCCATCCAGATCAAGCTGGATTTATGATTAATTGCACACTTGCAAATAATTTTTCAGATGTTTATTCATCATTCCCTGTATGGAAAAAAAAAAAAGTCAGTTGAGGAGTACAAGCCCTGTTTGTTAGCTTGCATTTGTGTAGATCCTTTCAATGGCTTTATTTCTGACAGTGACACTGTCAGATTAAATTTAAATTTCATTTTTAATATGTCACTAAAGTGATACAAGTTGCAGTCTCAATGCAAAAAGAGATATCACAAATTATAATTTCAAAGTGAAATTTAAAAATCCTAGGAAATTCAAGGTACAATATCTTTTCAACTGTGATTTGGCCCTCTGGGATCCTTCAGATTTTTTATTCCTGCATATACAACTAGGTTTATCATCTCAAAATAAAAATGGTTCTTAGAAATCATAGTGCTTTGTGTGATATACATTTCCAGAAAGAATAAATATGCCTTTTGGCTCAGATATGTTGGTTACATTGCTCAGTTAAGTTATAGCTTGTATTCACATGCTACAGCCTTGCTTTGTGAAAGATGATCTGAAGAGTGTACAAATTGAACACATAAAATACCTTCAGCATGGAACAGTGTATTATAATGGGGGCTTTGTAAACTAGAGAGTTATCCTGACTGATTTCAGATGGCAGTTTAGCCCAAATTTATGAGTATAAAAGCTATTGTGTACCTTACATCATATCATTCAAACAAAAGGTAGCAGAAAAGGTCATGTTAACAGATGTGTGACTGCTCCTGAAATCTATTTGTAAGATGGATAAGGAGCAGAATGATGGGGAAAGTTGGTCTTATAGAAAACGCAGATGAAGATTCTCATCTGTGAGACTCTCATCTCACCCATACTGTGATCCTCACTGTCCACCCCAAACCACAGTACATCATCCATGAGTCAATTAGTGTGTGATGGTCATGTGTCATGCTGCTGTGATTTCATGTGAATCATCAACATTGAAATTTAGATTTTGTAAATAATCAAAAGTAAACATACTTCATTAAACTTAATAATGAATATTATTACCTTAGTAATTAAGTTTATAATGAATCTTATTAACTTAGTAATTGGCAATAGTGTTTTACCAATTTTAAGGGAAATCTTTGTTGGTGGTCCAGAAATATTTTGTAATTATAGTCATGTTTTGGTCAGTTGAGTTAATTTCAATTAATATAATTCGTTAACTTAATACCTAAACACTCACAGCCTAAGGGAGATACTTTAAGTGAACCAGTATGACAGCTTTAAACTAAGGTCACAGTATGTCATTCCCTAATTTAATTTAATTACATGCAATTTCAAGCCCATGTCTAAGCACATTTCAGTATACCATACCTAGCTCAGTAACAAAAAAAGGTATTCCTAGATGCTGCAGAAATAGCAAAGAGTAATAATATAAATGCAGAATAAAATGATAATGCCATTGATGCAAGTCAGAATTCCACATGAGGTATACTCACGGATATTTAATGAACTGCACTGAATCAATCTGACACTGCACAGTTCTCAGGAAGCAACCAAGTCCTGTATAATTTGATTTAAATGAAATTACTGCTCCTGCAGCTACTTTTCTCAGATTTTTTCTTCAAGCAAAGCTTACAGAAAATAGCAGCATCCCTATTTTTTTCTTTAACATTATCATATGATTAAATAGATTGGGCCTACGTGTAGTTTGTCATTTGAAAATCAAAATTCAAAACTCAGCGTAGGTATCTGAGTTAAGTTACATTAACTGATGCCTCAGTTACCTTTTTATTCCTCAACTGGATAAGCTTAATGTTGTTCTTCCTGACAGATGTTTACATCTTAGTAATTCTCAAATAACAGAAATGTTTGTGTGAAAGCAGATACAAATTTAAGGGAAAGAAGAAAGGGAGGGAAGAAGGAGGGATTAATTACTGTAAGATGCTTATGGGAATTTTTCCTTACCTAGTTCATTTGCCTCAGAATTCTTCTTGTAGGGAATTAGAAGAAAGGAGGAGTGATCACAGAATACTAACTGGAAAGAAAAGACCAACATGGATACATACCCTTTCCTATAACTACAGTAGAGAAAGATGATCATGGAATGCAGTGTTCCCAGTTTTAAAGAGCAGAGCAGGGAGGAAACACTTCTTCTATGAGTAGAAGGGAAGAACAGTAAAGCAAAATCAGAAAAAGCTGCTTGCTTGTAGTAAGAGAGAAAATTTGGTGTGACACAGAACTCCTACCTTGAAAGGGAAGTAAAATAGGAAATAAATACTGGAAAAAACTATTTTCCTTTTTGGCATCTTGGTAAGTAGCAACGGATCTGGCACTATTAAATCTAAATATTTAATGCTTTGCAGGGGTTATCCATGATGGCATCTCACCCTGTGCTTTGCGAGGAGCATATTGAAAATTCTCTTGAACGGCGGCCAGTTGCAAACCGGCTGGACAAGACCGGTGTGATGCAGTTACTGTTCCCCTTCCTACTCTCCAAGAGAGGTCAGCCGCAAGGTGAGCAAGTTTGTTCCCTGATCAGCCATGCACACTGCCTGCCTTTCCTACAGGCCAAGGTAAAGCATCAGGCAGTTTCACACCTCCCAGAAATATTTATGCAGCAGGGCTGAACCCAACGAGGTACCCTATCAGTGTCACTGATCTGTTACCAGGGGTAGGTAAAGGTATCTGAGAATCTGACACACCAGCGAGCACGGGAATGCTCACACCTCAGTGCCTTCAGAGAAAGTTACAAAGCATCGATGCATGTAATAGCAAATGAGATTTTAGGTCAGGGCTGCAGCACCAAGAACTGCAGGGGATTGTTTAATATTCAGTGAGCATATGCCTAAGAAGTCAGTGCACATGCTATCAGAATTTCAGCATCCTGTGCACATCAATGAACTTTGCTTAAGCTTCATCAGGATCCATTTACATTCTGGATAAAAGATTGGGGAGGAAAACTGGTATATGATGTAAAGAGCAAAACTAAAGGCCAAAACCTTTTTGGGATATCTGTCAGGAAGATGTCTAAGCAGATTTTAAATAAAACACCTCAGAAATTTTCCATCCATGTCCCAAATCTTCTCAGAAGAACTTCTGAAATTATTCAGGACACATATGAATAATTTCTCTATATTTGAGAGACTTAGGCAGGGGCTTTCAATGTATAATCCAAACCAGCAGTGGATTAACTGTCTTCAGCTGAAAGCCTGCCAGATGACTACCCTTCCCCACGCACATGGCATTTGATGCCTGCCACTTTAATATTTTGACATTTTTGTGAGAGACATTGTCCTGAAAGGTCACCACTTGTCTCAGCATCTGGCTGGCTGCCACTGAGGCCTGGGAAGCTTAGCTCCGCAGCTGTCATCAAAAATGACCATTTTCACAGCTAAGTTTCAGGGAAGCTATGAATTTATGCCTATGGGGGGGAAAGGAGACAAGAGGAAGGAAAAGGAAGCTTCAAAATCACCTTTTACTTGCTACAGTGAAGACAGGCATTTATACATATACACCTGTAAGACAAGGCTGAAGTATTTCAAAAGCAGCTTATAAACACAACAGTCACCAAATACCTGGGTTACAGCATCAATATGGGTTATACCATGAATATGTTTAGTCCTCTATTGCAGCAAACTACAAACATATTCTCTCCCTAGTCACTTAATGGCAGTCACCTGTTAACTGTGCAAGTGACATTTTCACATGGCTCATGAAAAGCTGACAGTACCACTGGTTCCCAGGAAATAACAAAACCTGTAAATAAAGCAAGAAACATGACATAGCAATTGAAACAAACTGGCTACAGCCCGCATTTCTTACGTAGTTACCTGACATTTATACTTGGTACTGATCACAAGCTGTTTTAAAGAAGCAGATTTCATTCACAGCACCATAAGAATTCATTAACCATAAACTCAATAGGACAATGGCAATACAGAAGTTTTGAATTAGAAAGGAGAATAAAAATCAACATGCTGAGTGCTATGAGACCAAAAATACACTGACAAGTATCAATTTTCTTTCTTACAGTATCACCACAACACTGAGAAACCTTCAGCTCTACTGCTACCCAACCACCTTACTATCCTATCTTGATGCCACTGTAGCAGATAAAAATCGTTTCATGTACAGACAGAATGAGATGGGTGAAAAACATGCATTGCTCACCGTGCTATGTTCATTGTTCTTATCAGGTCAGATGCAGACTTACTGGTGCCCCTTATGATGACTATTTGTGCTTCTGAAAATAAGGTACCGCTGAGTTCCTTAATGAGAAGTCCGGGTCTGCATTTATGGATTTTTTAAAAAAGATTCCAGGTGAAAAATACCATGGAATTTTTTTCTTCTACGTGCTCACAAACCATCTATTACTGCTGAAGTATCTTTCTTGCTGTATATCTAATCCAAGCAGAAAACCATCTCTCTATAAGTACCTCCTGCATTTGCTGGACTTCTCCCCTCACAGAAAAAAATGGCAAGCAGACATCCCCAAAATCAACAAACGCAACTGCAAACTATTTGTTCTGGAAAGCTTTCAAGCATCCCTTTCCCTCAGCAGCTCTTCCACTGAAAGCCAGAACAATACTGCAGAGAAGCTTCCCCTGTCAGGATGTTTTCAGCTTTCATCTCTCTGCTTTTTCAAGCAGAAGACTAAGGTAGAAACCTTAATTAGCAATCTGAAAGCACCACACAAGCAAGGAATACTTACATTTGCAACTGTATTTGTGATATTTGCGCACTGATCCAGCGACTGGTGATTACAAAGAAGAGAAAGAGCTTTTTAGGCTGCCTTTCAAGTCTTGCAGCAGTGAAATGAAGGCTGCTATCTGAAAGCTACTCATTTTCTATATGCTGTGCTCTACTTGCTTCCCATGTGCATACAACACAGCTGCCAGATTTAATAACCATGTCAGCCTGCTTTCCCCAGAAAGCAGCAGAGAGATGACAGGATGAAGTAGCCAGTGCGTTAATCTGTAGTTATGGCTGCACTAAGCCTTGAATGAATGTCACAGTTTTATTGCCCTTGAAAAAAAAATAAATCAATGCTGTTCGTGAAAAAAATAAGAGCAAAAGGATTTCAGAAATGTTAATCCATACTTGCCTCAGTGATATTAAAGTACATTAAAGACATTTCACCTTTTTTTTTTGATCAGTTAACAAATCCTAGGACTTGAGGTTTTTTTATTCCTTTCAGAATACATTTTTCCTAGCAGTGTATGCTTGTACCCCAAAAGAACAAAAGCATTAACTGAGAAATTAGTTGAGCTTCCCTTCTCTCCTGTTTCTCCCTGGAAGGAAGTATTTCCATACCTGTTTGTCTTTGCTGACTTCTTTCAGACAAAAAAAAAGTTAATAAAAAAGAGGGGAAAATCCCTTTTACCATTTAAATTCTCCCACGCACAGTGGTTCCTAGAGCACTGGACTTTAGTATCTGCTGTGGTCAGTTCACTGCCAAGGTGGAGCATCGCCGTACCTCCAGCTGTAAAACCAGTTCCACGCGAGGGAAGGGCAGCCAGACTTTACATGACAACAGAAGGTGCCACTCATGCAGTCAAAAACAACAAACTGAAAACAAACCCAGAAACGCTCGGTTGAATCTGCAACAGTGCAGGGATGCCGCAGAGGTCATATGACATCTGTGCGCGTCTTTTTCTCTCTCTCATTTATATTCCTTTCACTTCCCTTGGAGGCACCTTCTCAGCAGGGAGTGGTTTCTGTGGAAACTACGGACAGTCGGTTTTCCCCTCGGAGAAACTGTTACTATAGTAACCTTACATAATGTATATGGCCTAGATTCTTTTTAAAAATAATCTAACCCTGAAATTCTCATTATAAAATTAGAGCTGATTTGTCTGGGGGGCAGTAAATACAGTTATTTAAAAATTGCATTATAAATATAGGATAAAAAAAAATCCAAATGGAGTTACAAATTAAATGAGAGTATAGGGGGTATGTCACTGCATCATTCACAAAGGCAAAACAATTTGCAAATGCCAGTAAACAAGGTCTATTATTTAGCACTTGTGGGAACCAAGAAGGAAGGGAAGCATATACTCGACATCATGGCTCACTGCAGCAATCAATATTGCATCTTGCAGAGTTAAAATTTTCTCTGTATATTTATACTTCAGCAACCAGGACCTCATTTAATGATGTAAGCCCAAATACTGCTTACATCTACCCCACTCAAAACTGAAATTCAGCTTCAAAGTCACTTACCCTACACTATGAAATCATGCTACGTCAAAACTCGAGGAAGTGCCTGAAAGGAGCTGTGTGAGTCAGTGAGGCGTAGCGTGCAGTAGAGCAGAAAGAGAGAAGGCACACTGCTGTTTATATGACTTTCCTCTCAGCTCAGAGACACACAGCCCTGGTGGGGAGGGCAGGGCAGATCTGTCAGATGACATCAGGGACAGGGGGATGTCAGGGCCCCAGCAATGGGGCTGGGCAGGGTGAGCCTTCTAAGTCAGCAACTGAAGACCTGCCTGGTTGGGAATGCCATGAATGTTTTGTGACCCTGGTGAAACAGGTAGGTAGATGTCTCCCATCCCTCCCCTACCTGCAGCAACTCTTGCAGATAACCCTTATCCTGGTTATACAAATCAAAAGTCAAATGGTTAAGAAAGCAAAGCTACCTGTTCAACTCGACGCAAAATTGGTGATTTCAGTTTGAACAATACTGTTGGGGAATCTTTGCTAGAATCCTACCTCAGCAATATCTGTATTGTGACTCAGTGGATTGATATCTCTCCTGACCTGTCAACCTAGCAACTGTTATTAGCATGAACTACATTAATATACAGAGAAGATTGATTTTTCTCCTCTCCTATTCAGAAGATGAACAAGAGAAAGCACCTGGCCTACAGAACACTTCCCCAAAACTTAAGCAAGGTCCTCCTACATTCTGCAGTGCAAAGGGGGCTCTCCAGGTCAGACAAAGCAGGCATGAAGCATTACTTCAAAGCCCACAGCCTTTATCTTTCTTGTGTGGTGGACATCCTTTTACAAAAGAGACTCATACTGCCTGAAGGTGAAGTGTTGTCTGGGATGTGGCTTCTCCAAACAGGTGTTCAAGACCAGGGTTTCACAAAAAACTTGCTGGTACCACAAGTAATGACACATATTGTAATACAAAATTCCTCAAAGAGGTTTCACAGCAATATGCAAAAGTCCCTCCTTTTAAATTAAAGGAGAAAACTGCTCCATAAATTGCATTGAACACCCGAACTGACCTATACAGGAGATTTACTCTGACAATCACACAGAGCAGTATTTTACCAGAAGCTGTGCACACAAACACACATTTTTGTCTGTGAAACTCAAGGGTTGTATGAAGATGTGAAAGCATTAAACATTCTCTCTCCTTTACACAGAAAAATGAAGATTTGATGCATTGTGTTAACTTCAAATGGGTTTGAGGAAGCTCAGCATCAGCAGGATACAGTCTAAAACTTACATGACTGAAAATTTTATGATTTATCAAGTATCACATTCCTAGTCAAACATTACACAGGAGTCAGGCCTCTCTGGCATCTCACTTTTAAACCCAGGGCTCTCATGTTCTATCCACAGGACATACAACCACAAAGCATTATAATCAATCTTTTCCTTTTTAAAATTAAAAAAAAATGGAAAATATTTTCAACAAAACATCTACATCAATTTCTGAATTAATCTTATATACAAAATTAAAGAATAATTAGACAATGTCTAGTGAAACATATATTTAGTGGCTCTAGGAAAGTCAATATATTCAAAAAGAAAAGCAATAAAATGAAAAGATTCCTTAAGCAGATTAGAAAGAGCTAAGCTGTCACTTAAACTCATGTAGTTCTGACATTTTGCTATGTAAAACCTTGAACTTCAAAGAGTACATTGCACAAAGACAGCAACAGGGACAAATTGAGAAATGAATATTACAACAAGGTAAAGCAATGAACTTAATAGCTTATTTTTTAAAAAGCAGGAAACATCTCATATAGAATGAGATGGCTCAACTATTTTTTATAGCTGTGCCAAGTCTTCCAACACAGAAAAACACAGCACAGTGCCAACATGGTTACATGACTTTTGGACTGAGCTAAGCAACATCTACCCAATTTCCAGTGTGGAAGCAGCATGAACTTGGAGTCATCTCCTTTATCTGCGTAGACAGTCTGTGCGTATCCAACTCATGAACACCTGTGGCTTCCTCAGGCAAAGGACAGGGCACACAGCTCAGAAGTGGACATTTCACTAGTGCCAGTGTGCTTCCAGTAAGTTAACATAGAGCACTTACACTTCTTAGCTCAAACTCCAATCATGCTGTAAGGGACCTGGCTGAGATTCTGCTGAGAAGGCAGTTAGACTAACAAAAAGAAAGATCTGCATTCATAGCAGGACTCAGGCACGCAAAGATGCAGCTGTAACCTGTGAACTTGCTGTTAGTTTCCTTCCAGCTGGGAGTTAGTTCACTCTAGGAGTTCCAGCTTCTCTTGACAGCCTAAGATCTACAAAAATGGCCTCTCAGCAAATAGGTTCAGAAAAAAAAATGTAATTGAGCTGTTATGATCTGCACATTGTTTGGCACACCTCATGGAACACGATAGCAGCTCTAAGTCTGCCTTACAGCTGAGAAAGGCAGACTTTCAGTGGTTATTTAAAATGTTATTTTAAATGTTTTCACCTATTCCATCAGTATTTATTATGTTTTCCACATCTTTTCCCATGCCATTACATCAGGTCTATGAAAAAATACATTAACAACACAATATTATATATTACTTTGGTCAGAGATAGAAATGTCAATAGAAACCCTTTGTACAATATTACATCACCCATTCCAAAGGAAATCTCTTGTTATCACACCACCACAGTTAATTCCATACCAGGCTTTTACATAGACAGGCTACTTATATTTCTAGGGCACTGACTGCTCATCAGATTTGCATTGCTTTTCATACTACAGTCTCTTCTCTCTCATGGTCCTATTATAGTGAAAAAGTCCCACTCCCCATCTACTTAAATTGACATGCTTTGGATGAAGAAAAGAAGTCCTTGCAGTAAATAAAGGAAGAGACAGATTCACAAAGAGGCACAGGCAGGGTGTCAGCTCCTAACCACAAGGTGCCTTGCAGTCTGCACATCCTCCTGCCAAGATTTCTGTGCTTAAGCAATCCACAGGAATGACACCCACAAAAGCCAGCACATTAGCACAGAGCTGTCTAACTTAGCTACTGTGAATGGTAAGATATTAAATTGTCTCCATGAACTTGGTATCCTCATCTGGACTGCAGGAAAATGCCCATCTCCAACTGAGATTCATACATACTCATTCTCTAAAGTTCCCTTTCTTAAAAAAAAAGCTGACTGGGGAAGAGAAGAGAGCCAGTTACTGTACTCAAGAGATGACAGATTTGGGCTCACATCTCTTAGCAGCCAGATAAAAGCGTAGCCAACATTCCCTTATTTAATTGTATCTTTTTAGGTTATTGTAACTTTGGATTATTCCTGAAGCTGCTGTCTTGCTATTAGCAAATAGCAAAGGGAATGCGGGAGGGAACAAAGACCACTGCATAGCCTGTAGTCAGGCTGTTGTTTAAGGCACTAACCTTGAAAGTCCAATCTCTGCCTCGGTAATTGGCTGTTCATTAGGTGTAGAATCAGGTTTCTGTGCCCCCGACGGCAGAAGCTGTTTTGCTGGAGTTCAACAGGTGCTTTCTGAGCTCTGTCAGACTAACTGCTTCAGAGAGGACAGACACAGTGTCTTCTGCGCCTAAGTATGATGGAGATGCCCAGCTGCTCAGCCCTTGCTGCTGCTTAGCATCTCCAGACACCTGGGTTACGCGGCAGGTTTTGAAGGCTGACATTCCTGCCTCAAGTATTTAAGGCGGCCATTAGGTATTTAAGGCCATGTCTACAAATGTGGGTGCAGGGCCACCTGAGCTGGCAGGGATCTGCATACTGACTCATAAAACAGAAATGCCAGGGAGCTCAGTGCACAAACACACAATCTGGCTCTGTGCATGGCCACTAACAAGCCTTTGTTCTGTACACAAGCCTGCACTCCATTGTAACTGTTCCAGACTGAGGGTTCCTGAACTCCAGTCTACCCCAGAGAGTAGGCAGGCCCTACATCTGGCCTCAGTTCCTGCATGGATCTTGCCTGAGTTCAGCCAAGGAATAGTCATTATGGGGATTAAAACGAAACTGATTTCATCTAGCCTAGAACACACAGGAAACAGATCAAAGGTGGATTTCTGCCTGGCTTTCTCATGGATTTCAATTTTAGTTAACACTTACAACTGCATTGTAATAGGCCTACCTATTTCTTTCCTTGTTTTAGAAGCACAAACCATTGCCACGACTCTGGCAGCCAGGCCAGAAAATAGTGACAAATAGTGTAAACTGATCCAGCAGGCTTCATTAAGGGCAGATTAAACATTGACAGTCCCCAAGGTTTTTGTGATATGATTGCATGACATGGCCAATGAACTAGTCACTCCCTAGGGTGAGAAGCAGAGATGATGTTCAACTGCCTGGAGAGTGGAACAGACTACTCTGTGAAATTACATGGTACGACAGTGTAAGATACAAAGCACAATCTCTGAACAAGGTGCTTCACCTCAAGTAAACCTTGTGACTAGCTAAATAAAAGCCTGTCTATTGCAAAGACAGCTAAGCAATGTAGAAAAAGACTCAACAAACCTGCAAAAGGCCAAGACAAGTATTTAACAGTCTATCCCAGTCAGGATATCTTGTCTTTTTTCCTATGCAAAGACCACAGCTCTCGTAATTTATTTTTTTTTTCAAGAAATATTTGAGAATGGTTCCTCATTTACTGGATCAAACATTATTATATCAGAATGTCAAGAAGTCTCTGAGTTGTCTGTGCTTATGGCAAGGTTATCTTGAATCTAAAATGGTCTCTTAGTTCTACTGTCTTCTAGTAATGTAATGATTTTTCTTGCTCTACTAGGATGGTGGGTTTGGAAGTTTCAAATGACAAAGACTGCATGACTGCATTTCCCTTTTCAATCCATAATACTCCAAACATGCTCAGATTTTCTTTTGCATCACCAAATAAATTGGTCATACTTGAAAAGTTACCACTTAACATCAAAATTATAATGTTATCCATCAATCTTTCTTTGTAGGTCCAGAGTAGGTAGAAAGAAGCTTCACTGGTTCTATATATAGCTACAGCACAGGAGGCTGCATTAAGATAATGATACACAGAAGAGTCAAATTTGTCACTGAGCATCTGAAATTAGAATTCTAGCAGTATAGAAATCATAGAATCATAAATGCTGGAAAAGGTCTTCCAGGTGTCAAGTCCAGCCTTTGACCAAATAGCACCATGACCGCTAAACCAATAGCACTTATTCTACCTGATTTTTAAGTATTTCTAGAGATAGCAACTCCACCACTTCCCTGGGGAGCCTGTTCCAATCCTTTCACTGAAGAAATTTTTTCTAATACCCAACCAAACCTCTCATGGCAAAACTTGAGGCTATTTCCTCTTTTCCTGTCACTGGTTGCCTGAGAGAATAGACCAACCCCCACCTCTTTACAACCTCCTTTCAGGCAGTTGTAGAGACGGATAATATTTCCCCCCTAAGTGTCCTTTTCTCCAGGCTAAACATCCTCAGCTCCCCCAGCTGCTCCTCACAGGTCTTGTGCTCCAGACCCTTCACCAACCTCATTGCCCTTCTCTGGACCTGCTCCAGCCCCTCCATGTCCTTCCTGTAGTGAGGGACCCAGAACTGAACTCAGGATTTGAACTGTGGCCTCACCAGTGCCAAGTACAGGGGGACAATCACTACCCTGGTCCTGCTGGCCACATTATTGCTGATACAGGCCAGGATGCCACTGAACTTCTTAGCCACCTGGGAACACAACCGACCGGGGTCCAGCATCTCTAGGTCATTCACCATCAGGCAGCTTTCCAGCCACTCTGCCCATAATCTGTAGCACTGCTTCAGGTTGCTGTGACTGAAGTGCAGACTCAGCAGTTTGCCCAAATGAAACTTAAACAGATGGCCTTGACCCATTGAAATCAAAAGTAATAACCTCATCTGTGCCTCAATACTTTATCCAGAAAGACAGGAAATTGAGATACATAATCACTAGCATTATAACCAAAAAGTCGAAACAATTCTGCAAGCTCCTGTAGAACAGAGGGTTTCTAATTCCAGCAGAAAATTATATTAATTTCCATGTTTCTCTGCTAAGATCTGGATTGTATCTACTGACATAATTTTGGATGAGTGAGAAAGTGCTGCTGAATGTGTTACATGGCTAGAGAGCACTGCAACCAGAAAGCACAGCATGGCTTCATAGCTGTCTCGTGGATTTAGTCACATGGAAGACCTGTTTTTCAGTGCTGCAGGTTCTGCCTTTAACATCCATTAGTGATTTCAACCACATCTGGAAAAGTTGTAATGCCATTATATCCAGCAAGAGGCTCTTCAACACAGTACATGCAGTGTCCTGTTTGAAGTGATCTATCCTGCCTTTATTACTAAATAAAATTGTTTGGTTTGCTTACAGTTACTGCACGACATAGTAAGAGAGAGCAGGTGAAACTGAGGTGCTGCTGTACACAGGGGAAGGTGGACCTGTAAAAGGGAAGTAAAACAGCCTTGTCCACTGTCCCCATTCTCCCTCCATTTAGTACTTTATCACCATAACCAGCATTCACAACTTCTCCACTTACCGCTTTCAGACCAGGGAGCCCAAAAAAAGAACAAGAAATAGTTACCTTCAGGTCTCCTGCTTCATCAGCTCAGCATGGAGACAGCTTGTCACTTGCTCTGACAGCATTTGTGCCCTAGAAGTTCTGAACTGAAATGTATGTCTCCAGACTCCAGGGACATCCAGAGGGAACTTCCTACAGCACTGCTTACTTGGAATGTCTTTATAATTGTTAAATACAAGGAAACAAAACACACCAACCAAAACTATCTACCAAGACAATTATATTCCAATGAGACTGACACGTCCAGCTAGTTACACTTTTTTATGACTTTACCTCCAATTTAGAATGAGTTGGGCAACTTTCTGGTCATGTAGGGGTTCCAAGGGTAATGGAAATTATAAAAGCACTCAATCAAAACACTCATCAACAATCTTTTCCAGCAGTCCAGTCCAAATCAGCTATTTCAGTGGATTACTTATAATTTAGGAACCACACGCTATGCCATGCCTAAAAAAATAAATTCCTAGAGATAACTAGAATGCTTCAGAAACCACTGAATTAAGAAAAAGATTGTTGCAAGAGGGAAGAAAGAGCTGCAAGGACGTATGTCAGCAGTATCTTTTATCTCTTTCAGGTTTTGCAGAAGTCATTCTCCATGCACCTTGATTTCTGTAAATGGGCTCTAGCTTGGTGGAAATGAACCTAAAATGTCAGGCTGCCTCTACAATAATTTCCTAGAGATAATACAGAGAATTGAGATAATTATTTAGACACATCTCAGATAACCTCAGTGCCTGAAACTAAAATTTCAACTCTTAAAAGTCACAAATTTCTTCCTGTTCCCAGGTTGAGCCTGAAATCAGGGAACAGAAAACAAACACTTGGTTTTGCAGCGTAATGCTCTCATATCCACTCCAGAGATTGGATTCTGCCTTATCTGCCAAGGTTTTTTTTTGGCAATAGCTCTCACTGTATCCTTCAATCTGAAGCCAGAGAATTGAAAAATACCACTACTTGTTCTGCCTTCTCCAAATACAGTCCTGCTGCAGTGAATGACATCCACAGGGGAGTCCTTGGTAGAAAAAAGTGATAATGTGTGGCTTTCAACTGTACCTTAGTTCCTGAAAGCAAGAAAATTTTGACAAGTTCCTGTATTCACTGTCTTCTTTTGGCTACTTCTATGTTGAGCCTGAAGGCACTTCACTGACCCCATATGGTGCCTAATACTGGTGCCTGAGCTTTACTTGTTAGGACCAAGCACAATTTTTACAGGCACTGGCAGAACTGGAATTCCTCAAAGAGAGATTACACACCTAAAAGCAGAGCACTTGTGTTGATATTTGAGCACTTGTCTCAAATTATTAGTCTTACCTCTAAGCAGATTCACAGTAGCATTTCAGTGTATACAGAAACACTCACTCTATTACTCAAGGAGATAAATTTTCCATTACAATCTTCGCACATGCTGCATGCAAACATGTTTCTGCTTTCTCAGCTCAGATGTAGCACCATATGCATCTAAATATCTGTGTGCTAGGAATATTAGATCCTTACTGATCCTACTTTGCTGAAGAACATCATGTATCCTCTGTGTGAAATTAGTTTCCCAGATTCTGCTACAATCAGCAGTTTGCCCAAGTAAACAACTGCTCTAACAGGATTCATTACAGACAAAATGAGATGGAAATTTCATTGTAGATTAGTGAAAAAAACAAACTCCATTTTATTCAGCATGAGCATCTTATTTGCTTTGTATTCCTAGAAAATTAAATGTGCTGGGAAGAGTACACATTTGTCAGGAAACAGCCTGTCTTAAATCTCTGTTTTGAGCAGTTAGTGGCAACTTCTCTCCTTTTTAAATTAAGGAAATTCTAGTTCTATTTTCCACAGACACACCATTTTCTTGCTATGAACTACCTGCACCTCAGTATAAAATACTTTGAGATTAACATTGAACTAATCAATAGTTAGGTATAATTAAACTTGCTACTTTAATTACATAAGTTGTTGCTTTTAGAGAGTTTATGAAAACATCAGAGACGATAAGGACACTTTCATTTCATGCTCTCTCAACCCCCTAAGCCTTTCAATAATCCCTTGAGTACAGCTGTCCATTCTGGCACCAGGTGGCTTGATGGCTGTACTAGAGTCAATTAAACCTGGCCATCTTGGCCAGATCCAGGATTACTGGTTACCAGAGAAGGTCATGGTCATGACCAATGCCTGACAAACAACTGGCTGCTGGGATCTCATCTACAGAGCCCCACCTTTCTTTTCTTGCTCTATCCCTTCTTATAAGTGCAAACAATGGATACATAGCTATTGCTCTGTGTTGCTGGGCCGCTTGGAACAGAAATTGTACCACCATCTTTTGACTGTAACAAGAACTACACCTTTAGGAAGCCTTTCTATATTAAGTCCCTGCAGGAAGTAATCTTTAATCCAGTGAATGAAACATACTGATCCATTTAAATGTGGGGACACAAGATGAACAGTGTAGTATGTGAGCGAAGTCCTTTACAAAAAGCAATCTGGTTTGAACATATTCTTAAGAAGGCCCCTAATTTTGGGTAATCTATGTTTACCCAAGGAAAAAAAAAACATTAACAGTCTTAAATGTGTCGGCTCTGGTGCATCTATGTCTATTTCACATGTCCTAGCAAAATGCTTGGAAGTAGCCCATTATGACAGCTCCATGTTTCCTTTGGCACTTCCAGCCTGTGACTGCAATGTGCTCAGTTCTTGGGCAGATCAGTACAGATTGAAGTGGGTATTAAATACAGACTCGTTGATGATCACTGAGCAGTTTATATCGACATGAATTCAGAAGTGACAGACAAAATTATTACACTTCCTAGGGAGGTTTCATACCGAATCAGTTAACTATCCTTATTGAAAGTCTTAGAACCAAGGATTCTTACATTTCTATGCCTAGACCAAGTTCTTCTGAAACAAATCAGAAACACTTTGGAGATGCTCATAATAGGTATTCAGAGGCTGGTTATCCTGCTCAGTGCTCATACACAAAATTGGGATATTTTGAAACAAAGTTAAAAAACAATACTGATATTTATTGGTAATTGCAGATGCATTTCATGTATTTATAAAAGGTAAATTCCAAAGCACTGTAAATAAGCAAACATATTTAAAATCCAAAGCAGTATGTTAAAAGGTACACTCTCCTTTTGACATTAAGAACAGTTTGGGGAGTGGAGTGTTTAATAACATTCCTCTGCATAGCAACAATGATTCTGCTGAATATCTGACAACAGAAATACTGGTTTATTACCCTGTGATCTAACAGCAGCATTTTTGCCAATCCCTGAAAAGAAACCACTGGCATTTTGGGTGTGCATTATGGCATGTGTGGTTTAGTAGTGCTTAACCATTTTATAAATTCAGGGAAAATTTTGGTTTCACTGAAGTCAATGGGATATTTGCTAAAGGCCTCCGTGGATTTGGGCTTTCATACCTAATATTTAAGAAGAGGGGCTGTGGTCTGAGGAAGAGGAAAGGACAAAGTAAAAAAAAGATTGTGTTTTTTTTTTTTTCCATTGCAAACAAAAAGGTCACAATAAAAATTAATGGATAAAATCCAAGTTTTTGGTAAGATTTTTTTCCCCCTATCAATTTTGCTGTGCTGTACACAGTTTTTAAGCAACTCTCAATCGATTTATCTATGTACATGTGCAAAGAAATTGGAAAATAGTACATACATGTACACAGGCTAAAAAGTCAAGAGAGGTGCTGTTTTTCATTTCCTTCTCTCACAAGCATAGATTCACTAATATTCAGTCCCATGTGTGTAGCTAGAATTACATAGGGTAGTAAAGAACAGAGTAGAGGTAGTAATTCAAAGACCTCTTTTTGTTCTCACACATAATGTTACTGAACTTACAAAATAGTGGTGAGGGGTCTTCACAGTGACATTTCATTTTGATCTTTGATCTAGATCCTCTGTAAGAGATCATATACCACAGTACTGAAGTACCTAGCTCTCTTATACTGGAAAACCAGGGCACAGACTCAGCGTTTATTCCTGCTCGATGGAGGGATGCATCACTGCTAAATAATTCAACAAAATCACCTTTTATACAAAACCACCTTGTATATTCCATATTCTGCAGCAGCTATGAAAGCACTCCTTCCCTCCCCCCATGACTCCCTTAAATTACATAGAATTCACTTTTATCCTGGGTATTTATAAATAGAGCGTGAAAAATAGTTTTTCTGTAACTAGTAACAATGTTTCTTTCATTGTACACAGCCTCTATAAAGTTGCTCACTGTAGTAAATCCTTTCCATCTGCTGGTTCAGAAAATAAATTGCCACTGGATCTCTCAAGGCCCGGGAACCCTTGATCTCAAATCTACTGTCTTACCAAAGGTGCTGGTTATTGACATGATGAGCCTCAAGAGTTGGAGATGTACCTAACTTTTGATCTCTCTTACATGCCTGTACCTGGTAGTACTGTTGGTATAAGGATATGGCTTTGTGAAAAGCTACGTACTGAGGTTTGTGCATCATCAGCCAGATGAAAGAATGCTTATCTCACAATGGGATAATGATTCGTTTATAGTCCAGCGAAGGAACCAGCCTGAATGCCATCTGGAAAGGAGAATACTGTCTAGCTAACATCTGAAATATATCAACATTTCTACAGTAAATTGAATGGTTACATGTCCTATACGAGAATATTTAAACTGACCCCAAAGAAAATGATGGATTACAGGAAAACATTAAGGAAAAGAGGCAGAATACTTGAATCTGAATAGAATTCCAAGAAAAGTTTGGCCACTTACCACATGCATGTAACCTGTAAATACAGGGGTTTTTCCAGTGACATTTAAATGCAAACTAGTGGGCTTTGTCCAAGAATTAGATCCCAGCCATAAAGCACCAAAGTATTCTCACTGCTTGCTAGCTGAAGATGAGCTCAAGTAAAGGAGCATATAAAGATTTGCTTTTATTTCTTTTGGCTTGCTTATACACCTGCTAACTTTGCTGTCCATATTTGGTTTATGTAAATATATTATCCTCTGATTTATCTTATGAGGGATTTAGGTTAACTGGCAATAAATACAACATTGTGCTCTGATGGGTGCGGATGATCATTAAGACATGGGTATTAGAGACATTTTCAAAGTGCCCAGTCCCCACCACTATTAATCATACAGCATCAAGAAAAAGTTAGGAGGACTTTCTTTTCCTAAGCTGCTCTGCCTGCCAGGAAGCTGGCAATCCAGTGTTAGTTTGGAGAAAATGTCATCCTCACTGATCAGCACTGGCTGGAGATATCCCAGCATGCAAGAGACCTGTAGGGAGAATGCCAGGACCATGAATCAAACCTCATCAATGATTCATGATTTATGACTCCATCTGGGCCAGGCAGCACTAAGCAAGAACCTGATGTGTACATGTACACTCCTAAACTGCATCAGAAATGTTTGGCACATCCCCTGAGACTGAATGTTCCTGTTCCTTGCTCAACAATGACAAGAGATACTCCCCCCTCTAAAAGAGTAGTTATCAATCCTAACTCCAATGTATGACAAGACTGCAAAGCAGGCAACAACTTCCCATGCATCACTTCTTTAGGAGCATTATTAGCTTCCTTATCATCACTGTTCTTTCCCAAGATTTTTCAATAACAAAGTTTTGTAAGGTTATGTGTTGCAGGGTTCATGAGTTGCAGCTGTATACTCTATATCATGTTTGATTAGAGGTCTTTTCTAACAATTTTGGACTTTCCATTTACAATACTCAGCAGAAATATTTGTGGTGACATTTGAAAGTGCTCAAAATGAGTATTCCTTCCTATTTCAATAGGAACTCTGCAATAGACCCCTGTTGAAAAGACCAATACAAGCAAAATAAAAATCTTTTGCACAGAAAACTGATGCACAACATAGTAGTGTTCACTGCAAGGACAGTGATATTTCATGATTTTTCATTTTCACAGAAACACTTTTTACATGCTCAATTACTGGCTGCAAGTGAATTCTGAGATTTCTCTACACGCCACAGCATGAAAGAGATGATCTACATTTGATCCTAAATGCCCAGCAGGTCTGTGTTCTGATATGCCTTTGTCTCTCATCCCATTTTTCTTTAAAAACTCAAACTTCTTTTTGAAACGTACCCACCTTATGCATATGTTTTCAAGCTTTTATTCTATACCAAAAATACCTGGAAAACAAGATGAGAGCATAAGGAAAGAAAGCTACAGTTATTTTAAAAAGTCAGGGCTGGCAGCATATTCTGGAAAATGCCAAAGTGTTTGTGGAATAAATTCCATTTGGCAAGTTTAGAAGAGAAAATAATCCAGCTGCTTTCAAACACCAAATGCACCACTAAAAAGTCTCTAAAATTCCCAAAACATCTTAAATCAACAAAACATACCATCCTCCTACACAAAATAAAAACAACAGCAACAAAAGAACCTCAAAACACTCCTATTTATATAGACTTCAATGCTAGCTGAAGTATGTCTGTTCCAGGCAGTCTGTCAAAGAATATACTTATATGTAACAAAGGGCATAGAGTTGAGGGATTTTATGATGCTTTAGGCTATTGCAAAGCTGGGCAAAAAGATGAAAGCAGTCATGCTGATGAGGGACCTGGGATAAGAAATCAGGCTGAGCCACGAGATGATTGGTATCCTTTGCAAAAGCACCTCTATCCACTTGATTTCAGTCCTGCAATGACTGTATCATTGAACAGGAGTTACTGGCTTAGTGCTCACTGAAGGTGGCCATGACCTTCTACTACATTTAAAAGGTCTTTGAATCAGATGCTAAAAGACTAGGCACCATCTATTTATGCATCCTCTTCCAAATTTAAGTACAACCTGTTCAACTCCTTCATGACATGCAGGGCACATAGAACACACTCCTAGTAAAACTGGAACTTGGAATTACATAAGAAAGGGACTATCTCCTTTATTGTAATAGTTGAAAATACCCAGAGGACCCTCTGCAGAAATAGCAAGAATACTATTCTTTTAATTTTACAGAGAGTCAGTATTTTTAGGCCGTTGCTCTTTCTCATTGCTCCTTCAACAGAATATCCACTGGCACAGGTTCCTAGCTCTGCTTCTCACAGCCACTGCCCCATGGCAGGTTTATATCCTGCACAATCCAGCAACTCATGAGACTGCACTCCAAAACAGATTTGCAAAAAGGGTTGGCCCTAGTGAAGTGTGAACATATTTTATTTAATTTTTAAATTGAATGTTTCACAGAAGGTTTGAAGTCAGCCACACAAGTGAAGGTAAGGTGGTTTCCAGTAAATAAAAGACAAGTAAGCCACTGGAAACTACTGACAGAATACTATTCAGGGACAACAGTCTGGATGTCCAAAATGCTAGTATAGTGTCCTGTGGAAAGAGTCCTCCTTGTAGGTAACTAATTATCAAAGGTAAGAAGCAAAATGGATAAACAGTCTATTGAAAGTTCCTTTCATCTCTCCTTATCTCCTGATAATTCTACAGTTTGTGAGGAGCTTTGAAACTCACGTTTCAAGGTGGTAATTTCCAGCTAGTCTTTAAAAAGATAAGTATCAAATCTAAGCAAAAGCAGTTCAGTAACTCTGCAGTATAAAAAATAAACACAAACTTTTCCATTACTAAACATACACACAAAGAACATTAAAGAGACTTGTCCTGAAGTGGCTGGAGATAGAAGGCACATATTTGGCAGGCAACATGACTAAATAAGAATAAATGGCTCCACAATTTCCAATTAAAATGGGATTTACTTTGACTGATCTGCTGCAAACTAGTCTTTTTGTCCTTTATCAAGTGTTTTCCCTCAGCTCGAAAGGAAGCAGCTAGGGAAAATCATGCTGTGCTTGTGTACAATTAACTTAGCCAAGCAATGAAACATTCAAAGAAGAAACAGAAAAGCCCTGTCTGAGATATGCAGATTTTTGTTCCATGCTTACAGTGCTGAACATCCAGTATAGTAAAAGCACCATAGCTCCCAATATCTGTGTATTTGTTATATCCTATTAATATGTCAACTCCACAGTCTCTATAAAAAAAAAAAAACCAAAAACGAAAACCAAAAAAAAAAAAAAAAAAAAAACCACCAAAAAACTCAGTTAATTACAAAAACCGTAACATCACAGAGAGTTCTATTTGGTAATGAATATTGGCACTAGCGTTTCAATACCCAAAGTGATGCCCATGAGTGCCTATGGATAAAGTAGTTTATTTGTTATAATTATATATTATGTATAATTATAAGAACCATCCCACTATAGAGGGTCTGTGTAATTTTTTACACGTTATCTCAGCCCTAAGATTTCGCATACTCTATTGGACATTTCATCTTACGCCTTCTCCCTGAACATGTCTTTTTCCAATACTCTACTTGGCCTTTAATTTGCCAGTAGTTGCATTGTCAGGAAGAGAGCAAACAAACAGAAAATATCTTACTTATATTGCTTTTCATGTCCAGAGAAGGGCAATGGAGCTGGGGAAGGGTACAGAGAATAAACCCTACAAGGAGGAGCTGAGGGAGGTGGGGTTGTTTAGTCTGGGGAAAAGGAGGCTCGAGGATGGCCTTACTGCTCAGTACAACTGCCTGAAAGGAGGCTGTAATGAGGTGGGGGTCAGTACCCCGTCAACTTGAATTGATGGGGTTTATTTTCCTGCATTAGGACAAGATACTCTAAGAAAGCTACTTGAAAAATTTGAAACACCACTTACCATACTTATGCAGGACTAAACTGGAGTTCTACCCTTTTTATTTAAAACAATATTGTTATATTGCAAGTCTTGTTCTGAAAAGGCCTTTTTATGCTAAGGTGTTTGAGGTACCTGAAAAGTAATATTTTGGTCTCAACACAAACTTAGCTAAAAAAGCAACTCCTCATCTAAAGAAATGTCATTTTTCAGCTAGAAATAGAGGAAGCCATTTCCAAAACCATTCTTTCTGTGGCCTTCACTGTGCTGTAGAATAAGATTATAATCAAAATGTAACCTTGTTCCTGCCAAACAAAATTAGACTGCCCATTTAAAGTGAGTGAAGGTTTTCAGGAGCTCAGGTTTCCCTCAGTAGCCAGCCCTGCTAAAATGGAGTGTTTGCTCCTGGCATGCAGCTTGCTAGCAGTAACCAGGACTAGTGAGACACAAAGCTGTGTCAGCAGGTGGAAAAGCAGAAGCCAGTACATAGAAGATTGAACGTTCTTCATTATTAATTAATTCATTTCTGCATGCGTTCACATTATTCTGACATCTTTGAGGTCCAATCCTGCCATATTTGCACTACAGTAGTGCACTTGAGTGTCGTGATGTACACATGAAAGAAGAACAATGACAACAGCAGAGGTTTCAGCTCCTACATTACTCAAGCACATGCAGAACAGAATCTTGTGCCACTTCAACCACCATACAACAACACCTACATTCAGCCTGTCTCAAGGTGTCTGGGGCATCTTTCCTTTATGTTGCAGGCATACCCATATAGAGGAAAATACAAATCCTTGTATTTTCCATGTATTCACCATACCATCCAGTAGTGATAATGAAAACATCAGACCTTTGTAGAAAAAGCTATTAAAAAATTACATCAAACCCCTCCGTGATTTTGCTTCCCAGGAAAATCAAATACAAAAATATTTTAGTATAATATCTGATCAACCAACTTTCAATAGAATAACACTTGAAATTAACTTCAAATCTATGTCAGCTCTATTCTATTCAAAAATCTACTTTTTCCTTCTTTTAAAGAATTTCATTTCCCTTGCTGCCAGAACTTGTGCTTTGCCTCAAGCTAGTCAAAATACCCAATTCTTTATAGTTTTGCATTCTTCTCCTCCAAGGACACTCTTCTGTAAGCTTAGCAAGGCATTTTTCATTATATATTCTCTTTTTTGCTTTCTTTTCCTCCCAAGTCCTCTCGCTTCTGTGCTCATATTTCAGTCGTTTGAGACCAAGAAGATGCCACTGTGGATACAACCTGCTCTTAGGAGCCTTGAAAAATTGGGGATAACCTTTCATCAATATTAACCCTGTACTGATCTTTAGAACAACTGCAGTTAAAATTTTCCATTCTGACTGACATAACTTGAGTGTCTAAAAATTTCATTTGTTTCAAAAGCCTAACCTCAGTCCTGCGAAGAGTCATTGGCTACAGCAGTATGATAGCAGTCGTATCCAGACTCCTTTCCAGACAGGTGAGGGAGCAGCAGGTGTTAAATTCAATTGGACTCACTTGGCAGAATAAAATTGAGAGGTCAGGAATCATAACTAGAAAAACTGCAAAATCATCATCTTCAGATAGATCTTGCTTAAATATTCGTGGAACATAAGATATCCATTGGTCCCACAAAATTTCAAGAATTAGAAGGCACCATAAATAAATTGTAACAATTAACCCTAATGACAGGCATACATATGTTTTCCTCTACCTATGTTTACCCAATCAAACCAGCACAAAAACACACATTAGAAGGGAAATTATCTCAAGAGCATGAAAGAAGGTTTACAAATTCTGACTTCCCAGACCAGAACAGGTGCAGAGGGCAGAGTCACCATTAGGTGAAAGCTACTGGTCTCAGCTTGGCTGGGCAGGAGAGAAAAAAGAGATGCTATCAAGTACAGGCAGAGGAGCTCTTCAGACAACAGTAACCAGCAAAAGAGGTAGTTTGTAAAAGACAATTTAGGATCTGGCTGTGGTCTTAACACTTGGTCTTAATGAGCTGGACTGAACTTGTTCCAGCAGAGTTGTGCTTAAAGCTGCTTTTCTGGACAGAAGGCCGCTATCCTGGTCTAATTGAAATAATTCCCTGGCCTCCTGTAATTAACTTGGGTTTGGGGTTTTGCTGTGAAGACCGCTATTTATTAAAAAGGAAGCTGCTTAGTGGCAGCAGTACTGTTTGTATTACAACAGCACCTCTAAATCCTAGTAATGTTTCACGATTCCAATGTCCTGAGGCTGTACTGACAATGAAGAAAAATAATGCACACCACAAGATGGAAGCACTGCATCTTTCTCCAGCTTGGCAATATGGCTCAGCATTTCAGGTTTGTCTCTTTGTGGACACATGATTTCCTGCTGCCCACTGAATACTAGCCTGGGAACCAGCCCACAATGCTGAAATATTATTCATCATCTATCCAAATATGAAGCCACCTTCTTGAAGGTAGAGTCTGCTGCAGGGAGAGGAGGTGACTGCTGTAGGTACTTACATGGTTCCCATCAGAGCAGCACTGAGGCAGCTCACTGTCCCTCATGTACACATCATTACAATGCCTCCTCTGTAAAGAGGTAGCCTAGGTCCTTAGAGACCTGAGAGACCTTATTGACAAAGCACTCTGCACAAGATTAATTTTTCAAAAAAAAGAAAAAAGTAGGAACTAAATAAATTTTGCTGGTGGCCACAGAGCTCAGAATCTATTCTCTGAATGACCTTTCCTTACATCACACTAGGTTTGCATACCATATCAAGTTTAGATACAAATGTTTACACAGCACATCTAATTTCTTTATTTTTGAAAAGAAAAGTGTAAGGTAGTGGTATGCTACCAAAAAACCCTGAACACTACAGAGTTTCATAGCTTTAAAAGACTGAAAATTATCTTAAGACCTCTCTATTTTCTTAACCATGTTCCATCTAAATCAGTCACATCCTTTCACAAATAGCTGCTGTATAGTTGTATTTGCACTTGCACAGCATTTCCTCCACGTTTTTTATACAGCAATTTTATTACACTATTTTATTACGCTATTTGAGGGGACGCTGAAACTGAAAGAGAACAAAGAAAATTTCACATAGTAAGTGAGTAAGTGTTCTGAGTCTGCAAGAAAGTAACCCAGCGTTAGAGAAACGCCATGTGAGTCGTCTAGCTCCTGTGTCATGTTTTGTGCTTGGCATGACAACAGTGGGGACCACATGCATGGTCTGCTGGGCTGGAGCTCCAACAGTCCTAGACAGGCAGCAAGTCTGTCACTGAACACAGGAAGCAAAGCTTTAAGCAGCCAGAAAAACATTGCTTAAACAGCAGAAAGGGAAGAGGTGGTTTGAAAGCCAGCAAAATACTCCATGCACAATTATGAGCCCATAACCTGAATTTTCAATGCAGTCTTGTGAACTGAGACTGTTCACAAAGGAGTAAATATTAGGTGAGGTTAGAGGACGAAATGGTAGCAAGTTGGTCCATTTAGGTCTTAATTTAAGGGAGTTCTTGGTATGAACCAAAGTTTGCTTTCAGTTTGGGTGCCTCCCAAATTTTGTTTTCCACATGATTGCTCTCCCTACACATAAAAAAAATATTTGAGCTGACTGGAAAAGCTTTCTCTTACTTTTCGATTCAATGCTCAAACATTTAACTGTGCTTTCTCGCCCAGCTGCATTGGTCTTTGCTTTCTCACATTAACCCCCACCCACACTTCCTTGCCCACCCTTTTTGTCTGCAGTTTCTAGAAAAGAAATACTATGAACTAAAATTGTGGTGAATCAAGGAAATACAGTTCTGAATGAAACAGTCTAACACCTTAAGAGTCAGACACAGTGAGCCCAGATCTGAATGCTAGCCCATTCCTTTATCTAGCCATTCACCCAAGAAGATAACTATGCTGATAATATCAGAAAGTACCGTGCTGCAAACATACTGAGGCTGTGTGTTTACCGGGAGGCACTTGAAGAAGTTACTTGCACAATCATGCATCACTGGGTTCAAGGTAGAGTTTAAGTGCTGCCTATACCTTTCAGTTCATATCCTGTTATCTTTGTCTGCATACTAAGGAGATTTTAAATCTCCAGACATCCTTCATGTCTAGTAACAGGTTAGCAAAAAAAACTACAAGGCTATAAGAAAAAATATTTGACAGATATATTAACATGCAGTAAAACACAATGAAACTGTAAGAATACACATCACTATTCAAAATATTTTAATATCTATATATTTCAGGTTTCAAACCCAAACATTTTAAAAATAACTGCTCCTTAAAAATGAGGCACATTTAACTTAAGTAACTTAAGTGTAATCTTACTTTTTAAATTTTTTTTTGCACATAAAATACTCCAATGCTTTTGTAAATGAATCCCAGTGATAATGAAACAAATGCCATGAAAACAAACACAAAGTAGGCAAAATAAGGAGTCACTGCTGAGTTAAGCCATTTCATTGGTGAGCATCTCAAACCAAACCAAAAAAAGTGTTCTACTATTTGATACGTCCAACATGCAATTTTAAGTAACTTGCCTATGAAAATGTAGACAAGGAGAGCTCAAAGACCATGAATTAATTCTCACATCAATTTATGACCAGTCTCCAGTGCTGTTTCTCTGCTTTCAGACCAAGAGGAACAGGCAGGTTTACAGACCACACTCAGCTGCAGACAAGAGGTAAATAATCTTAATTAACCAGAAAGAAAGAATTTGTTAATTACCTACCTTCTCCTCATTTTCTTGGCTCCAGCTCCTCTGCAGTCTTCAGCCTTGCAAAACTCTCCAATTCTGTGTGACCCTACAACAGACTCTTGAGTGATTCATTGTGGCAAACTTCCTTCTGTTCAGCTTCAGATTGGCTGAGGTGGATAAAAAATTAAACAAAGGGGAAAATAAAAAGTGAAGGCATTGACAAGAGAAACTAAATTCTTAAGAAACAGTGGATCTGGTTAAGACAGTCTGTTCTTCCACCATGACAAAGAGCTAGTTTAGTGATTATTGACTTTGGCTGTAGGTCACTAGGGTGCTAATGCCAGGAAGGCAAAAGGAATCTTGTCCCTTGATAGGATTTAAAGGTAATCTTCAGGAGAAAGAGTGAGAACAGCTAGTAGCATTTGGGAGTGTGATTGCTAATCCAGTAATAATGCATGACTGATTTATTAACTGTTTCACTTGCAGAAACAAATGGAAAAAGATTCTGCCAACAATCTGCCACTCTTTGATGGAGACCACAATGTCTGAATCCCTTTCTCAGAGCAAAGCTGTGGCAAATGCTGAGCTTGTGCACTTCAAAATGAAGGATTAATTTCATCTTAATGCATAATCCTATATGCTCACAGAGGAGCGAGTGCTGCAGAGAATCTTTTAAAAGCATGCAGAAATAGATCTAGTGTGTTATATACGTTTACAGACAAAGACGAAGAAATATTTCTTCATGCATTTTTTTCTCTTGTTTATTACATCATCAGTAGCTAAAGTAGGTCACATGCAGAAAGTTAGTTTCCCTTAAGTACTGTTTCCCCTACTTCTTCCCCTCCACCACCAAATCCTAATTCCATGTGTGACCTTGCCACAAAAGCAGCCAAACTGCATGTTGTAGGTTACACATTGTGGGCTACTCTTCAACTGGACTCTGGGACCTTGAAGACCACTGGAGCCTCTTATACAAGAAAACATTATTTGTTTCAAAAAGTTTACAATCCAACCAGTCACCCCATTGAAAGAGCTGCATTAGCAGCTCAGACAAAAATCATTCATTCACAGCATTCTCTAAATTCCCAACCTACAGGCACCTATTTGTACGTTGCAATGACACATGCAGGGAAAAGACTTGCTGAGTTATACAGTGGCCCAAGTACAAGCGTTAGAGGCAGAAATTTTCACCCTGAAGGGCCAGGTGTGCAATGCTCAGCTGTCACGTACCCCAGTCCTTTACTACAAATAGCATTGAGCCTTTTAAGCTGAATTCACATCTCACTTTCAGAATTCTTCCCTAGTCAGGTATCCCCAATTACATTTATTCCCTGTTATGGCTTTAAGAGAGCACTGCTTTTGAAAGAAAAGCTATTAATATTTGCATTATGTCTTCATGCCAGGAGAACTTCTGAGTTGTCAGTTTAATTGTCAATTACTTTATGTACCAGATACCTCATAAAACAAGTTAATAGGCGGGTCTTGGTTCAAACAATCTGCATTCAGTATTACAAAATAAGTGAGACTTGTGAACTGTCAATAAACAAAATAACTAAATGAGACTAGAACAGAAAGAATCCAGGGTAGAACAGCCTATAAGAAAAGCTAAAATTTCTCTAGGCCCTTACCCAGATTCATATAGCCAGAGCTCTTTGCCTGTATGAATTCTGCAGCAGCTAAAAAACATTGCTGAGCCTTCTACCACATTTTTAGCTCTTCAACTTCTGCCTTTTTCATTTAATAGAACATGTTATTAATATCCAAATACAACCCACTGCTCTCCACAGAGCAAAACCCCTTCCATTCAGCAGTCCATTTCCTGGATAATATGAACAAAGTTGGCTTGAAAGTAGGTAAAGTAGCTGGCCTCAGGCCATCAGCCGCACAAGGTGTGCAGCCAGTGTGACATTAGATGAGATCTGAATAGAAGCATCACCTGCAAGAAATCTAAAATGTTAAAGATTAAGATCCCCCCAAAACTGGGTCACCCCTTTTCTCTTCAATGAATGTCCTAGAGAAGACTTGAGTAAGAAGCTGTGAACAGTGTGCAAGTAGAAAAATATGTGCATACTGGTGCTTTCTCAGCAAGTGCTCTCACTTGGACTGAAGGCAGTTTCACTGCTGATGTAAGAGCCCTGCCTAATTCCGCACCTCACCTTGCTTTGGCTTGTACTGTGTAATATCATATTGTGCTTCACCTTCACAATTAATCTCAATGACTGTTTCACACAGATTTGGACCCGTCCTCTGGTAATTTATGAATCCTGGAAGCTGATCTGGGTGTCAGAACATCTACTCAATTCATGTATTTGCTTACCTTCATTAAGAAGTGACCTTAAAAAGCAGTATAGAAATAACAAATTGTCTCAAGATGGCCATGTGTCATTAAAAACTGGGATAATGGCATAACATCAGGAAGTTTTCCCTCCACTTCACAAGCCTGATTTTGTCTAAGGAAGGGAAAGGACTGCAAATAAACAGCCATGGGATATCTTAGCAAAGGGAGGTACAAGAGCAGGGTACATTTCAGGTGGAACAAAGATTTCAAGTCCGTGAGGCTGTCTGGCCTGTCACAGTCTAATGACAGGAACCTCACAGGGTAACAGGTTAAGTCACGTTGAAAAATTATCCTAATAATCCGGTTTCCCACAAAGTATATTACCCCCAAACCCAATTACGATCCCACTATATTTTCTTTGGTACAACATTATCTGTCAAGAATTAAAGTGATTTAGTAGGTATGTAACTACTTGGTAGAAATTCACTGAAGTCTAAATTTGAATAAATTTTAAATAAGGACTTGTTTACTTTTCTTCTCCAGTACAGATAATATCTTTTTCCTTACTTAGCTGGTACATATTCACCGCCAGACTAATTTAAAACACTGAGACTGTATCAACTGTGCCTCTGTCCAATATCCTAAAAATACCACACTGTTCTTCCCTTTTCCCCCCATGCTGATAGAAAGTAAAATAGTCTTTTATTGTATTACCTTTTACTTGAAGTCTCCACACAAATTGTTCCTTCAAGGCCTTTAATGTAATAAATATCCCTTGGCTGTAGTGCCTGATATTTGACAGCTCATGCTGGCTATTCTAGGTCAGTACCAGAGTCCCTGGCAGAGCCACCAATCTCAAACACACAGACACAAAACATTAAATTAACCAATATAGACACTGTAATATCTCAACACCAAAATATTTAAATGTTCTACGTCAGGACTCTTTGTATTATATTATATATGTTCTATATATATATATATATAATATAGAATATATAATCTATATTGTATTGTATTATATTTCACGACACTGTATATATGTACATGGTGACTTTATCTTTCTGTATCAGTCCAGTCATAGACTTGGACATGTTATTTCTAACAAAAAAATCCCATAGGGAAAAATAGCCTAGTCCATTGCAGTGAGTACTGTACCACCCAAGAACTGCGGGTGGGTAATTTGCAGTTCACTCTCAGGTCTGAAGGATTACAATGACAGGAAGAGAAATTGAAAAGGTCGTCTCTCACAGACCTGTCAGTTTTTTCCTTACAGAGAACACTGCATCTTCAGGGTTGAACAGTCTTCACACATAAATCTTAACAGCTCTGTAAACATCTGCATGCTGGTTCATCGATTACCCTTCCTTGCCTTCTGTCACCAGCAAAGTTTGGGAAGACCTTGTTTCTCTCACTGGAGAGTGATATGTCATCGCTTTGTTCCCCATCTAGAAAGAGAATGAAAGAAACATGGCTAGTTGTTAATCTAATTAATTGCCTTACCAGAGAATTTCCTACCTCCATTTTTAATGCACTTTGCTGAATTTCACTAGCTCCCTGAAGTCTTTCCCATTTGTCATTGCTCAGTGCTTTGAAGCTGTAGCACAATGCAAGACAGGGCAGAGATACTGATGACACCTCAGTATGAATTGATTCCACAACCAGCGATCCCAGGATGGCTTTTTGAAGCAGCTGTGTACACATTATGTCCTAGGGACAAACCTTACTTTTTTTCTAAAGGGCAGCTTTGAGTCTGATTGTCACCTCAAGATTGTCTATGTAAATGAAAAATTATTTCTGTTAGCACTGAAGAACAACTGCAGGCTGGGTTTAGTGAGATTCACACAAATCACTCATCACCCTTTCAGGCAGGATCCCTTTTTATCCTTATTCTGTACAGCAGATAAGCAGCTAGCTCACACCACCCTGATCCGCAGCAGGGGTTTCTAGGCATGTGAAAATAGGTGGGGGAAGGAGAGAGAGAAACAGAATTATGCACCGAGAACCCTATCTGCTAGTCAGGAAGAAAAGACAAATCAAACTAAAAAGATCCATGACCCAGAGGAGGTTCTCACATTACCATTTACAAAATGTTACAGCTTTGATCTCTAATCCACATTCTCTTATTCCTCCTCCCCTTTTTACATCTATGAGCAATTCTTATCCCTTATCTTACTTGGAGCTAGAAATGTGAGTCTGGGGAGACCAGATCTTTGCAAAGTACTTTATCCTTTTGTGGCAGCATTAAAAAGACAGATTTCCATAACTGCATTTTTCTCTGGGAGCTGGATTCCTTTCCTGATGCAGCAGGTAGTGCTAGCTCTCCATCATAATGGAGCACTTGGAGACTCTGGACTTGAAAAAAGTGCAGGGTATCAACACATACATTTTTAAAACCCAAGAGAACCTCTTCCCTCTTCTCTTATTTTAATGTAACTGATAGAGTTTCCCAGGATCTTCAAGGCTAACTCAAAGCCCCAACCAGTATTTTTGCTTTAAAGTCCCCAAAACCTTAATGAATCAACCAACCAAAAAGCAAACCACTCACACCTGCAACTGAAATGTCATACAAAAATTAACCTCTTTTTCTTTAGGACTTACAGGGCCAAATTCTGCTTAACAGGGCAACCCAGGCAAACTCGAAGAATCAGTGAGTTTGACCCCTGGCATTTTATTCTCTGCAACAAACCAGCTAAAGGTCACGCTTACAAAGATGTGTCTATTTCATCTGTGATATGGGTGCACAAACAAGCATTGGAGAGAAAATGGGAAAATGTCAAGAGAAGAAAATTTTCTGAGAGTCAACAAAATTCAGGAAAAAAAAATAAAAAAAAATATAGTGAGGATAGATTTTGTCTGAAGATGGGCTAAACAACCCTCATTTCAAGTAAGATATTTGATTTTCCTGCTGATTCCTTAATGTTGTGACTTTGAAAGCAAGAGGAAGGGTATACAATGGAAGGGGGCAATGTTTCCTCTCCTATTACTCAAGGAAGGAGAGAAAGTGAGCTCAAATATATGCTTCACTGCTCACAGTGTTTGCTGACTGGCAAAGATATTGAGTGAAAAGCTTTAGGAGTATGACATCATTGGCAAGGAGGAAGCTCATCATCTGCCTCCCTTGCAGCTGCTGACACTCAGCCAATGCACTCCTGCTCTGATGTCAGTGGTATAAATGATAGTTTAATCTCAGGAAATCTCTGCTGAATTATTCGCGAGGCTCTGACTCCCGCAGCAACTGCACACAGCTCCTCAAGCACAGAGGAGATTCACCAGCTTCTGATTCAGGCAGGGAACAGTCTGCTGCAAACTTACTTTCAAGACAGATCTGCTTACATCTGTTCATCACTACCATGAACCTTCACTGAACAGAAGAATATTTTCCAGTCCCTCAAGAAATTCAAGCTGGGCTATGTCAGTAATAATTACTAAGTGAACAAAATGCCACCTTGGTACTGAATAAAAATACTCAGAATAAATGAAAATACTGTAACAGCATTTCATCTTTCGTTTTACTGTCTGGAAGGCTAAATCTCTTCAGCTTTCAGAGTCTCTTGTGGATATAGTAATTTTATATATAACTGGAAGACTTGTTCATGACTCATTTGCCTGTATTACCAAGTGGATTTTTTAGTCCAAAAGCCAGACATCCATTATGCGGGCTGCTAAATGATTTACACTGATTGAGCATGCACGGTATGCAGCTCTTGCAAATTTTATATGCTGGCTGTATGGAGAATTAATGCTTACTGATTATGCTCCAAATAGCAATGAACCCAATTACCTAAGCCACTAACTCCCAGCAAGGAAGCCAGAAATGCAGCTATTGCTTCAGTACCTTAAAGTAATATTTATTGTTTGGATCTTTACTACTGTAATTTGAAGTAAATGGGAGATTGACATCAGTGAAGAACACATCCGTTAGTTCAAAATCACCTCTTTTAATGACCATTGTTAATTCCTTATGCTGTAAAGTTTATATTCCAGCCTGAGGCTTCAACCCACACCTGGGAAAGTAGAAAAGAACCCAGCTACTCTGGGAATCTGAGTCACTTCCCAGGTGTAGCCACCAATATAAGAAGCCTGAAAAAAAGGGCAATTTTCAGAGAGAAACGTAAGGACACTTCTTAATCATCTTGTGGTGAAAACACGACTTCTATCATCCAGAGAGCCAGAATAAATTTTGGTATGAGGAACAAGTATTAATGACTGCAGAAGAATTATCCAAAAAGATAAAATCTTGGCTGAAAATAATATGTGGAGGTTACCTAGTCAAAACGTTTTTCACACAGGGCTAAGTCCATGGTAGATATTGAGATCCTGGGCCTTGTCCACTTGAGGGTCAATGTGGATTGAGTGATCACATCTCTGGCTCTGTTTCCAGTCCTCTGCCACTCCCCATGGGAATGACTTGTTTTTCCATGTTAGAATGGAACTTTCCCTGTGGCAACATTTCAGTGTTGCCCTTTATCCCTTCACTGCGCACGGCTGGGCACACCAGCTCTGTGCCCTGTGACAGAGCAGAGCCATCGCCACAGACACCCCATGCAGAGAAGTGACAGCAGCGGGCCTGGGGTATGGGTGCAACACCAAAGGGACAACACCACCACAGGAAACAGCTGCAGTTCTACAGATCAGAAGCAGCTACAGATTTAGCCAGGAGCTTCACTTAATAGCTCATATTGCATTTCAGAGCTCTGACGCACATGCAATTGACTGACGTCACAACACAGCCCTGCATCCAACGTGCTGCTGAGTCTGTGCTTCAGGGAAGGACTTAAAGCTAGGACCGGAATAACAGGAAAATCAGGGGAGGATGCAGAATAAGCTTATTCTTTTAAGTTCACAAAGCACCTGTCATACAAAACACTTTTCTTTTTCATGAGCACAAAAGTCACACATTGTATCACGGAATTACATGAAAAAGCCAAAATTTACCAATATGACTGAAGGCACACCCCCCTCCTCTTGTTCAGCAACCACATTATGAAGACCAATGGCTAAGTGACTTCCAATTTCAATCAATAATGAAATTGCTGTCTATAGTCAGTAAGGTTTTGGCTCCTGTTCCAAACTTCTAGGTATACCCACAAGTACAGTCACTACTGCAAATCACCCTGGTGCACACCTCAGGAGACTAAAGCACAGATGTAATCTAAGTTTAGCAATATAATTCCAAAATTTAAAGAATAAAATTTTAAGAAAGGAGTAATATTTATTGTTTGGATCTTTACTACTGTAATTTGAAGTAAATGGGAGATTGACATCAGTGAAGAACACATCCGTTAGTTCAAAATCACCTCTTTTAATGACCATTGTTAATTCCTTATGCTGTAAAGTTTATATTCCAGCCTGAGGCTTCAACCCACACCTGGGAAAGTAGAAAAGAACCCAGCTACTCTGGGAATCTGAGTCACTTCCCAGGTGTAGCCACCAATATAAGAAGCCTGAAAAAAAGGGCAATTTTCAGAGAGAAATGTAAGGACACTTCTTAATCATCTCATGGTGAAAACATGACTTCTATCATCCAGAGAGCCAGAATGAATTTTGGTATGAGGAACAAGTACTAATGACTGCAGAAGAATCATCCAAAAAGATAAAATCTTGGCTGAAAATAATATGTGGAGGTTACCTAGTCAAAACGTTTTTCACACAGGGCTAAGTCCATGGTAGATATTGAGATCCTGGGCCTTGTCCACTTGAGGGTCAATGTGGATTGAGTGATCACATCTCTGGCTCTGTTTCCAGTCCTCTGCCACTCCCCATGGGAATGACTTGTTTTTCCATGTTAGAATGGAACTTTCCCTGTGGCAACATTTCAGTGTTGCCCTTTATCCCTTCACTGCGCACGGCTGGGCACACCAGCTCTGTGCCCTGTGACAGAGCAGAGCCATCGCCACAGACACCCCATGCAGAGAAGTGACAGCAGCGGGCCTGGGGTATGGGTGCAACACCAAAGGGACAACACCACCACAGGAAACAGCTGCAGTTCTACAGATCAGAAGCAGCTACAGATTTAGCCAGGAGCTTCACTTAATAGCTCATATTGCATTTCAGAGCTCTGACGCACATGCAATTGACTGACGTCACAACACAGCCCTGCATCCAACGTGCTGCTGAGTCTGTGCTTCAGGGAAGGACTTAAAGCTAGGACCGGAATAACAGGAAAATCAGGGGAGGATGCAGAATAAGCTTATTCTTTTAAGTTCACAAAGCACCTGTCATACAAAACACTTTTCTTTTTCATGAGCACAAAAGTCACACATTGTATCACGGAATTACATGAAAAAGCCAAAATTTACCAATATGACTGAAGGCACACCCCCCTCCTCTTGTTCAGCAACCACATTATGAAGACCAATGGCTAAGTGACTTCCAATTTCAATCAATAATGAAATTGCTGTCTATAGTCAGTAAGGTTTTGGCTCCTGTTCCAAACTTCTAGGTATACCCACAAGTACAGTCACTACTGCAAATCACCCTGGTGCACACCTCAGGAGACTAAAGCACAGATGTAATCTAAGTTTAGCAATATAATTCCAAAATTTAAAGAATAAAATTTTAAGAAAGGATTTTTGATAATATAGATCTAAAAAAAATCCTAATTAGAAAAACAAACAACCCAAAAACCCCCTCTCTAATTAACTCTCTATTTTGCATGTGTGAATCTTTGACTTCCAAAACTCACAAATTATTTCAATAGATATTAATGGATAGGGCTAAGCCATACTGTGAAATCTAAGATGGCTACCTGCACCTATCTGTAGGGTTTGGTAATGGCAAACAGTGCTCACCACTGAAACAGAAGTTTCCCAGTCAGCAAAAGGTACAGCTCCAATTGCAGAAAACCAGGCAAAGCAGAAGGAAATTAATTATGAAACTCCTCTTCACAAACGCGATTTGAGGATTCAATTCATATCCCTTTCTCCTGGAAAGAAAGATAAGATTCTTTGGAGGATCATTCTGGAGACCAGTTTATCTGCCCATTCTCCTTCCTGCCCTACATCTTTCAGACTACTTTGTGCAGTGGCTAAAAGGGATGATATGAACAGATGGCTGTTTGCTCTGATAACTGTGTCTGTTCCTAGTCAGATTAATTGGTTACAACCCAGTTAAAGATTAGAGTCTGGTAAAATGATACAGACAGTCCCTCAGTTACTCTTTACTGTCCATATGAAGAAAATAAAATACACTGTTAAGAATGAAAATACGGATTTTCAATACCTGCTAGGGATTATGCAAAACACATTGCCATAGAAAAAGTACAGTATTTACCCTTCCAGACTACGGTTTTAAAGAGTACAAAATTTACAGGAACATGAAGGTCAAATAGAGGTTTAAAGACACAAGATGTTCTTGTGGATCAACAAATCAGAACAGTATCAGTGTCGTGATTACTTTTCATTTATCCAGGCCTTTGGCATCAAGCTGCTCATGAGACTTAGGGGCTGCAGCAGTATCTAATTTCATACCTCTTCTGATTACATTGAGAAGAGATTCCCCTTCAAACAACTGGGAACATGCCAGGAGACTGAAGCATTGTACTGATACTCACTGAAGAGGAGATTGGGTTGACATCAGTAATTATAACCCTCAGTGCATGGCAAGATAATGGCAAAACCCGTGCAATGCAATCAATAAAGAATGAAAGGATGAGAACATAAGTAGGGCTGGCCTGTCTGATTATATGGGAAATAGACACTGGCTCACAAACCTGATTGCACACTCTGAGACTGCAGGATTGATTACCAATGGTTATCATGGAAGTGCAACAGCTTCCGTAGAGCGCTTGACACAGAGCTGCAGGGCACTGCACTTTAAAAAGCAGCACTTACCCTGCAACAATGAAAGCACAGCACATGCACTCAAAAATGGCTAACTTGGCAGACTCACAAAGATGCTGGGGAAACATTATCAGCTGAGCCAGTTTCCAGTGGAGTTCTGCAGGGTTTCATCCTGGGTACACAGCCCATAGAAAGAAGTCTTTTCCTCCCTCTTCTATGAAATAAAACTATACCTAGCATACACGTCTGTACATCTGATGCACACACATGTATGGTTAACATCCTGAAACTGACAAAGAGTAAAATAACTTGATAATAAGTAAGCTCAGTTCAGTAATACATAGCAGTCAAGAAAATGCAATACGATAAATGTCAGAATAGCAAGCATAAGCCTTGCAGGACAGCAGTATATTCTAGAAAGCAGAAAACTTGAGAAGAATTTTTAAGACAAAATTAAGACACTACAGACACAGCCGCAGAAGAAAAATGAGTGTGCAGCACAGCCTCCCTTTTTGCACTGTGCTGCAGGGGAAGACAGCAGGGGAAGAAGAGCTTGTTTCTCAGATCTTTGATTAAGAACTTGGGAGGAGGTATAAAGCACCACAAAGAAAAGGGGAGAGCTCAAGAAAATGCTTTGCAGGAGAAGCCTATGGAGCTCCAGCTCTTTGGGCTATCAAAAGGAAGACTAAAGAGATTAATCAGTTACAGTATATAAAACCTTCAAAAGGAGAAAATTAAATTACAGAGATCCTTAACACAGTAAAGAAAGACACACACATGAGAAAAACTCTGTAGTTCAAGCCAAGAAAACTAATTTGTGAAATCAGACAAAGGTGCAATCTACAAGGTGATTAACCAAAGAAGCAAGGTACCCAGAGAAAGTTTTTTCATCTTTGCTTGGTGTTTCCAAATCAAGACTGGATCTCTTCACGGAGAACAGAAGCTTGAGTCTGACTCTTCAGACCAAGGGGGGAAAAAACCTGAAATTCTGCCAAAAGCACCAGGTCTCAGCCTGTGGTGCTCACCTGTAGCTTACTTCAGAAGTTGCATGGTCTCGGTCTCGCTCACAGTGCTGAGGTCCAGCTCTCGTATCAGCCACCGAGAGGCCGCTAAGATTCATCCTCTCCCACCAGCAAGTCTCTGTTTCTTTACTTTCCTTACTCCACGTACCTGGTGAGCAGGCATAACCACGTTTTAATGCATGTCACAAAGGATATTTTGTTTCCAAGCAGATACCTAAACCGGGAGTGAAATGCACATCACCCACGCGATTAATAGCCTTAACAGAGACTTTAAACGGCTCTCAACCCCAGCCTCATCTCTTACTCTCCTACACTGCCTGTGCCATGCCCTACGTGTGCCTCGCACTCCCTTGCTCCCACATAAAACTCGGGAATTTGCGGGAATTCTCACGGCACGGCCGCCGGCCAGGAGGGAACAGCCCTCAGCCGCGCGCCCGCCGCGAGGCCTCTGGCGCCACCCAGCGGCGGCCTGGGCCGGCCCGGCTGTGAGGGGCGGGCTGCTGGCCTCCAGCCTGGTGCCCCCATAAAACAACATTTTCCTAGCAGCGCCTCCCCAAAGATCCGGCAACATCCCTTTGGGCGCATTTATGCCTCAGGAGCAAAGCCCCAGAGCCGCCCAGGGCCAGCTGGACTGGAGCTCGGCTGCAGCACACTGCCACACCCCCTTCGCTAATTAACTCTTGGCCAGGCTCTCCTCTCCCACTAACGAGCAGGAGGGGAAAAAACTCCCAAGTGTTCTCTAAAGAGCTCCGTCAGTGCCATCTGCTAGCGGGAGGCGATGCGGGGTGGCCGCCTCTGCTGGCTTTGCGTGACCTGTGTCGTGGCCGAGGCTGCAGCCGCCCATCAGCTGTGCCAGGTGCAAGCTGCAGGGTTTACATGTTGCTAAGCATAAAGCAGCCAAAACGAGTTTTCTCAGCTTTCCCCTCTGTCAGAAATTCATTTGGGGAAATTTCATTTGCTCATTCTGAGAAAAAATTCATTGGGGAAAAATGTTTTTCTTTTAGTCAACCCAAATCTGACAAAAAAGCCTAAGGCAGCCCCTCCTCTGCCCCCAGCTGTGAGAGCTAGGCCTGCAAATTTGATATATAATTTTTAAAAATGCGATTTTTTTTTTCCTAAGAATGGCTGCCAAAGCTTAGTGGTAGGACCACACTGAAGAGAGTGCAACAAAAAGATGCAGTAATATCTTCAGATGTCCTTGGATGCATTGCCTCTTTCAACCACTTAAGTGATATAATGAGTTAAATGAAAGCGTGTGTGGGGTTTTTTGTATTACAGAGCTGCTGCTTACAGTAGGTGAACTACCTCAGTGCTTAATGTAATGTGTCAGCCTCTTGACTCTCAACATCTCAAAGAACTAAGCTATAAATCTAATAATGACTAACCTGAAGACATCAAACTTGGTCTGAATTGGCTCCTCTTCTCTGTCTTTTCTACCCAAAACATATAGACCTTGCTCAGTCTCTTCCTGGAGTATCCCAAGTCCCCCCTGCTGCTTCCCCACCTGCAGCACCTACAAGCCAAACCTTTCCTTCCTCCCCTTATCTCTCCCTACCTCTATATACTTCCATCATCTCATGCTACAATATCACTTTGGCATCGTTTTGTTTATGTCTTGTTTTGATAGCAACGAACTGATCATTATTCTCAGGAAAGACAATATCTCAGTATTTCACAGTTGCTTCGTTTTGTACATCCTGTAATTTTTATTACAGGGATTTTTTGATTACTTGCAAAATGATCTGATAATCTAATTGCATCGTTTTCCTCAGGCCTTTGCAAAGTCTTTGGCTGTTTAGAATCCTCTCTCTAAATCCTGAAAATATAATTTTTTCTTAGCATTTCTGTTTAATACTTGCCTTTTGAACTCTACAAGCATGTTCCTTCTGAAGAGGGAAGGCAATTACATGCTCCGGAGCAGCCTGCCCTCATCCCTCATCTGAAGGGAAAATGCCTGCTGTGGTATCTCAGGAGCATTTTTTGAAAAGCTATTTTTCTATTGGCTTGTGGTGTCAGTGACCCAACAACAACTGGCAAAGGAGCTGTTTATCAGGTCTCTCCCTTGCAAATTGCTGTTAATGGGCACACATACCTTGTACCCACATGAAACCTTGCTTGGTGGGCTGTGTGGGTGGACCTGAGCCTGCATTCCTTCAAATACTTGAGGGCACAACCTAGTCACATCCTTACAGTTAAATGTTGTCTTGACATACGTTTGAGAAAAGTGTACATTCAGCTAATTTTTTGTCTCCCCTTAAAAAGTATTGCCCACCTTGTCATCTCTTGTTTATTCGGTTGCCACATCAATGTTGCAGTCTGATGGAAGATCTGCTGGATACTCTCTCAATACACATTAGGCAAGAACAAGTCATAAACTGAGTCATGGAAACCTCTTTGGCAGGATGTCTCTGGAGGTAGGACAAAATATCCTGAGTCCTACATCCATAAGAGGAGGGCTCAAAAAGGTGGTTTTTAATTATGATTACTTTAGGGAAAACAAAGATGGGTTTGGGTTTGATACATGTGTGACTCTCAGAGTTGCTAAGCGTGTAATAATACCCTCACTATGCAGAGGAAGCTGAGAATCCTGCATATCTGTAAGCCCATGTGCAAGAGTAGTAGCACTGCATTCCAGCACTGAACTTGTTATTCCTAGCGCTGATTTAGAGATGGAGATTGGGACCTTGATTTCACTTAATACATGACTGACAGTGCCATTCTAACATCAAAATCCTCCATCCGCGTGCTTTTAAGGAATGAGGAGCCAGAGCCTGTCAGGTGGATTAGCCATATGTCAGCTCCCCAGTGCACTACTGCAGAGCCATCGCTGATCTGAAAACTTGTTCTCAAGCCAAAGGGAACAATTATATAACCTAGATATCTGAAAGGCGAATAATACAAAAACAAACAAGAAAGAACAATTATCCTTACTTACACATGTGTACATTTTACTACAACTATTAGGCAATCAAGACTGTCATATAATTGCCTTTTTTTAAATTACAAAAATGATGGAAGGGTTGCAGTAATTAAAAAGTGCAGGCAACATGTTGAAAGGTGATAAATTACATAAAGGCAAAGTGAAGATGAAGCAAAATCTTTACAAGTATTTACTTATTTGCTGCTCCAAAATTTAGATAATTTGTGTACTTGCTGTTTGTCTGTTCCTGACTGCCATTATCAAGTGTGAAATTGGTCAGAGGGTCAGAGAGTTGTCACAAGAGCTTGAGTTACCAGTGTGGAAGATTACTTTAAAAATTGGTGTCAAGTCCCAGAAAAGCTGCAGAAATGAAGCTCTTCACCAAGATAGATTGCATGGGCAAGTTCTATGGTACATGCCTGAATTGTCATGAACATCCAAAGCAAACTTTGGAAAACTGACAACAGAAGATAAAGGTCCACTAGCATTATTCCTCCCACATGGTTAAAGGAGACAAACGTGCAATTAATTCAGCTTATTTATTAGGACAGTGCCTAGGGCCCCTCAAGGTGGGGCCTCATTATGTTAGGCACATAAAAGCAGCACAAGCCTCTGCCCCAGTAAGGCTTATACAAGTATATCTCCTTGTACAAGGCAGGAGAGAGGAGGATGAAATATAAGCTGAATGAAATAGTTGTCAAAGGGATGTTAAGATAATACTCTAAAGCACACTGGAATTATTCTAGGAGGAAGGTGTCTACCTAGGTAGTTTGAAAGGCCAGCCTTTCCATACTGCCCTAGAGCCATCCTCCAGAGATCTGCTACAGAGCTTGTAGACACTGTCAAATCCCACAGGAAGTTCTTCATACTAAAGTCCATAGTAAATTCTTAGGACCCACCTGATCCTCAGGGCTGATTTCCCACAGAATTATTCTTGGGAAGCTAATGGTCCCTGTGTTTCAAGGGTCCTGACATCAAGTCTGCAAACCTGCATGCAGTTAAATACTCGACATCTGGACATACACTCTTGTACCTATTAACTCCTGAGGTATTATTTGCAACATATGGCTTGCAACCAATTTATTTGTATTTGCAGCTTCCTTGGATTTTCTTTTCTTTTTTTTTCTTTCCCCCCAGAGATGCCCCAGGTTGCACAGCCTTCTAGCACTTTATGTGCACGCTTCTGAATTTACTTTGGATTCATGGGACTGCTCCTCACTGGCATGGGCAAATTCTTTATGATAAGTACTGTTAGTAATATTTGCTATTTTTCTGTTCTTTCATAGTTTCAAAGCATTGAACAAATTAACTATCTGAGCTGCTAGAAAAGCTCTTCTAGCAGCATTTCAGATTTCACAAACCTATACATTTTTTCTGTGGCCAAACTGTCAAGACACTGCAGAGCAGGTACAATAGTAACCTCTAGCTGAGAAATGTCAGACTTGACATTTGTCTCCCACTTCATCACGTGTGTCTGCATACACAACCCTGTAAGTTAGATGTGTGAATTATCCAGCTGAGGTCACAAACAGCGGACACTATAACTGGGGAAGGGGGCAGTTATATATGGTATGTAAAGAGTGATTTCAGTAAGAATAAGGCTTGGTTTGGATCAGTAGGGACAAGAAGGAAAGGACCCAAGCAAAAGATTAGCTAGAGGGTGTTATCACAATTTTGACTGTAAAAGCCTGTTCAGATCTGGAGGTAAAATGGCTGTCAGGCCTTCTTGCCAACTTTGGCATTAACAGGAAGCATGGAAGCCAACGGGTTGCATGCTGGCCTCAGACTCATAAAGCCTGTGGCCCATGAGCTGCTGGCTGAGTGGCACGAGGCATACTTCACTTCCCAGGACTTCTCTCTCCTTTCCCATCCATTACTGCTCTTTTAGATCATGAGCTCATACATAGAGAAGCTGTTTTCTTATTCTGTCTATGAACAGCAGAGCCCTGAGCTCAGTTGGGCCTCTAGGCATCAGGTTAATATATATAATAATAGTGTGGTACAAAAAAACAAAGGCATAACAGTTTCATGACGGAACGCATCTCAGATGAGTTAATGTGAACAAAGCACTTTGAAGTTGAAAGGTTCTGCAACACATAAAAGCTGAGCATTGCTTTCATATGGATTTGTTGATCTTGAGGACTCAGGAAGCCACTCCAAATGTGCCTCTACTCAGCAGAGTGTGAATCCCTGCTATTCACTCCAATTTCCAAATGGAGTAGTATGTCCAAGAAATTCCTATTTGAGGATGTCATTAAGAAAACCCATGTCATTATAAGCAAATATCTTAAGTTTTAGCACCTCTCTATATTAAAAATAAGCATCCCTGGGGAAAAATGCAAATAGGCTTTTCACAATCCTGCTGATTTTGGCATTACCCCTTCTCCATTGCTTTGAGTCACTCTCACTTTCTGGTTCTCCTACATTAAACTGCCATGGGAAATACGAAAAGAAAAAGTGTTACAACCTGCCAACAGATTGACATGAATCTTGTTCATTCTGGCTCCTGAAGCTGAATTGACTTTCCAAGCTTCACTGAAGCCTAGCGGATCCCTGGCCAGGACTAAATGGCATTTTGTGACTCCATCCAGGCTTGCTTGGCCAAGCTCTTTCTGGGGCTGAAGCTGAGACCCAGCCCAAACATTTCCCAACAGATTCGAGACCCACACTGCTACTTTGGATCATGCTTGCTGTCATACCTCACCACTCCTTTTAGAATATTATATATTGCATTTCAAGGGAGCGGTTTAGCTCAGGACTGAAGTGACATGCAGGCACACCCAGTGGTGGTCCCAGAGCTCATCTTCTGACTGAGACAGAATGCAGTAACTGAGCAAAACGTCCCCTAAAGAAAGCAGAAGAGTGACAGGAAAACAAGGGACTACACAGAGCAGCTTTGACCCTAATTTTGGTGGTTCTGCATCATTTCAACTCTTCCACCCCTTTGGTGTATACAATAGAGATTCACAGTGATATGCACGCTTATGCATGCATCTACCCGAAGGGAGAAGAGCTCTGATTAAACACACCTGACGGACACCCACCGACCCCACGGCCGTGTCCCCTCCCACGGCCACCGCCGTCCTTCCGAAGCCTGTGCCACTAGATGGAGCTGAGAAACAAAATTCCTCCCAGGCCATGTGCACGGCTGCATTGCCTAAGTCTCAAGTTGCAACTTGTTTCTTGCTTACTGGGCACTAATGTTGTTTCCCTGGACAGTTGATACAGGGACAAGCTGTGGCGAATTGTCATTAAGAGATTGCAAAACCATACTCCCCAACCACGCTGATTCACCCTTAGCTGAGGATGATCTCAGTCTGGGTAGATTTGCCAGCCAAAAATGATTTTGGGAAATTAAAGGAGGGACTTCTGCACGGCCCACAGTCTATGGGGTGGAAAAGCTGTCTCTGTCAAAACTTATTCTGGTTAAGTAGGGAACAGGGAGTTTGGCAGCCTCTGCCCATTTAGTGAAAACTCTTCTGCTCATCAACAGCCTCCTGAGAGCCTGGGAGACTGGAGGAAAGCATCTCTGCTTTCCCTGTTGTTGCCTTTCCAGCCTTTCAGATGATCCGGTGGCAGCAAACAGGACACAAAACTGCCTGTTGTCCTTGGGAAGGGATTCCCTAGGAAAAGCAATTGTAAAATAAAACCCTCTCCTCATGAACTGGATGGAGCAAAAATTTCAGGGTAGCAATCAAAATGCAGGCACACCAGGTAGCAAAGCACCTGTCACACCTATCCTGCATGGGGAGTGGTGCTGAGAGGCTGAAAACTGGCTCAGTGGAAATACGCCGCCCTGGGACAGCCCACTTGAAAGAAGTGACACTGCCAGGTCTTGTTTACACAGGGCATTGGCTGCTGTGCTCTGTTTCCACCTCTTTGGAGGCAGGCAGGCTTAAGTATGCCCTGCTCTCCACAGCGGAAGGGTGATCCCACTGTAAATATGTTAAAACCATCCCGTTTATTTTGTAAACTACTTTACTTATGAACGCTACCATAACTAAACAATTGTGGTGGTGGGAAATCTGCTTTATAATTTTTTAAGACTTTATAAACAGAGGAGAAAAATGAATGTGGAACCAAAAGGAAGGAAAGGTTAAAAAAATGTATATTAGCAAATCATGCAACTGCAACATCTAAAAAATTTTAGGATGCAGATTGCTAGGTTAAATTTTCATTTTATCTGTTGACAAATATAGTGGACTGTAGTGAGCTAGGAGCAGAATGCAAACACAACCACAGCTTGTAATGTTAAACTTTATTTAGGTTATTTGTTAAAATGGGAATAGGGATAAGCTGAATCTGCATTATAGTGGGCCCAATATAAACCAGAGAAACCAATGTGAAAACAGAACCAAATCTTAGAACTTTGAAATACACTTATACAAATTACATAGCCATGTGAGGAAAAAAAAAAAAAAAAAAAAAAGTAAGCCATGGGATGAATCTGCAAATATAGTTTTTCTGTCCAAGTCTAACTGTAGGCAAAATAAGCCTATTTTTGCATTTACCTAATCAAATGCATCTAACTGCAAAGATAGAGTGTATAATCTTTTATTTTCATTATTCCACATGTGTGCCATAACTTCAGTTTAAGATTACTCTAAAATGAATGCTTTCTGCATCCCAGCTCTTTAAGTGGCTGCAGGCAGACACACTGAGATGTTTTAACCATACATTACGCAGAGCAGGTTGTACAGCAGTAGGTTTCTCCAATGGCAGCCAAGCAGCTAAGGGGTTGGAAGACCACATGCTAAGGTGCTTTGCAGTCAAAGTGTGTTAAAACCTGCAGGAAAGGGTGTGGTACACTCACAAAAGTGTGTCCCTGGCCAAGGTGTTCCCAGGAACGTGGGGTGAATCACGAATGTCACATTGCTTAGTTGCCTGTGACAGGTGACATTTGGTAGCTGCATTATTACTAAACAGAAGTATGAGTGAGCCTTGCTACATGCAGGCACTGAAGTGTGATGTGAGCACCTGATGCTTTGCAGAAAACCTCAAAGAGCACACAGGACTAAAGCTGATAGAAAAAATGGGCCCTCTGTGCCTGGTGAGCAGCTGCAAGGAGATGAATAAATTTGAAGAGTCTAGCCATATATTACCCCACTGTAATGAACAGAAATAGCTTTTTAATCATTTCAAAGCTAATTTGATATTTAATTTCAGAAAGCAAAACAGTATCTGCTGTAGTTGAAATTTAATGTTGGGAAGCTATAAAAATAAAACTTTTTTTTCCTGCCTCATTGGGCTTTAGGCAAACTTAGATAGCATCCTTAGACAAGGGTAATTCATCCTTTGACTTCAGCTGTGCTTTGCTGATCGGCAAATGCGAGCTGTGGTGTGTCATTGTCACATTAAAGCCTCCTTGGCTGTACAGAGGTGCTCCATTTCCCAGGTCCCACATTGCACCATTCCCTGTGCCACCAAGGAGGCTTCCCTCCAGACCTGCCAAGGCTCGTCAGCCACCCAGCACGCTCGCACACTGGCCTCCGGTCAGGACTTCCAGTTCTGCTGCGGCACCTTTTGGAGAGGGAAAACTGTGCAAGCCCAGCCCATCACACCTGTGGTGCTGGGGGAGCTGGACAGATGGCCCTGAGCCCCATGCACCCTGGCTGGACAGCCCTGGTGACTCTGCAAGAGCAGGCGGGCCACAGGGCTAAGCATGCCAAAGCCTGCCCCAAGCTCAACCGTGGCCTGAGAGGGTGTGCAAGATTTGCCTCTGCCCCATAAGAAACGCGTGGTCACCTTGCACTTTCAGGGGTCCTCTCTAGCTCCTGAACTCCCCAGTTTTATGGGGCCTTGGAGCAGCTAGCACATGGAACCTCACTGCCAATAAGCCCAGTTCAACTGTGGCTTATGGTGCATATGAAGACACCCCTTCATCCTCACAGGCACAAGGGGATGGTGGCAGCATGGCATTGACCCAGAGGCAGAGCCATGTGAGTGTCCCATCATGGGATCCCCAGCTCCTATCCCCTCAAACCTGATGTTTTTTCCTGTCCATCCAGGCTGCAAAGATGACAATGAGCAATTTCAGCCACTGCTGGCCTGCTTGCTTTCCAGTACCATGGACCCCAAGTTACTGACATAAATCCGAGCTGAATAGAGCCTCAGGCTTCAAGTCACATTAATCCTACTACAAGTTCATACAGTGTGGTGCAGCCAAGGAGCTCCATGCAAGAAATGGAAGAAGGTGGAGAGAGAAATAAAAAGAGAGTGGGGGGGTTGGCACCTGTGCTAGGGACATGGGAGAGACCAGTTGGAGCGTTTCTGACAAAAAGTTTCAGATCACCTTTCATTTCAAAGGCAATCCTCTCCATGAGCTGCAGCACCTTACCCTGAGATGTTGCATTAAAAAAAAATCATTAATTAGTTTTGTTGTTCAGGGATCTTGCATCCCTGATAGAGAATGAAAGACGAGAGCTGGTGAATCACAGCATGCTGTGAGAGGTGCAAGGGAACCTGGTGTGTTCTGTTTCCAGCCAGAGTCCCTCACAGCACAGCACAGCTGAGTACAAGGCTTACTGATAAAGTAAGCTGAATGGAAGGTACTTTCTTCCCTGAAAGGCAGTGGTTTGTGCTGGGAGCAGAAGGGAGAGGGCCTCTTTCCGCTGTGGGAAGACTATTAACACCACCAAATCCCTGTCATATGGCCGTAGTTCACAGCACCTTCCAGTTAGTTATGGAATTGGGCAAATGAACAGCCTGAACTTGCCTACTAGCTGATGTGAGAAGAAAAAAGACTAATAAATCCCTTGTCCTCTGACAGGTTTGCACTGGTCCAAACTGATGCCTGGGCTCAGGTAGCATCTCTTGAGTCCACCCACTGATGGGGATAACTGAGGCACAGTGACATTATAACCACTGCCTATACACAGGCAGCTGGGACAGAGAGATGTAAAAGCAGTCTCTTCCCCATGGTAGTCACTGGTCAAAACTGTGAGCCCAGCCAGGCACAGGGGTAAACTGCGATGCCAGGGCCAGACTGCTGCCATGCCAGTCCTCTTGGATATCAGAGTTCAGGTGGGAAAAGCACTGTTCCTGGCTGGGAGACAGGAAAATTTGGCTTAAAACTGCTGGCACATGAGAAGGCTCAGCAGGATGAAATGGCTAAGCTACAGGTGACACTGAGGAGAGTTGAACAATCTGGAGACAGAATGACTTTTTAGGTCTGTCAGAAACAACAGTTTTTGTCTCAGTTTTTCTCTTTGTCTGCCAAACTCCAAAATCAATTCTTCAGCCATGAAACATCCAGCCAGGAAAGATGTGAGGTGAGATGTCTTTTCTCTGCCTGTATATTACTATTGATACTGTTCACCACAGTTTAGCACTAAACACAATGGCTTTTTTTCATCCCTGCCTCTTCTACTCTGCTTTATAATCCCCACAACCAGTTCCTGCCCTTACCAAGGAGTTGTGTGTCCTCCTAGGACAGACAAGAGATTGGTTTTAACTACAGCATCTGTTAGTTATTGTTTACAGTGAAAGCTTCAGCTTTGACCTCAGACCAATGGCTCTGAGTGTTGGAGAATGATGAATTAACATAAATCTCTCAATCATTTCCTTGTGTTCATCTGCTGTACATGCAGGCTCCAGGCCACAAGCTCCAGTAAAGCCTTCAGAGACAGACAGCAAAGGGAAACATGAATGACACACACATCCAGTTATGCCAAGCTGCTAAAATTAAAGCTGGTAAGAGCAGTGTGAGATGCCCTGCAGGTAGCAGGATGGTGTCTTTTTCCTAGGACCCTTTCGCTGGGTAACAATGAAAGGACAACAACTGTCGGGGAGGCCTCTTGCTGCCCTGCCTTTACATGTGAAAGCCTTACTTGCTTTGCCAAAACAAAGCTGGTGCTTCTCAACAGCAGAAATACTCATGTCTACAAGAGGCCTGCCTGGCCTAGCACAAGGTATCTGTTGTTGTCACATCCAAAGACCCCAAATCAAGATTGGAGTGGGGCTCTGGTATGTGCTGCAAAGCAAAACACTGGTGCAGGAAGTCCCACACCCTGCCACAATTTCCATGTTGGTGTGGAACAGGACAGGGATACCAACAACTGGCTGCAGATATGGTCATAGCTAATGGCAACTCAATTAGCCTGGAAAGCATGTTCTAAGAACAATTTGATTCTTCAAAATCACTTGTAAAGGAAACCAAACAAACCCTTGTACAAATAAAGCCAGTTAGCTTTAAAGCTATCCCAGTCACCTCTTGGTGTCCCTCCTGGGCTCACACAGACTGTCACAGCCTTTGTGGCCCCACTCTGTGTGGTCAGGGTGGCACATTCTGCTCTGGGTAGCCAGGAGGGCTGTGAGAGCAGGGCGGGTGACACTGCTGAGCTGCCCCATCCTCTGCCACAGAGCACGTGCCTGCTGGTACCTCACACAGGGCTCCTCATGCCTTCAGTAACTCTGCCCCCGCCAAAAATCGGGTGGAGGGAGCCTAACCCCACACAGCTGCAAGGCAGTTACAATGGGAACGCAAATTAAAGCCACCCATTTATGTCAACTACCTCAAAGTACTGAATACAAAAGCAGATGCATGGAAACAGAATTGCAATACCAGTTTCAGGCAGGATCCACTGGAGCACAAGATGAATTATATACATATAGGATTTCAAAGGAGAGCATTAGGACAGACTGAGTTCTGCCCACGTCTTAATGACCTGAATAGATTAGCCTCTCCCTCCTCACTACCTTGTGCTATCTGGCTGCGGATTGACACTGCAGAGATTTTCACCTTGGCTTCAGTCCTCAAAGCAGAGCTTCAGCTTTGGGGAGAGGGCAAGGGGCAATGGTGTCTTGCTGCATCCCGAGGAGCTCCCACCACCCTGGTGGGTGTGGCTTGTTTGCAGAGACAAAGCCTGGGGCCAGTATCAAAGTAGGAAACAGGCAAAGTGAAAGGAGAGCCTAGCTGAGTTCACTTGGGGTGGGCAAGCAAGGACAAGGGTGAATAGTGTCTAAAATGAACCTTTCTCTGCTATTTCTCAGGCATCAGTAGAGGAAAGTGAGAGAAAAGAGAATAAACAAAGGAAAGAAACAATGACGGAAGAAGTTCGATGTTAAATGGATGGAGAGTTTAAACCAAAAAAAACCACCAAACCATCCAAGGGATTAATGAAGGGCATAGAAGATGCCTCTGCACCTTGCAGTTCCTTCCTTACAAGCTTCTTCCAGTTCTGTGAAAGAAGTGCCTGTTGTCCGGTGGGGACAAAGGCTGAGCACAGCTCCTCAGAGCCTGCGCAGGGTTTCCCTGCAGGGCACACTGCCCATCCCTGTGCCGAGCAGCTCTGCCCTTCCGGAGAGCAGGTAAATAATCCCACGCGCGCACGCCTTGGGGCGAGTACATTTCTCCTGGGTGAATACAGTTTTTCCAAGTGATTAAGATAGGATAACCAGAAGTAAGAGACCAGATTATACAGCAGAGCTCACAAATTTCCATGGAAGGTCAGGAATGCTGTGCCACAGGTAAGCAATGCTGTCACCTCTGTTGTTTTTCAAGACCAGTTTCCAAAGGTAATTTTTGGTTTGTGATAAACAGCCTTGGAGTCACTCCAGATTTATTATCTGTAGATCACATGCATTGACTGTCCCCTTGTCAGGGTGGTCGGTGTCCTTATGACCCCAAACCTGTAGCCCCTGAGGGAGCCCTCCTGCAGCTACAGCAAACACCCCATCAGTCTCCTATGTCCTGCATGCAGCACAGAGGGTCTGGATGGCTGCATACAAGAGCCCACCCCAAACCTCCTTGCAAAGCAGCAGAGACTTTTGGGTAGGGCAGACCTAGGGCAATGTTAGCATCACTTAACCCAAGTAGGCAGGTTCAGATGAGGCAACCTGACACAATCTGTGTTTTACCTCTCTCTATGCCAAGAAAAAAGTGCAGCTGTTTGGGTTCCCATGGCATTTATTTTATACCTTTCATCCTAAGTGTTCTTTCATGTAATAAACAAATCACAAGTCTTGTTTTACATATCTTCGCACATGAAATCTCTTTCCAGTTCTTCTTATGCTTGTCTGAAAAGTGCCTAGCAACCTGCTGCATTAAACAAAAATTAAGTCAAGGTTGGGGTTCCTGTACCCAGAGAGGTTTTATAGAGCTTTCTTTGCGTAGCTTCTATTTCTGTCTGATTAAGCTATCTAATTCTCAGAGGTTAAGCTATCTAAACTGACTGGGTACTGAAGCATTTAAAATGTAAACGCACTGAGCTTTAATCACAGTCTGCAGACTACACCTCTCTCCATCTGTATATATGTGGGAGCTGTTTCCTTGCAATATCTTGATGTTACACCTGCATCTAGTAGCATCTCACATGCCACAATTAACCAGAGTGTGCTGGAGTGAAGGACAGTGTGTCCAGGTGCACAGAAGTGAAGCTAAACGTGCAGCTACAGCAGCTAAGTTGACCCCGTCTCCTCTCTGTGTCCTGCTGCCCTCACAGCATCTTCTGTGTCGGTACCCACACCACTGGCTTGGTAAGGAAACACTGCTGCCAGTATGAAAGTCAGGGAGGGGGACAAAGGCAAAGGCACAGCTCCCACAGTAATGCATTTCAGACAAGTGAGAGCTGCCAAGCTCTCCTCCCTCCCTCCCAGTACCCCACTGTGATATTCAGAAGTCCTTTGATTTTTACACTTGAGAAAAATCCTTACAGAGGGAGTATTTCCAGTCTGGCATGGTGTGCCCTGGGAAAAGAAGACACACTAGAGCTGTTCTGCAGCTCTGGCCCATAGGGGTTATCGGGGAAGAGTGCAGTGAGCCTGATGCAACCCTCCAAATCCCAGCTCTAGGCAGCCCAGGGACTTCCCAGGCCACAGGCGGCATCTGCAGCAGCAGCTCTAACAGGCCTCCATAGCCTGCTTTCCCATTAATTTGCCTAATTGCTTTTTGAACCAATGTATAGTTTCAGCACCTGAAGCATCCTATGGCAATGAGTTCCATCAATTAATTATGGTTGGGTGAAAAAAAGACTTCCTTCTCCATGCCTTAAAAAAATATCTACCTGATGATTTCATTTAACATCCCTTGGTTCTTGCCTTACAAGCAACTGCAGCCATTCCTCCTGCTGTTCATCACGTTGCAGACCTGTCGCAGCCCTGAGTCCTCCCTTTTCTAGGCTAAATCTGACATTCAGTCTCTTTTCATACAGATAGCATTGTGCATCTCTGATCATTCCTGTCATACATCTCTCTGCCTTTTCCCATTCAAGTACAGCCTGATTTTCAAGGGTGCCACACGCCCACAATCCCGAGGTTGCTCAGTAGGAACCAAAGGCACTGTGCCCTGCATCCTTTAAAAAATCATATTTGGTGCTGTGGGTTGTGCTTCAAACTGACTGCAGTCCTCTCAGCAGATGTCCTGGAGGCATTCATCACTAACCCTGTGGAGGGGTGGTAGCACCATGCCTGGCTCCCAGGGCTTCTGAAGAGATCAGCTCCAAAGTGCCAGCCACGGCCAGCTCTGGCATTTGCTTCTTGGTGCCTCTATCACTAAGCCCACAAAGAAGAGGCGACTGCCACAACATTTGTATTTGAGATCACAGGGACAATAGAGGTAATATGTTCATTGAGCAATTGTGTCACCTCAATGAAACATTTATAGGCGCTTGCAATAGAAATATTGCAGATAGGATGAAGGAATTACCTCAGACAGGATCAAATATGCAAAGCTAACTGTAGCTGTGGACTTCTCCCACAAGATAAACAAGTGGCTAAGGCCTCGAGGGAAACAGCAGGAAGGGGAATCCCAGCAAACTATTCTTGTGCCAGGTATTTTTTTGCAGGGCTTTAGTAGGAACTGTGTCTGGGACTCCCAGCATGGCCTTGTCCCTGCCTGCCTGCAGGAGCCCTCCCTGAGGACAGTGCTGCTGGATCCCCACTTCCCCAGAGCCACTCACCCCAAGCGCTGCACTCCCTGCACACATGGGTGGAGCAGGCTTGCACTTTGTGTCAGCAGTTGTTTGGAAACTGGACAGGACACAAATATAGGCAAAGGTTTTGAAAGGACGGGGGGATGTTTACAAGAGCCCGACACTTAAGATGACTTCCTCTTGCTCCTGAGATGCAGAGGTGATTCCAGTGTTCCATCCCCTCCAAGACAGCCACAAGGAAGAAAGACAAAATGTGGGGCAGAGAAAAAGCTATGGTTCAAAGCGCTATGCACACTTCTTTGCATCTCTTGGGATAACAACCCACCAGCTACTTCTCCAGGCACTACAACTCCCAGGGGGCTGCAGTGGGCCAGCTCAGAGATTCTTTGCCATCTCTTGGCATTTTACTAGCTCAGTGTATAATCCACTTTTCTTTAAGTACTCTGTTTTTCTTAAACAGCGTTGCTATTCCCTTCAAAACATAACTCTGTTTATCCAAAACAAGCAAGGGCTGGTATCACACCCTGCCAAATGGCAACTGTGTTGCTGCTGGGTGGCGCTTGACAGCGCTGAGCTACAGGTGACAACTCCTTTTTCCACTCAGTGAAACAGGTAAGGATATGCCCATCATAAACCACCACTTATCTGTTGAGGCAGAGGTTTTTTTCCTCTGGTTGCCAACATGGATTACAGTCTGAATCTTCCTTTTCTTTATCAAAAAGCATTTACAGACATTTCCACCATTTCTTCTCTGAAGTTATTCTGCAAAAGATGAGCAAAACAATTAAATCGTTGGTTTAACAGGAGTGAGACAGCTCTTCTTTTAAACAGGGGATTTTGATTGCACCCTGTTACTTCATCTCTTTAGAATATTCACTAGACAGAGTAATTTTCCTGTCTCTGAACAGTGCTAAGCTGTCAGACTCCTTTTCTCTGAGCAAAAGGTAGTGCAGCATCTTCTCCCTACATGCTTTTTTTTTGGAAAATAGAAAAGGAGAAAGAAAAACAGCCCCACTTCCCCAGTGGTCACTTTGAGGCAAGAAGGAAACCGTGTCTGATCATGTAAAGCCCCAGCATCCAGGAATCCCTCCTAGCGGATCACCAACCCCACCTGTGAGAATAGTACCAGGAGGCTCATTTAACAGCTAAAATAACCCACCCTGCAAACATTCCTCCATTTAGTTTTAAACAGCAGTGGGGGCTGAAATTCAGCCTCAAACAGGATGGGGGCTTGTAGAGGGTGAGGGATTGGGGCAGGGCAAAAAGAGATTACCCAGAGCCCTCCCTTGCAACCCACACAGACACTGCCCATGTTGTTTGGTTAATTGGGGAAACAATGTCCTCTTTCAGGGGCTGCAGGTGGCTCGGGGCATTGCAGAAAAGGGACATTATAGCTTTCTGTGATAGTGTGGTTGAAAGGTTTGGAGCCTATGTACAAAAAAGCCTTTGCTGAGGGTATTGCTGCTGCATCAAGTATCAATGAAAGCTGCATCTCTGCTGTTATGAATCCAATCACCACAGCAAATGAATGGGAAGCATTACAAGTAGCAAAATAGTATTTCAAGCTGCAATGAACAGCACCCAATTCATCAGTGAATAGCAGGCTTGGGTCAGTGGAAGAATAGCCCTGATTGAAAGAAATATGGAAGAGCCTTGAGCAGTCTGCAGGAGCAGATGTGTGAAAGAAGTAACCAAATCTACAGGCACTTCTGAGGTCTCATGTATAGCCAAACTCTGAGCCAGGCAGTCTGCCTGGGCGTAGGGTCTGCAGCTCCCCACGTGAACCACTTTACAGGGCCTTTAACATCCACCACTCCCTTGTCTTTGGAAATAAGCTTCTCTAGAGAAGAAAAACAACCTGTATGTGCAACAGCATTTTATCTCTGCAATTTACCTCCAAATGTCATGGTCAATCTTTCAGAAGCCAAACTGGCATGAAAAACATGAAGGCATTACCAGCATTTTTACAGTTAGGCAAAGTAAGGGCATGTAGTAAAGCCAGAAGTAGAACTTGGATGTCCCAGTTTCCCATCCCTAATCCTAACCATGCTGCTCCACCAGTCCCTGCTCATTTCTAGGATGCTGCAGTGATGGGGGCTGCAAAACCCAAAAGCCAGCCCTGCTTTTTTCTCAACACTGCAGCAGGACAGCCCAGCTCAGGCTGTTATTGGTGGGTGCCAGGGATCCCTTGTAGGACTGAACACCTGCTTGCCAGCAGCCTCAGCCCAACCTTCCCCCTTGCCAGGGCTCAGCAGGCCCTGTGCAGTCTTTTCCTAGGTGAGTGGGATAAACTTGCTGCTGGTGAGACCCTGCTGATGGCACCCTGCCCACATCTACTGCAAACTAAAGGGAGGCCTGAAAGGCCATGTTCTTGGCGGGGAGTTAATAGGGACTTGGGCTCCTGGCCCAATGGCTGCTAGTTCCTGACCTGCTGGAATGCTGTGGGGCTGAACTAATGCCAGGACATGTCCCTCCAGTTTTGCACTGCTTTGGTGTGCACACTGGACTTTTACCCAGAGATTGCTCTGGCTGACCTCTCTGTGGCAGATGCTGTCTTCAAAGAGCGGAGACACAGTCATAGCAAGACAGCTGATAAGGTTTGATGGCTCTTTATTTAGGGGAAATCCTCCTAATGATTGCCCAGGGCAAATAAGGCTCAGAGGTTTGAATTCCCAGAGGAGGCATTGATGCACCAGATCAAAGCCTGCTTCCCAGCTGTCACCACAGAGGCATCACCTCCAGCTATAACAGGAGGTTATAAAAACAAGGTCTCTCTCTGACATATCCCAGACTGCTCAAAGAAACTGCCTCCAAAGAGAGGAAGGTGAGAGAGACCCGGCTGTAAGTGCTCTGTGGACTTTGGGTGCAAGGGGCAGGCTCCCAAAAATACTGTGATGGGGGTTCCAGCCCCAGGGATACACCAGAGCCGTGCAGGAGCTGGGCAGGGCAGTGTGTGTTGCTGGCCTCTGCCTGTTTCTTGCCTTACCTCCTGTAGGCAGGGATGCATCTGTTTCCTTCATTAGTATACTCTCACATAAGGGAACTTAAATCCAGAGCACTGTGAGAGTTTTTTTGAGTTTTTAGAAGCTCCAAGAGATAGTTTTTAAACCCATGGGGGCATGGATGATTTCTCTCAGGTGGAGGCTTTCCAAAAAGCCCTGTCACTGCTGATACCTCATAAGGAGCCTGACTCCAAGTGGGCACAGGCTACATCAGCCCGCTTGTTGTAACAGACAGGATTGTCTTCCAGGGTACTGTGTGTTCTCACGATGGTGGCTGCCTCTTGGGAATGGGTTGCTGGTGCTGCTGGCACAAATCATGCCAGCCTGGTGTCAGGAACAGCTGGCAGCCCTGTGGAAAACTTGCCTAGTGCAGAAAAGGCCAAAGAGTTGTGTTAGTTGACACTGCTTTAATTTAATTTATATCACATTTTACAGCTGTTGAAGTTACAACTCCTTCAAGGTACTTCAACATGAAAGACAGCAAGGTCCCTGCCTGGGAGACCTTACAGTCTAGTACAGACAGGTAAACATAACAAGTAGAAACATTAAACTTCAGGTAGGGAGTGGGGACAGGTTGAGGGAGTATGTACAGAAATTATCTTTGGCACATCAAAGAGCTGGAAGAAGTCCATCAGAGGAACCTTTAGGCTATTTATGTATTTCAGGTAGCAAGATAAAATCATGAATAATTAGTTCCTGCAACCTCTTTGCAGAACCAGGACTGAAGCAAGGCTTTTAGAGACACTTCCCTGCAAATGTATGGTTTATGGAAGGAGAACACTGAATCCTCCCCAGATTTGTTTTAGGTTGCTCTCTTTTAACCAGTAACAGGCAGCACAAGCACACCAGCATCCTTCCAGGTGTTGGTCTCTGCCTGTGGCTATATGATCACATTGTTTATTAGCCTAGCAACATCCTTACCATCTTTCTTTTTTTCTTGCTTTTCACCACAAACTGCATTTTCTGAACTTCCAAGCTACCTACCTCCCCAAATCACCCTATTTCAAAGCCAAAGCTCCTACTCTTTAACCCTGCCCTCCCTCACCATATACAACCCACGTTGTCTTCACTGAATCATTGCTGAAAGAAGGAAGTTACACATCAAAGAGTGGAACAACCAGACCCAGCTTCAAAAGAGCTCACTGTCACCTCAGATCCTGCAGCCTGACAGTCAACACAGGGGCCACCCCACCAGTGTCCGCCTGCACAGCTTCTCTGGACAGGGACTCAGACCCTTCCCTTATAGGCTTTCAAAATTCAAAAATATTGCAGAAACCAAGCTTTCCTGGCTGGAGCACAAAGGCAGATAAGCCATTTGTGCTGCAATGTCAGGCAGTGGGAGACTCAGACCTCCAAGCACCAGAGACAGCTTGGGCACAAATCAGGAGGTATTTCTAGTTTTATTCTCATTTGTTCGGGCTCCCTTGAGCAGACACAAGACATGAGCTCATTCCATTTCTATGCAAAAATCACCCAAAAACCTATAAACATATGTAGCAGCACTGTAGCTGTTCCACTGCCAAACAGATCCAGGCAAGACATTTGATCAAATCAGAGAGGAAACCGTGGGTCCAGAGCTGGAGATCCATTTCACCAGGCTGATGCAGGTCTGCCAGCCAAAGCCCCATAGCCATGGTGTGGAGTGCAGGAACAGAAAAAAGGCAGCTCCTGCCCACCCTGCAGCTCTGCAGCTCCCAAGTCCTGTGCTGTCTCTCTCCCACTGCTAGCCCCAGCACCACAGCAAAGAGCTGAGGGGAAAAAAGTGTTAACTATTTTTTTTTAGAGGTGTTAAAAAAAAAAAAGTGGTAAAAAAGAAAGTGTTTTTAAAAAGTGTTAACCAACTGAAAAACGACCTGGTGAAAAGCATTGTTTCTCAGACAGAGAAATCCAGCTCATCCCCTAACAGCTCCTGTGAGTGACTTGTTGGTTCCATTCTTAAGCAGCCCCAGGGCAACTAAGTTAAAACTCTTCTACTTAGTGGCAAATAATTGCAAGTGATTTCCACCGTTTGAGTTTCTTTCTCTTCCTGTTGGTTTTCTCTTGCCCAGTTTATTGGTAGCCACCTCAGTTGTGGTTGCCATGAGTCAAGGAGCTTGGTGGCATTATGGTATTTTTGGCTGGAGAAGGCTCTTCCCAGATAACTCTGCTTCCCCACAGCCTGACCTCAGGGCACACAGAGACACGGAGGCAGAGCCATGCAACCCAACAGAATCCAGCCACGACAAGGCTGGGGTGGTGAAGGGGCAGACAGGGCATTTGCCTTTGCATGGCTGGGGGCACACAGGGCTACTGGAAGGTTGCCTCTGCCTTAGCTGCCTGATAAACTCTGAGATAACTGTCAAATTTCTTTTTCCCTCCTTTCTCCACTTGTGCTTCCTTCAGTCAGGACTGCCAGAGACCTGCTCTCCTGGACCAGCTAGATAGGACCTCCCTGTCCTTGCAGCTGTCCTGACAGCTCTCCTCACCATGGTACCACTCACCAGTTACACAAGCCAGGATACCTCTCCCTCATCATTCCTTCCCCTCGCCTACAGCAAACACCCCCCTGTTTCCCTTCTGTTTTGGCGACTTATCGAACTGCTGTGGCAAAGCAGAGGCAGATCTCCAACACCTCCTCCTCAGGCATGTGGATAACAGAGACAGGAGCAGGGATAGGGCACAGCCTCCTCAGCCCCTGCGAGCAGCTGCTGCTGTCTACAGAGGCCATACAGATTACCAGACACAAAGTACTCCACAGTGTATCTCACAAGGAGTTACAAAAGGCTCTTAAGTTACCAAATGTTCTCTTTCCCTCTTATTTGGCAGTGGACACTGTAAATCCATGGTACACTCTAGACTGCAGCTCTCTGAGGTTGGGGTCATCTGCTTGCCCTGCTGGGCATAGAGCCCAGTGCTTTATGCACAGCCATCCTCATCCCTTCCAGGCTCCTCTGATAATTAAAAAAAAAGAATTTAAAAGCACCATAGAAGTGAGAGGAATCACCAGCCTCTTAAAGACAAAGTAAACAATCAGAGAGAAAAAAAAGTGTGTAAGTGGGTTGGCCAAGAGAAAAGGATGTTTGTTGCACAAACAAAGTGAGTAGGAGCAAGACTTTCCAGCTTGACTGGTGAAGAGATCTGTAAATCAAGACTGGAGCTCCTAGCCACGTATATGAATCAATTAAAACACTCAATGAATCATTTATTTTCAACATACGCAATCAGAAACAATGGTTTGATGTTCAATTGATTTCTCATTTGTCTTGCTCCCCTGAGTAATGATGAACAACTCACCACTTACATGGTGCATGCCTCAACCCGACTGCTCCTGGAGCAGCTTCTTCTTCAAGGAATCACACTGGGCACCTGCTGACATTTCACACCTCTTGGTCACTACCTGCTGATGCCTTTGGCTCTGCTTGTCTCACTCATCTCTTCCCACCATGTTCCTCCTTCTTTCTCTCTTAAAAAAAAAATTAAATAGCAAAGCTTTGTTTCCAACATTTGGCAGTAGAGCCAGATTCTTCACTAGGAAGCATCAGAATTCTACTTCTCAAAAGCTCAGAATATCAAAAAACTGCCAGAAAAGCAGCATAGGTCTGTGATGTAAAACAGTCTAAAGAAAGGAGGGAGTCTTGAGTATATTTTCTATTAAATACCATATCCACACGCATTTCCTTCATCCAAAGTGCCTTTTGATTCAGTAGTTTGTGTAGACCTGTGCCTCATATTCTAGATGCCTCATGGTACATTTCACTAGTTAGACACAGGCACATCCCAAAAGGAAGCTCTCGGTTCCCAGGGTGGGCTATACTGTAGTCTCAAGCAATTAAGGCATCATCTGGCAGTGAGTCCTGCAGTCACACAGTTAACTGTAGGGCGTGCCATTCACACAGCCCCAGCTGGCCATCCTGAAACAAGACAGCTTGGCTCTGGCTGCTGACTATTCCTAGCGGATACAAGGTGCCTCGGGGGCTGGGCCAAGAGGAGCACAAGCATAATCCGATTATGACAAATAAACTGATAGAAGACAGGGGAGAAAAGAAATATTTGGGGCACACTGAGCTTTCTCATCCATGAAAACAAGGTTCCTGCATCCAGCTTGCAGAGCTGAGCATGAGCACTGATTTGAGGGCACTGGGAATAAGTTTCCTGGAGGTCCAAGGCCCCCACTGTGCTCACCCATGTGCTCCTCTGTGGGGAGGGTGGACGGCGGAGGTGGGAGCTACACTGCCTCCTACACCTGGCAGGCGTCAGCTTGGTCACTGCTGAATATCAGGGTTATACACAGTGGGCTTCACCTCTGTCTGCCTACACTCACCCTGGAGCATCCCCTAACCCAAGGGATTTGCTCCCTGGCATGAGGTTCTGGGGCTCCTTTTCCTCTCCAGCAATCCAGGCAACTGACCAAGAGATCTTGCTTCTTTGTCTTTCCCCAGCCCTGTGTAGCTCTTCAAAAATCATTTTTGGCCATATTTGTGCATAAAGCAGGGCTGAGAGAGCTGCAGGATCATAAGCAATTTGTTTCCTCTGTGCTCAGAACATTTCCAAACACTTTGGCTTTTCAGCCACTTCAGAAGAGAACATCTCAAACCACCCCCCTTCCATTTATAGCCACAATTCAAAGATTTTAGCTCCTTTACCCACCTTCTCATCTCCAAAGCTTTCAGAGAGCAGGGACCATCTCAGGGAACCAGCTGCCAGTGTCGCCCTTCCAGCCCCCACAGGAGTGAGATGTGGAAGGCAGCAACTACCCTGTACCCCTTCTCATGCACACACGCTCTGACTTTTTAAAGAAAAATATCAGCATTTTCAAGATTACCCAACATGCTGCAGGGAAAGCTGTTGAGACACCTCTTCCAAAGTGTGAGCCTTGTGTCATTTGCTGCACTTGGGCAGCACCACGCACGCTGCAGTTATGACTCAAAAGAGCGAGCACAGCAGCTAACGAAAGTCTTTTCAAAAGGCTCCAGATGCACCTCCATGGAGCAGACACGTTCAGAGTTCACCAAGCCTGAATTTGATGTTAGCTGCCTGATGTCATCACAATTGCAGCTCACTTCCTTAAAATCCTGCAAGCCAGAACAGAGAGCTGGTATTCACAGAGGCTGTGCAAATCATGCCCTTGGTGCTCCAGCTCTGGCTTGGGCCAAGCTCATGCTTTGCACCCTTCCCCAGCAAAGTAACTCTCCTGGGAAATGTAAAGAGCTCTTTACCTGATAGCTTCCATCTTGCCTACGAAATCATTAGAGAGCTTCCCAGGTCATGCAGTGCATCCCCCAGGCTTCTTTGTTCTGGTGTAGCAGCTCATCCCTTTTTCCAGCTAAGCAATCAGACTGCTGTGAGGTCAACAAATGTTGAAACCAGAAGCTGAACAGAAGAGGAAAACATAGCAGGTCAATTTTCACAAGTATTTCAGCTGTGGTGCTTGATACCATTGGACCAACCCGCTGCTGAGAACCACCACATTTATCCTCAGCTGAGATTTTCACAAGGCTTTTCCGTGACACAAGACAACATCAGGCCCGGGGAAGGGAAAATTAATGGATGTGAGCTGGGTGGTGCTGTTTGATGGTCGACACTGAGGGAGTCCCTGCTGGGATCATTTTCTTCAGCCCTATCAGTGCTTACCCCAATGATTTCATTATCTAACCCGTGCTGTTACCTGTGGTTAGCCACCAACATACACCTAACAGAGTCAAGGAATGGAAAGCAGCTGCCAAAATATTACTTTGGGGATTGTCAGCACTATCCAATTAGCACCAACACGTGGGCATGCCTTGCCCAGGAAGAGGGATGATGGCCAACACTCACAGTTCAAGGAGCAAATATGTGCAGGAGTTGAGCCCTGCTGACTGCTCCTTGCTGCAGCCCACTGGCTTCCCACACATGCTTTGGATCCAGCAGATGTGGCACCTTGAAACCCCAGGGATCTCTGGAAATAAATTTCCTCCACTTTCTCCTGAAATCTGAACTCTAGCTGACAGCAATAGAAGCAAGAAGCAGCTTTGAGCGGCCTCATTGTCATAGATGCAAATTCCAACTTCATCAAATCCACCCCCCAACCTTTCTTAACAAAAAAAAAAAAAAAGAGTTGATTTTAAATTTTTGTAAAATTATCAGCCTTTTACAATTTCAAGATTATATAAAAAACTTTACCAGTTTTCTGCATTGGTTTTGATTTTAGAAGTCCATGTATTTAAAATAACTAGCACTTTTCATAGCATTTAAAGATTTGTCTTACAGAAGGAGCAAAGGGTTATTATCTTTTATATTTGAAATCAGAAAAGACCATTTGATTCCTTCAGAAATCAGCAATTTCTAAGAAATAACAACAAATCCAATTGAAATGGAAAACTGCCACAAATTAATTTTTAGAAGAGGGAAAAGCTCTTTATTTCAGCTACAGCAAACTTGAGTAAATCCTTCAGCTGGGTTTGGCAAGTGAGTTTGATCTGGTATCACAGTAACTCAGCTCCATGGGCTGGACACAGTGTGCAAAGATTACATCATCAGACTTCACGTTGTGATCACTTGGAACAGGCAATACCCCTTAGAGAATCAAAAAAGGAGACAAAAACAGTCAATGCAAAGAGAATTGCTTAAAGCTAAGTCCTTTGTAGACCCCGTACCATATCATTCCTTCTTGCCTTACAAGTTTTGTTATGAAAGTCACCTCAAATTAATTCTTTGTATATTGCAGTACCTTCCTTCCTTCCTTCCCTGTGAGAAAGATCTTTGCCCTGTTTGGTCCTGTAGCACTGAATCACATGCCTGATTAGGTCACCTGAAAGCTCTTTGCTGGGATGCCATGTTCCTGGCTCCGGGAGCAGAATTCCACGTGACTTTATCCTTACTCCACTCAGCAGGCAATGAGATCATCCTTCTGGTGGCCCAGGAATTGTTGCAAGTCCTCTCAGGCTGCAGTGATTCATGGGGAGGCTGCTGGAGGTGGCTTTGGTGGAGCATGGCACCCGTGACTCACCGCAGCGCTGGATAAACACCCGCGCTGGCAGGGCGCCGGCTGCAGCAGGGCTGGTCCCTAACAGCACTCGTGGAGTCCTTCGTCCCTCCGCCCCACTGCAGCTCCAGAGGGTGCAGCTCCTCTGGTTGCCATAGCACAGGACTTTGCAACAACATCAATAAAGGAGAACGACCTGAGATGAGGCCACCTGTTTCATAGTCACCTTGAGGCACTGCAGCAAACGTGTTGTGCTCAACTGTGAGACGTTTCATTTCCATAGCACGGGGAGCAGGAGTGATCAGGGAGCAGCACAGCTCAGATCTGCTCAAAAAAAAAAAAAAAAAAAAAAAGTAAAAAGATTGGGAGGAAAAGGAAAAGAAAGGGAAAAAAGAGTCTTCTCTTCCTAAATGCACCCTTGAAATAAATAGTCAACAGTCAAAAAATGGTCAGTTGAGAAGCAAGTGGCATAGCTGCCATTTAATGTGTAGGATAGCTCAAGGTTTCTCATCAGCTTTAGTGGAAGGGAAGGAGGGAAGGAAACCAGGAAAGAGGGGACAGAGTCAGAGTTCCCTTTTTAAAGGATGTCAGTAAATGACTCATTAGACGTTATCACTGTCTCCTTAATTACGGAATGCTCAACATAGTCCCAAGGGGAAGGGAGAGAGGTTTACTGAAAAATACATATTCATTGCTTAGGGACAGGAGGATCAGGCCAAAGAGCAGAAGACAACAGAGGGGAAAGTCATAGGGTTTATCAGCATCCACATTGTCCCCATCAGGGACAAAGAAACAGCAAGTACAACAGGGCCGGCCAAAGACAGCCCTGATGATTTCCAGAAGCGTGGGGACTCTAACTGGCCAGATAATGGATGCCTGGTTAAATAACCTTTTAAACACAACTATCCTGTATTTCTGAAACAAGTTCCTTTTGTTAGGCACATTTGTAGTGTAACAGAGACTGAGCTTGGGTTACCTAGAGTGGTTTTGGGAAACCACTGCAGGAAACACAGATCCAACCTCCCAGAGCTTCCACTTAACTTTGCTGTCAAACTTAACTCTGCTAAACAGGTTTCTAAATGGCTCCTGTGGGTCTCCCCAAGGCCAGCAGGCAGGCAGTACGCTGCCAGCCAGAGCTGCTGTCCCATGGCAGCCAATGGCTGCATGGAGCTGAGGGGGACCCCTCAGCCCAAGGCCAAGAGCCAGCAACAATGCCCCAGCAACAATGCCCCCAGTGCCAAAAGCCACCATAGCCTGCTGAGAACAAGGTTCCTCATCCCAGCTTGGCAGCAGAAGCACACTGGGACTCCATCTCCCAAGTATTTCCACACCCCACACTGTCCCTGGAGCACGGGCTGGCCCCAGAGTCGCTGTGGACCTTCAGTGGGGAAAATCACAACTCTTTCCTGCAAAGGCTTAATCAAGCAGAAATATGATAATAAGAGCTTGCCAGTTTGGCACATAACATTGTAACAGATCCAGTTACCAGCAATTAGACACTCCACCCCGATTAATTTGTGCTAGAAATCCTATGACAGTTTTAAACAGAGAGCGTGATTATGTGTTCAAACTATTTACCAAAGGTTGGGGTGATTTCTCTGTCATTTAAAATGTTGTATATTAAGGCTGGACATTTTATTCAGAGATATTTACTGTACTTTCAATGAGACTTATTCAGAGAAGTACTTTCATTAAACAAGAGTTTAAACTCAATCATACAATGGACCTCTGTGATTAGTCATGGACCCCACTGCCAATTCATGCTGAATTTTTAAGCTACACATTCTTGCAAATCTCTGCTTTATGGTCTTTTTTAATGTTGTTGGTTGCTTCTACAATTAGAAAACGTCTCCTGCTGTATTTCCATATGCCCTTCACCCATGGGTTGCTTATGCTGCATTTCACATTATTTCAGACACTGTCTTTGTGCAGGGCTGGGGACACCACAACCTCTGGGACCCCATGGCCACAGGGCTGTGCCCAGGGGCCTTGCTCCTCTGCTTGTTGCACAGATGAGGAACAGACCAGGATTTCAGGGATATTCCTCACAACTGTTTAAAGAGCTCCCCTTGCTAACACCCCACCCACAACCTCTGTGCCATATCTTCAGTTGGCAACTCATCTGTAAATTGTCTTGCAGGGTCTGATTTGGTGGTTATATTGTTTAGTAGATCCAAGTAGTCAGTGAAAATTGGTTACATCCCTACTGCAAGGTACACACAGATAGGGCAGGGGTTAAGATTTGGTTTGTGCAATTCATATTCTCCCTACTGCCATCTCATTTGCTGCCTTACTCAATATGAGGTCCTTCAGAGTGTGAATTCTGATCTGGGACCATCTCCCCTGGGGTATGAACCAGTCTCATATTTTGCAGAGGCCACTAAAAGGAGGAGCTGCTAGATGATCCAGCCCATGCTCTGTCCAGTTGAGTTTTAAGTCTCTGGCAACAGATTGCATCAAATCCCTCACAGTAACTCAGGCAGTACTTTGCAGCAATGCAAAAATACTTGCTAGATTTCTAGGCTTCCTGGTTAGCTGCTGTTTTCTGTACTCCATATGAGTATTTGTACTACCTGGTATGACCACAGCAGCTCTACTATAAGTGTGAGGGCGCTGGTTTCCTTCATAAACAAGCATCAGAAGCATCACATTTTTGAGGAGACTTGCTGCTTAACAGTGCATGCATAAGAGGCATCCCATCCTGCAGGACACAAGTTAGTCATTGGGAACACTTACTGTAACTTACTATTCTATTTGGTCCTTCATTCCTTTAAGAAGAGGGTAAGCAAACCTCTGCCAGGAAAGGTTGAGCTGTTGAGCTCACAAGGGTCATTCCTCAGTTTCCCACAGATTGATTTTGGAGCTGTCAGCACCTGTCCACATTCATCTGTGCTCAGGTTAACACTGCTGGACCAATCCTCAGCCTGGCTAGTGAGCATCTCTCACCTCTCCTGCTCTTTCTTCATCCAAACTGCAAATGTCCACTGTTCCCACAAGCCTTTGCAATTTCCAGTGTTCTTTTTTGACCTCTGGTGTCCCTTAAGCCACAAACTTCTTTCTTTCTTGCATTCAGTAGGTTGTCTGCTGCTTTTGAGTTTTCTCTCACATTTCTTGCCAAGCTCCTGTCTTTTACTTGCTTTACTGACTTCACATCACCATCAGCCACCTCAGACTGGCTAGCATTAAAAATTGCATTAAATATATTCCCAGCTTTCAAGCCATAGCCTACAGAAGACCAGCATTTTCCTTAGGGTTTTCCCATCTTCAGAACACTTATTTCAGTAGCAAAATCCTATTCCTCCCTCTTATAACTACTTTGTGCTAAGAACAACGCCCTATGGCCCTCAGCAAAGTGACCTATGTGTGAAGGTAGCTCTTCTTGGAGCAGGAGGCTGGGCTGGGTGACCTCTGCAGATGCCTTCTCAGCTGAATTATTCAATTGCTTAGGCTATAACCTCCTGGGAGGAAAGACTATCTTCAACAGGATTCTGTTCTTTTTAGAAAGAACACATGTGAGCACCAAGTACTTGCAGCAATAAGCAGTGCTTATGGTATGAATATAGTATGTATGTGTTCCAAGTGCTCTCCCTTTCCTGTAGTGATTAGTTACTTTCAGCAGAAGGAAAATTGAGTATACATTCTTCAAGAGCTATCTTTGGCCTTTCATGTGCTCTTATAAAAAGGTTGTTGCCTTTACCCTATCAGAAAAACCCAAAATATCCTGGAGGCTCAGTCCATACCATGAAAAGCTATGTGCAAATTTAAGAAACGGTAATACAATTATTTTGCTCTGGTGCACAGGGAAGCAGCACCAGATGTGACAGCACAAATGTATTTGCTTTCAGTACCAAGACTATGGGTGGGGTTAGAAATCACTTCACCAAATGGCTTTTGAAGCTGTCGTCGACAGTCTTTCATTAGGGCTTTTTAGACACCGCAGAGCTAAATTAGTCACACCTTTATTTGAGCAGACTTTCCTCACCCACCTCTGCAAAATCACCCCATGTGCTCAGATTCTCAGCTCCCTCATAAGCTGCTCGGCGTAGGGGGTGAGCGACGTTCACACGGAAAAGAGGCAAAGATGCACTTCTCAGTAATGGCCTCCCCCAGCGCCTCGCTTGCAGTAACAAGGCAAAGCTGCAAAATACAGACATGCAAGCCTTAAAAGCCTGAGTTCATTTTGTTCCTCTATTCCCACACCTTAGGAAGCTGGCAGCAAAAGGTCTCAGTTTGCAGATTTTGCAGACAGACGTTGAGACGGACTCACCTTGGCAGAAGGAAGAAAGGGATGGAGCAAAACATCCATCCAGAAACGGAGAGAAAGCAGGATGAAGCAAATGGAAGAGTAGTACAGAAAGCCTGCCACGTGAAAATAAGATTAAGAGAGGGATGAGTTATTAACGATGATGGAAAATTTAAGAGGAAGATGGAAGATTATAACAGAGGAAACAGAAGTGGGAGGAAGCAGTCATGGGACATATAGGGGTAAATACAGCTGTAAAAGGGTGGGGAAAAAATCAAAACCACATTTACACCCATTTTTCTTCCTAACAACAGGGATTAAAGATTTGCATAGGGAATACGTCTGAATCAGTTTAAAATGCTGCGTGAGAAACATCAGAAACCAAAACATGAAGTTAGCAACGTGTCCTATTTTCAGCCCCAGAACTCAAGTGACTCCAGCAGTTCTCAGGCAATTGCTTTCTGCAGCAATTCAGTGGAGTCAGGCACAGGGAAGTCCTGGTTTCTCCTGGAGACTGTGGTTTAAACCTAGAGTTGCCAGAAAAAGCAGACAGAAAGGGACCTGTACTGGTTCTGAACACTTGTCTCCACTTGTGCCTGTTTGTTCTTGTCACTTTCTTCCTTCTGCACTTTTCCCTACGAAGCACACCAGTTACTGGGCTTCAGTAATTCATAACACCAACTGAGCACATATCCACCTTAGATATATACTTAGTTCCTTCCCACAACTTGTGCTAGCCCACCTGAAAGATGCAAAATATTACTCTTTGAAGAGACTAACAAAAGTGCACTTAGAGAGTCAATGAATCTGTTTCCCCAAACCTACAGAAAAGGACCATGAGGAGCAAGCACCAGAGAAGTGAAGGTGATAGTAGCTTTGTATCCCTCAGCCCTGTTTTACTGTTCTCTCTTGAAAGTCACCTTTTTACTTCTAATGACAAAGAAACTGAAAAATAAAGGGAAATAAAATGAATTGTAAACAATTATTTAGAAGTGGAATCAAGTATTTTCTAGCCAGCTCCTCTTGGGTACCCAAATGAACATTGTCTGGGTTCAGTTGCTAGGGTTTGTTTTCAGAGAAGAGGAAACAATCACTGGGATGTACTCTGGAGCTAAACAGAGTTCTTGCTTTTATGCTCATTTTGCTGCTGGATCACTGCAGCCACTGAAAATACCTGCTGCCCCTGTGCAGCAGAGAGTTATTTGAAGCTAACAGCTCTATTTATGAGTCAAAGTCCTATTGTTTAAAAAGACAAAAACCAAAGTAGGTAGAGTTTATATCTTTGCTCCACTTGACCCATGAGGAGGCATCAAAGTTTCTTGCTTTTTTTCCACTCCTGTTCCCAACAAGTAAGGATAGAATAGGACAAACAAGGAGCTATTGTTCAGACCTGATCAAAAGCAGAAGAGGCACATCTCTGTTCAAAGGGAGTCTGTCTGCTTCAGATGGTGTGAACGGTCTCAGAAACTCATGTAACTCTCTCCCCTCCATGTACACAAGGCCACCCTTGCTGAGCATTTGCTCTGCCACTGCCAACCTCACCCTGAACAACAGCACTAAAGTAAACTTGCTCATATCTCCAGTGCTTCCATGCTGAAACTCAGGACATCAGCAGCTGCAGATTGAGGATTTTTGTTTTCTTTTTTTTAAATCAGAGCAAGTTGCCAGCTGACACAACCAATGCCTATCCTGCAACCTCAGCCTTCAGGCTGAGAAGGCATGGAAACCAATTGTATGGCAAGGAACAACCACTGGCTTGAAACAACCTTCTCTGAGTGGAAGTATTTGATGCTGATGGTGCCAATCACACACCTTGCAGCAAGTACCTTCATATATTCCTTTGCCTCAGTGTCACTTTCTTTTAGGCTTGCACAGATACTTCTTCAGCTGCCAGCTTTAAAAGCATACAAGATCTCCAGAATGCATCTTTCAACCCGGGGAACGCAACAGAGTTTTTAATATCAGCTTGCAAGTAATAAAAAAGTAACGTATTTTTGGCTATTTAGATAGTGACGTGGCTAGAACAAACTCTTTTGTTTCCAGCAGCTGTTAACAATACCTGTAGGGAGCTGTTCCCAAGGCAGTTATCTCTGGCGCTAGCAGCAGGAGGATGTAAACAGCATGTATCAAGTTAATGGAAAACATTGTGCAGCCAAATCTGAAAGGAGCAGTGTTTAGCTGGGCCTCTCTCACAGGGATTACGTTCTCACATGCAGCAGCAGGCAGGCCCTGCCGGGGTGGGCAGCGGGGCTCTGGGCAGGGCTGGCCGAGCAGCGCGGCCGAGCCGCAGGCACCGAGCCCGGGAGGATGTGCAGTGACAGCCCCGGGCTGGGAGCTCGGGGTCAGTGCCCAGGGAACATCCCCAGCACTGAGCTGGCTCGGGAAGGGTTAGGCAGGAGCCAGCGTGTGGCTGTCTGCATCCATCCACTCAGACAGACCCTAAGATTAGAAAGATACTGTTAGGCAGGAGCCAGCGTGTGGCTGTCTGCATCCATCCACTCAGACCCTAAGATTAGAAAGATACCGAAGGGTTATTTTGAATGACATAGTCCAGGCTTGTACACTGTGGGAGGTGTGATGGGAACCCTTTCTGTCTTTCTTGATAATTTAATGAGCTGTTGTAATGAGGGATCCACCGAGCCCCTCATTTGTATGCAGTTCCCACATGAGATGTGAATATTAAATTCCTCCAAGTATGAATCAGCACCTCTTACTCCCACAGCTTCCCTCTATCTCTCAATCTTCACCAGCTCCACAGCTCCAGATTACCCTCATGGTCCCCTGGGCTCCCCCACTTCACTTCACTACTGCCACCACAGTAGTGACCAGAGGAAATTGATGGACCCAGGTCACAGTCAGAAGCATCAGCACTCAGTAGATCCAAGCAGGAGACAAGGTCTCGGTCCTTTTCTGAAAGCCAACTGCAACCAGGTGAGTGCCATGCCCTGGTAGCCTTTGGGAAAATTGTATGGCATGGGAAATTTAACCTACAGGGCATTGCTGTCTCTGACACCTGGTAGTTTAAATAATGAATTGGTAATTATAAACCCTTTTGACATAAAAATGAAGTTTAAAAAAACAAACTTTTGAGACACACCTTTTTATGGTGAAGGGCTTTCCCACGTAGATTCCACCAGCAGCCGTCACTCAGCGCTGGCAGACAGCAGGTGCTTGCCACTCCAAACGGGGAGAGACACTCACCAAACTAGAAAAGTCAGGGGCTAAACAAGTTTGCAAAAAGCAGCAATTCCAGTCCAGAAATGATTTCCATAGCAGAGAAGAGGAAGTGTTCCCTGAGGACAAAGAGGCTGGCTGGATTTAGCTTTTTTTTTCCTGCTGAATAGATGTTCTTTCATATGCAATAAAGAAGGAAAAATAATGGGAGAATGGGACAAAACTGAAAAATTCACAATTGCAGTGCAAAAGTCACCACATGCTCCTGCAAAACAGGCTGTTCTGTATTTCCACAGTCCTGGGAGTTGTAGACCAGAATTTCTCAATAAAGTGTGCTAAGCTCAAAGGCATGAAGATAGCGACAGATCCAGACTTGTTAGTGCCATGAACATTTGTCTTGGCCACAACATACAGTGTGTACATGAAGTGCTGCATCTACCATCTAATGCCTCCGATGTTATACCCAAACCTGTGCAGAAAGTCCCAGCCCAGAAATGTTCAGAAACTGCAGTTCAACTGCATGTGTCGATATAAAAACAAATCCAGGATTTCAAATACCACGATTTCTGCTGTAGAGTCCTTCCCACAGTCACCCACCCAGAGTCAGTTGCCTGAGATCTCCAGGACCAAAGCCAAGAGTGTAACAGAAAGGAGAAAGTACAAACCTCATACCCAGTAAATGGGAACTTTATTAAACTACCAAGTTACTCCGAAATGTATAAATGTTCCATTAAATACAGTCGGTTTTCTTTTACACGGATTTATAGAAATTTATTTACATGTTCCAAACACATTTAAATTACTTTCCAAGCTTGCTACCAATAAAATTTGTTGGTTTCTTAAAAAAAAAAAAAAAAAAAAAAAAAAAGAAAATAAGAGGAAAAATGTCAATCATCTGCTCTTGCAGATGTGCATACATCCACACAGATACAAATAAGAAGGGAGATGCTTTTGTATCTAACCCAAATGGAGGCAGTATCCAAAAAGTTTATCCAAAAAGCAAAATATTTGCCCTCACAGAAAAATGGGCTCTATAAATTCTCCCTGTGGGACAGACTCAAACAAGAAGCCCTGTGCAATACTTTATGGTGTTTGGGTATGATGTCTGCATCAAGACTGGCTGGTATGTGGGAGGAGCCAAAGGCCCCTTGCCAGGTTCAAACCTCAAAGTTAGCTGTCCCTGATACCAGCCCGTGAGAAGCATGTGAGCTCATTCTCATTGAATTACACTCTCCCAGCTCGGAGGGATAGAGCAGACAAACAGATCTAGCACTAGTATGTCAATGCCACCTGTCCAAAGAGATTTCCCTTTTGTTTTTTATTTTATTCTTAAATGAGGCTTCATTCATAAGTGAATAAAAGGCAATTCTTTAAATAAAATGCTTAGGAGAACAGCACTTTCCCCATCTAAATACATTTCTCTTGAGAAGATGCACAGCATGCTGAATGAGTTTTCCCTCATTCTCTGTATCTCAGTCTGACAGAAGTTAAAATTTGTATCTGCAGGTAAAAAGGGGTGTTTTTACTTTGCAAAAAGCTTATCAAATGCTAGTTTAATTCCTTTAGAGCCTTTAAACATTAAAAACCACATTTTAAGCAACCAAAGAACTCTACAAAAACATTGTCATGCGTAAGCTCTGTGTTTCATGCTAAATATTCTTGTTGACAAGGAGAAGGAGTGGAGGAGGAGGAGGAGGAGGAGGAGGCAGGGAAACTAATGGCTCAATCAGAGCCATTGCAACATTCAAGTAGTTTGGTAGTATACAAACCAGTGGAAACATGGAATGGTAAGAAAGTGCTCGGCACTGCATTGCAGCCTTCAAGAGCTGAACTGCAAACATCCTGATATGTATCATAAATATATGGCACTTCTGTATGACCAAAAGCTGGCAAGTTTGCTTGTGATCAAAACAAGTCAGGAGTAGTCGTCATGCCAATGGCCCTTCCAACAGGCACAGCCTCCAGCTGTGCTACCCAATGCAGCACCAGCCATATCCACTTGTGCATGCAAGACAATGCAGCCACATTCTTGGAGAACAAGCCTCCTGCCCAGCAGAAAGCCTTCCCCAGACACACATACACATTCATAAAACATGCTATAAATTCTTCAGGGAGGTTAAAGACAGCCATAAACAGCAAACGTCTTGTTTTACAATTTTTTGGCCAGCAGTTCCCAGTCTGTCCAATTGCCAGCAATGGACTTTGCAACAGGCAAAAAGAGCCCCCAAATCCAAGGAATTGAAAGCAATGGAAAGCACAATCACCTAAGTTCATTTCAGTACTGTTCCACAAGATTCATTTTGACATCAAATAAGAAACCAACAAGCACAAAGGCTTGAGTCCTAGGAAGAATCTTATGTACACAAAAAAAACTGGCCTTAATCCATGTTTTCTGTCACAAAGTGTTTCATCTCGTAGTTAAAACTTCTTAAAACTTTTTGGCTTTTGGTAACTTTTTTTATCAAAAATGCAAAGATTTGCTGTTCTGCTCACTTTTCATCAAAGTAGCTTTAAATACATTCAAATTCATAAAAAAGGATTTAGACCAGAACACAGCTACTTGCCCTTTTCCAACAGTGTGCTGTACTTCAATAAGCACATGATGCCATGTATTGGCAAGGTTAGTGTTTTAAGGAATTTCACTACACAGACATCCAGTGCTTGGACAAGTGTTCACATTCCAAGGTTGAAAAACCCCTCTCCCTTATTTCAATAACGGCTTCAAGATTTTACCAATTGTGGTTCGGTTTGCATCCTTCAGTTTAAGAGATGCCTTTTCCACTGTTCCCTGTTCCTTTGGTGCAGGCTCTGCTTTTGTGCTGACAGCTTCTCCCTGCAGGATGCTTCTTCCAACCACTCTGGCACTACTTGCTCTCTTTAAGGTACTCACACTGTTCTCCTTTGGATTTGGATCATCAGAGGTCACTGCTGGCTTCACTTTAGGCAGCCTCTGGGACACAGACCTTGTGATGGGTGGAGGTCTGGATGAGCTGGATAGATCCACTTTTGCACGCTTTGAAGAAGAGGCCACTGTATTCCTTGCAAAGTTTGGGACAGCAGGTGGTGCTTTGGGAATACTGACTGTGGCAACCTTGGTGTCATCTGCAGGGGTCTGGGGTTTCACACTGGAGCGACACATCTTTGTTTCATCTGTCTTTGATTTGACATTACTCCTGGTAATGGGTTTGGAGATTGGCTTCTTGAGAGCGACCCTGTCTCTCTCGAAATGAGCACTGCTTGAGGTGACAGTGCCCCTTCGTAACTTTGGTTCTTCTACCGACATGCTGTGCCTGTAGGGACTTCTTGGCAGCGTGTCTGTTGTGCCTCGGACAGAGCTGCGATGAGACAGCCGACTTTCCACTGTACTGCCTTCACGAAGGGCTGGCTTGGCTTCCGGCTTTTTCACACTGCTGGGTGCCCTGTTTGACCGAGAAATAGGCACCACTTTCCTCATACTTTCATTCTCAGAGGCATTCAAAGTTCTGACAGGTCTGGAAGGAGCTGTGTGGCTAGGGCGAGTGCCACTGGATTTTGTGGAGCTTGGAGATCGATCTTTTAGAGAGTTTGTCTTTGGTCCTACTAGATCTTTACTTTTTATGGGTTTTTCTTTAGGAAGGGTGTGCTTGCTATCAGCATCATCCTTATCATTGGCAGAAGTGTGAAGAGACAGGTCTTTGTCAGAGGTGGAATTCAGGTTTGAGAAGAATGATCTCGCCTTGTGTTGAGCATCACTGCCAGAAGAGCACACTTTGCCAGCCTCATTTCTTATTTCGTTGCCTGCCAATTTAAAATCATTTCCCTCTTCAGAGTCCAACGTCAAAGAACAATCAGTCGTGGTATCTGACATGTAGCACACTGGCCCATCTTCCCTACTCCCTGAAACACTTGTATCCATAGACATAGGGCTGCTGCTGCTGGGCTCTAAAGCTTCAGTCTTGCAACCCACTGCCTTGGCTTGATGGTCACGGACCTCTCTGGAAGTCCTGCAAGCTGGAGGCAGCTCATCATCGGCAGTGCTCAGGGAATGGAAGCTTAGATCATCCAGAGTCTCCAGGTCTGTCCCACCAGCATCCTCTAAATATATTAAAGGTGCATCTTCTGCAGGCTTTGCTCCTTGAATATCAAACTTACGTAACCCTTTAACAAGTTCACGCTCCTCAATTGCAAGGGCCAGAGCATTTATATCTGTGGACTCCTCGCAGGACACGTTGGAAGTGTGCAAGTTGTAGTCGGTGCTCCTCTGTGAGTAATGGGCACCAGGACTGGCTGAGCCGCTGAGGTGACCGGGCTGAGCTGGAGGCACCTGCACGGGGCCACCACTTTTCACTTCCATTTCAGACTGTTGGTGTAAGTGCAAGGTATTTAAGTTGAGATCTCTCGTTTCTTTGGATTCCGTCCAGGCTACGTTAGGTTTTGCTTGTCGGGTGTTTGCACGGGGAAGGCTGTTAAACTTGTTTGGATCCTCGTCTTTGGCGATTTCCAGGAAACTCTGCAACTCCCTGTCTGCAGTCACCCCCAAAGAAAGTCGAGAGCGTCTGGAATTTGTGTTTCTGTACAAAGGGCTTTGAGGCCTCTGCTGCAAGAAGGGAAGAAATTCTCCAAGTCCATTTTTAGCCAACATCTCTACATCATTTTCACTACTGCTCCGCCCAAAGCTCCCAAGCTCTCCAGCAGCCCAGGATCGACGCTTCTCCTCCAGCTCCTTTCGCCTTTGCAGACTATGAAGTTCCTGGATCTCTCGTTCCCTATTCTCCTGAAGGAGGAAAATCACAAATACATGTCTCAGAGGACAGTGTCCTATGCATAAGAACAAGACACACTCCTTCCTCTCTCCCTTTATTTCTTCCCATCAAAGTTAGCTCCTACTGCTATCACCCACTCCCAACCTCCAATATATACACATGCATGAAATCACTGTGGCAACCACAGCCTGCAACCATTAACCCTGTGGAGAGCAGCTCCCTACATAACTAATGGGACAACACATTCGTCTGGTCAGCGTATGCAAAAATTGCACCAGACTTTGCAAAGACCAACAAATTGACCCATCAAACTCAAGCAGATTTCACATCTTAGAATTACAGAATATGCTGAGTTGGAAGGGACCCACAGGAATCACTGAATTCAACCCCTGACCCTGGACAGGAGCATCCCCAAGAGTCACACCATGTGCCTGAGAGCATTGTTCAAACACTTGAATTCTGTCAGGCTTGGCACCATGACCTCTTCCCTGGGCATCCTGTTCCAGGGCCCAACCACACTTTGGTTGAGCCAAAGAATTCCAGATGTAAGATGGAGAGACCAAGTCCTCACCAAGTTTAAAAGTGGCAGTCTTAACAAGTGAGTAAACCTCTATTTAATCTTTACATCCATATTTTAAGACAAACTTGTCTGACCAGCACACAGCCAACATGGTTTTTCCAACCTACCTCACTACAACTGCAATTGTTCCTCAGCAAGTCCAATTTCTGCACAGTGATACTTTCCTCTACCATTGCAGAATGAAAATTTTGCAAAAAGGCATTGCTTAATTGCATATGAAGGCAACTAGAAAAGTTAACACGATACTTAGACATCAACTGACACCACTCAGGGACCATCAATCAATGTCTTGCTTCAATTTTGGATCTCATAATCACTGTCGGTTTTAAAAACTGGCAACTGTAGTACAGAGATTGCCCAGGGTAGGATGGAGATTTTGGCAGCTAAACTGAGGGATTTTGGTTCAGGAAGCCATAGAAGAGGTAGTTTAAATTTGAAAGACAACACAGTAAACATCTTTTTACTAAAATAATTAGCAGTGATTTACTGTGACTATCAGCATTTTGACTGTTACCTCTAGGCTTCAGATTTAATCTAACTGCACCTTTGGTTGAACTTTCTGGGTTACTTTCTGAAACGAAGAACTTGGCTTGCTGCAGCCAGTACAGCTGTAGCAAAAGAAAGAAGGAAGAGGCTAGTCCTGACAGAGAATGCAAAAATTATATGATTTTCCAGCACATTGTAAAATCTGGTCTAATCAATGACACGCTGTTTAAAAAAATCACACCTTTATTTGTCTAAAGCTCTGTGTAGTTTGATCTTGCCATTGTTGTGACAACAGAAGAGCTGCACCAGTAGGAAAAGTCACCTGAAAGCTTTCAGTAAACAAAAGCCTAATGCTTTGGGATGAATGGATTAATCTACACCTCTTAAAGCGGATTTGAGACTACACTGGGCTCTGAAAGATAGGATGCATTAGAGACCTAAGAAGTCTGAACATCTAAGAAAGGAAAAAGAAAAAACTTGCATTTCAGGAAAAATGTTTGGCAGGAAGATTTCTTTCACAGGTATGGAATTACAGAATGAATTCTTGCCAAATGCTAAAGCTCAACTTTAAATACACCATTGTCAAGAGAAATGGTTAAAAATAGTTGCAGATACTAATACCATATTCCATATTAGAAAAAGAATATTTTAACCTCACCCAGAACATGTTTTAGGAGATTTTACTCAGATGAAAAACCTAATTTAAGCACATAGTTAGACATGCCAAAAAATTGCAAAAAATGTTTAAGCATTTGAAATATGTGCACATGGCCATGGTGGTACCAGCCATCTTTTTAGTCTGTTGGATGTGCTGTCTACACATCACATTCTTTTGTCAAAACTGCCATTTTTATTCTAAATTGTTCTGGTAATGTTGTAGGAACAGTGGTCAATCCACAGTTAGCAAGCAAATCTTCTCAAAATTTGCAAGCAAGAGTCTAATTTGTCATTTTTTAGACTGTAGCTGCTTACTACAAAGAGGGGACCTCAAAAGTCATAGCTATCCATCCACCACTTGTAATATGTGACTAGGAATGAAATCCTCAATCCCCAATATTTGAACATATATGGATGAAGTCACCTCTTGCTAAACTGACGGCGACAGCTATCACCATTTATTTTTAGACATTTGTGCAACATTCACCCTCCTGTAACTACGTGTTGTCTCAGGTGGTAAGGGTTAGGTAATCTAATGGTACAACAGGCACATTAGCTGAACATCCTGTCAGCTCGCTCTGAATCGACACTGCTCTCTTCCTTCTGAACCAAAGCTTTTATCCAAAGTGCTGCCAAATGCACAATGCAAAAGGGCAGTGATCCAACAAATTCATGCTATTTATAAAGACCTAAGAAATATCTGTAACAATAGACAGACTTTGCTGCACCAAAACTGTAACCAATGCCAATACTACTCCTCCATCTTAGTACATTTTCTGAATTATTTAGGACCAATTTAGGGTACTCAGCGAATGAATGCTCACACTGGGGAAAAGGTATCTTGCTGCCATAGGCCTGTTTCAAGTTTTCACCCACAAAAGTCCTTTGAAAGGACAAAGTAGAATCCACAGCCCTTACTTTACATGGCTAGTGCTTCTAGCCATGTAAAGGAAGGCAGTGGAGAGCCCGAGCTAGTACCGATTCAGGCAGGTACATCCAAGGAATGGCGTGCCACACCTCAGGGCCTTTCCAACGATCCAACACTACCAGGGCAACATCTGAACAGCGACCCAGAGTCAGGAAATCTGTGCAATCTGTCTCACAGCTCAGCTTAGCAGTCACCAGCCTCCTCACCAAAACAGAAGGGAGGGGCCCACTTACAAGCAGGCCAATGAAGAACCCTGATGTATCATCCCGGTGGTCTTGCCCGCCTGAAACAGAAGATGCAGAGCAGCAGGGCTGCTCACAATGGCCATTACCACCTGGCTTCTGGCAAGGAATGCTTGTAGGAGTGGAGTTTTCTGTAGCCATTTGAGCAAATAGATCAAATACTACACAATACAAAATGCCCCTTAAGCAGAAAAACCAACTTAATTCACGTGAGCCAACATCCATTTCAAAAGTGTGAGAATCTCATTCAGCACACTGACCTTAACAGATGTGTTGAATCTTATGCAGAAGTCCCTAAATATCTGGAAACATTCATCCAACTTCATAGTTTCTTTGTCTTCACAGAAAAAGTCAATGAGAGCATTTCCCTCCTTTTGCAGTTCTCGTTTCTGGTGTTCAAGCTCCTTTAGATGCCTTACAGCAAACTGTAGCATACACACATGAACCAGACAGAAAAATAAAAGTCACAACAGGTCATGTATATATTAGGAACTTATGAAAATCATGTTCCAACTAGAAGCTGCTACAGAGCCCAGGAAATTAAAATTTTGAAGGAGATCTCGTACTAACAAATGGACACATGCAATTTCAGCAAACTGAGTAAAGAAGGTCAGGAAAAATGGATCAATCAAAATGTACATTCTAGTGACTAGGATGGAAACCATGAAAAAGCTCAACAGCCCTTGAACAAAAAAACTTACTGCTTTAAGTTTTAGATTAGTAAAATCAAAGACTGTATTAGAACACTGACAGACCTCCTGGGAGCTCCTTAAAAGCTCCTCATTCCTTATTTTCCCATTTCCCCTTCAACCCTCAACTAAGCATGAAGGATTAATTCCTCCTCCCCACTTTTCCAAAAACACACATGAACTGATTCATGGATATACATCACAAAATCAATTCCTTCCTAAGGTGACCCTAGACCACAATAAAAAAGCTTTTTGTACTTGAAAGGTAAGGAACCACTGAAATTACATATATTTTAACACATCCAGAAAATATTCCCCTAAAGTAGCACTTTGAATCATAAGTGTAGAGCAATATAGACAGGATGGGAGTAGTTTAGTGGAAGAAAATTCAGGAGGAAGAGAATAAGGCTGTGATTAGACTTTGAGCAGCAGAACTCCTTAAAACACTTTGATCAGGTGCCCTGTCTCCTCTATCTGCATCACCAGCAATCCACTTCTATTCTTGCACAATCCCCCATCTGACACCACCTGTAGCTGAAAGTAACCTGAGAAGGAAAGTTAATTTTTCAGACAAATCTTTTCTCTAGCTCATAGTCACCTACATATTTTTCATAACGTAGCACTGGGGTGGGAAAATGCAGCTGGAGGCACTGGTGATCACTTAATCCAAACCTGCTTTCAGGAATTACTTGGAAAATTATACCACTAGGTTAGGAACAAATACGATTTGCTAGTCTCAAAAAAAAAAAAAAAAAAAAAAAAAAAAAAAAAGAGAAGGAAAAAATTCCCACAATAAAATCTGAAGATAAACTGGACAACTGATAAAAGCATACATAAAAAAATAGTTCCTCCCACATATTTCAGGAATTTATACACAAGGGTGAAATAATCAAAGCTGACTTTTAGATCAGCTTGGTTATCACCTGTAATTTAGAAACAAAATCCGGAAGTGCTTATGCAAGGTATGCATTTGTAAAATTATTTTTTCCCCAACATTTCTTTTGGAATGTGGCCTAAACAAGGTTGTAGTGTTACATAAAACCACCTATTAAATTTTTAAAAATCCCAAACATGTTAAAACATAACGTTAAAGAGTCTGGGTGCAATGGATAAAAGCCAACAATTCAGAGTGAATGAGGACAGGTATTTCAATCTTAACCTGCCCCTTTCTTCATCAGCTTTTCATCTCCTGAAAAACTACAGGGACTATTAACTACATTTGCAAGTTGAAAATCAGGGCGGGTTAAGTTCCAGATCAACACCTGCCTTCTTACTTTTAATAATTACCTGTAGTGTGAGGCAGAAAAAATCATTTAATTGAAGTATTATATGTATTTCTCAAGGCATCACCACATACTCAGAAAATACCAAGATCTCTGCTTCCAAGGTAAGTGCTATATACATCCAGGCCTGTAAAGTCACTGCAGTACTTAATAAAATAAGAAAAAGAACTCACACGGACATAATGGTATGGCTCTGAATAAGAGACTCTGTGTTAAGGGTAAATTAGTAGAGAAAAGAGTCCCTTAACCTTCCAGCTTCTAGCAATATCTCTTCAGTCACCCAGCAAACAAGATTCATCCCTCAGCACACCCTCAGCTAAAACTGATGTGCTCCAGAATAACGTAACATGCAGACATTATATTTTGGGCAGCTGCAAAGTACAAAACCATAGACCACTGCAAATTGTCTTATATTTTAACTACTGATCTTCATCAGTAACTTCGCACGCACCAAACACGTTTGCCTAACAAGCCTTGGGCAATGTACACTCAGTATCCCTCCCTGTAAAAACACAGCCCTTCCAACAATCTTACTTGACAAACAGCGTGAGGCTGGAACACCTTTGTACAACTGACAGGCTAGGCATATTAAAACAGTGCTTCTGTTTATTGACAGGTCCACACAAATGACATTCAGCTGAGGAATGCTGCTGTATTCAGGCAGCAGGAACACATTAACACAGATATCCTACAAACCTGGAGAAAGTTTTCCATCTGGTGAAAGAGTTTTGGGTCTCGTCGGACGCTGTCTTTAACAGATCTTGTCTTGACAGACAGCGAGTGCAGCTCTGCTTCTACACTATCAATGGATAACCTAAAAATAGCACGTACAGAGAACATTTATCAAAAGAGAAGGAGTGGCCCACAGGTTAGCCACAACTGCAAAAGTGGATGCTTTACATGAGGTGCAAACAGGCTATCAAACAAGACCTGCCTGTTCAGGAAACATTTCCAGAGTAGACACTGAAAATTAGGAGAGAGATAAGCACATTTCTTCTTATTTGCAACCTGAAAAGATTCCCATGGGGTGTGGTTTCATGATTAACTCCAGCCAGTCCTACCCACCTAACCTTAGAAAGGTTACTGCTGCCCTGCCTCTGCCCAGGTGCTCCTTTTCTCTCCTGGTGCCTAGCACTCATTTTCGAGATGGCCAGCCACCTCCATGAAGTGAAAATTAACCTAGGAAAAGGAAAAAGCCTATTTGTTCCAGATGGATCCTTTGCTTGGTCCAACTGACTACATGACTACAACTATTTGAGTGCAGGAGGTACCACAAAAAGGGGGTCACAAGAGACCATCAGCCAGGCTTACTGATTTTGGCAGTACCATCTGGCATCCTGAAATTGTGCATTACACTCTTCTAAGCAGTCACAGCAATGCAACCCACAGTCTCAACCCCGCAGTTACAAGATTTCATCCTTCTACTAAACACCAGCAGTGAAGCTGCTGCTGTGAAAAGGGAACTCAGAAACTGAAGATCACAGGAATGTGATCTGGTGTAAACTAAGCATTGTCCTGGGAGACCCACATTCCATACAACATGAGCTCCCACCTAAACCTCCCAGTCACTTCGAGGGTAAATGCTTCTAAACCTATGGCATTTCCTTCACAAGAGAACTCAACTTTGCCTAGGAACTGAAGCAGTACAGCTAGCCAAGTGATAAGAACTAACAACTGTACACATGCTCCTCCTAAGGCTGTCTCACCAGCAGCACGACTTTCAAACGCTAAAGCTGAAGAACTTGTGGCAGCGTGACTGAAATGCACATGGCAGCAGATGGTGATGCATCTGTAAGTTTGTCAGTACACACAAAATTATATCATGTGTGCTGGCTTTTCTCTGTGTACTTCATCTGCAAAGTTTAGTTCCCTGTTTTGGGAAAACATGGTGGTTTTGCAAGTAAGAAAAGCAGTAGAAAACACAGGCTACATTTTTCTGCTTGTGAAGGAGGAAGAGGATGGCCTACAAGTAAAGAAGGAAAGACAACAAAAAGTAAAGAACGAAATGGTAGTTGTTTTAACACGCTCTAACTGGGTGGATTTATGAGTAACTTGTACATGACAATTCTCTCTAAAGACCTTCCTCATGCCCAGTGGTGAGGTACATATTTAATTTTGTTTCATTTTCATGTACAAAGTGCACTCCCTGAATAGACTTCGGCATGAGTTACAACAGAAGATTTTCAACGTTAACAAATGTGATCAAAGAACAAAGTGGTTAGAAAATAAATATCACCAAATTTAGGACTCTGCCTGTTTCTCTCCTGTTAGCCAGGGGGCTTGGATGCTGAGGAAAGCTACATTCCCTAGCAGGCCACATGGCAAACTGCCAGAAAGGTGTGTGGGTTGGATGGCAGAGAGCCACACAGGTGGTCCCTCAAAAATTTTCTGATTAACTCCATGGCCACTCCTTTCCTCAGAAGATTTCAGTCTTTTGTAGACATTACTTAACCTTCCACCAGATCTAAGAAAATGGATCCATTTTGCAGCTGGGAAAAGACTGTAAATAGATTGCCCTAAGCTCAAGAGTAAGGAAGTAGCAAAACTGGGAACAGAACTTCAGCATTGCTGGCTTCCAGGTTTCAGATTTAGATCACACTGTCTCATAAAAGTAAGCACAGTTACTGAGGTACGAATCAGCTTCAGTTTAAAATTATGCAGCTTCAGACTTTAAGTTGAAAAAATACAGAGCCACAAACCCTTCAGATTTTCCAACCAAGACAGCAAATGAAACCTCAAACAGCATCTAAGTGAAGCCAGGGCCAGCACCTGCCCCTGGTACCAGATTTGGAAAAGTATTGTAGCCTGCTCAGAAACTGATGGAAATTAGTTTAAGGAAAAAGAGTATCATTATTTTAGTTCAATCAGTTGAAAGTAATGAACAGGCACATGCATTTGACAGAGACAGAATTACCAAAAACCTATGGAGATCATGTAATAAAAAAACCTCATACCTGAAGGCACATTGCAGGCATACTTCTGCTAGTAAATGGAAATGAAGACCTCAAAGCTACAGTAAACATTTGCTAAGATCTGGTTTTGTGCCAAGACTTTCCTAAATAAGCCTCATTGCTTCACAAATGAGAAAATTCCAATTTCACTCAAACCATAAGTTTTCAGTTTTCTTTTAACTCACCTGGCGGCATCATGAACACTCCTAATTTTTTCTGAAAAGTTGAGAAGAGCAGCATCTTTCTTTTGGGCTTCCTGAAACAAACAGAACAAAACCAAAACACACACAATCCATTAACATTCCACCACCATGCCAAAATCCCTCAGTCTGGCAGTTCTAAAGCTTCTGGGAGGGCACTTAAAGGTTTCTCTCTTGCACTGTTTTTCTTCCCATTCAATCCTAACACAACTGAGTGGAGGACATCCCTTAAAGAAAAGCAGGGATCAGAACTGGAGATGTTAAACAACAGCTTCCATTTTGCACTGTAAAATAATAGCTGCTTCTGCCAGTGAACATAAGCCAGATGTATTAATAAGGAATGTCAGGGAAAGAACATTTACTGATGCCATTGTTTGAGCAGATACAATGCTTCCTGCACAAACATCAATTTATACCCTATTAAATCTCTTAAGCCAGTTTGTACACAGATAACCAAAGTCAAATAGATGCATTTAAATTCTCTCCCTTTTAAAATCAAAAAGTTTGAAAGGAAGGAAAATAGCTTGAAAATGTCTGCAGCAGCTTTAAAAAACACACATCAGTCATTGAAGGAGGAAGAAAAAGCTATCAAGAAGGCTGCTCAAAAGATTCAATGGGAAGATGGAGAGAATTTTTATCAAAACAAGCCACTTCCACAGTGTAAGAATTTGGGATAATAAGAGAAAATCTACAATGAAGAAGTATGATATATGATTTCTTTCTACATGATATTAAAACTTAAGCTTTCCATGGGTTTCCCAATAGGATAACCAGGTAGAGGTAATTTTTGGTGTATTTTGTGGCAGGAGAAAAAAGGTGAAGATTAGATCAAAGCTGTGAGGCAGTTGCTTTTTTTGGAGGCACATGGCCCCTTATATTGTGTATCAATTAATGGACCTGTATTTGTAGAAGTTGTTTATACCAGCAAAATAGCTTTTCTATACCAGAGCAACAAAATGCAGCAGACTCATCCCAGGTTTGTTTGCTTTTGTGTCTGCCAGCTTCAGCAGTGACGACAGTTTAAATCCAACAGCATTGCCAGCATAACCTCCCTAAAAAGAAACAATTTGCAGAAAAGCAAATGAGAAGCTGAGGCATGACATCAGAGCACTGCAGCACTAACAAGGAAGTATGGTCCACCAGCCATCTCCCTTTGGGATGTCACTTACCGCATTCATAATATTCCCAGCCTGAAGGACCAAGTGCAATATGGAATGCAGCTCCTCACAAGTCATTAACTCTGTAAGGAGCAAGAAAATTGCTGTTTAACAATTGTTTGTTTAGAAATATAGTCAGTTACCAAGCTCCTCTTCATCTTGAGCTTTTTTTTTTTTTTTAATTTGACAAGAAACTCCAATAAACTAAAGAGGTCATGGGAAAGATAATGGTACTACAATTGTTTGTTTAGAAATATAGTCAGTTACCAAGCTCCTCTTCATTTTGAGATTTTTTTGTTTGTTTGTTTGACAAGAAACTCCAATAAACTGAAGAGATCATGGGAAAGATAATGGTACTATATAATTCCAATTCACAAGCACAACTGACAAACCTCAAGACTTTAAGTTAGCAAGTGTAGTATTTCCAAGGCAACCTCCAGCAGCTAAGGAAACATTTGGGGCTTAATCCTGAATGTGCAAAGTGTCTCATGCAAGTGGTTAAGTATCCTCACCACCTACTAATTATTCCAGTGCGAGGCAAGTGTTCTGCACCCTGCAGGATCCATTTGCCATCTGCCAGGATAGGGCTTTTGAACAACTACTCTTTTTTTAGGAGACTTGGCCATAAGGCCTGAAAAGATAACAGGGAATGTTTAAATTTTCCTTGCTTATCCCACTCCCACTATGAATCATCATTTTATTTCTGTATGATCACCAACTCAGAGCAGTATTTGTTTTACTTGTCATATCAAAGATGATTTAGCACAAAGTTATATTCAGTGTGACAAAGAGTCACATGGAATAAAATAGCCTTTTAAAGTTTTCCCATCACACAAGCATGGTTTGTATGTATCTTCATTTCTTTGCAAAATGCACAGTACTGATCTATCTGAATTCATGCACCTTTTCACCCAGCCACATATGAGCAAAAAACAATATATGTGCAAAAAACAATGTATGTGCACCAGAGGGATTGCCTTAGAAATAAGATGTGGAAATTCAAAACTGTAAAGAGTTAATAAATGTGGCACTGCAAACCAAGCAACTCCAAATTTGCAATTACCCATATGGCAAGAAAATCACTATGAGCTGGTTGTAATGTAAGGTACTAAATGTTATACTAATGAAGGAAATAAAAGGTGGAATACTTTTGATTGTAGTCTAAATACTTTTAAAAACTGTTTTGATCCCAAATCCACATTCTTTAATTTATCCTGCATTCAGCTGATCCACACAATTCAGTAATGAATCATTTTGGAAGCCCATAGCCCTTACACATTTGTATTTCAATACTGGCAACCTGAAAACATAGAAATAGTTAAATAACCTTTGATTTAACAAGATAGATCCAAGGTGAGGACACAAGGAGGAAGAGAGAGGAGAGGATAAATATGAGCATAGCAAATTTCACAAGGCCAAGAGGAGAGGGCAACTTCTAAAGACTTCACATAGTAAGAGCCTGCTCCGTGTCACTGTGACATCCATCCATGTGCAGGCTAGATGAGAATCCACCAGGCTGTTTAGACCATCCTAACCCTTAGTGATTATCAGCATTAAAGTTGAAGTAAATATTCTCTCCGTTTAATTACAGGAAAGAAACTCAGGAGGCAGCAATAGGAAAGGAGACATAACTCCTAAACAACTTCAGGCTATCAACAAACCCTGAAGTGAAAAGACCAAAAGGAGAAGAGCACATGACAAAGTGGACTGAACACAGGGAAGGCCCAGTCAGTGATTTGCGTGACTGGCCTGCTGCAGGAGCTGGAGACCAAAGTGTCTCCTCTCTGGAGGGAATTAATGCACCAGTTTACATATGTCTTGGGTGAAGGACACGAAGGACATTAAGGTGTGGCTACTTTTATACATAACATATTCCCTCACATATGTCTGTTGCTCAAAACACAAAGAACAATGATTTGAAAGAGATCCTAATAAAAGGCCAAACTCAGACCTAATCCTAAGTACTGCACACTTTCCTGAGTCGATGAGAAGTTCAGTCCCCACTGGTGGGAAAATGCCTTTTTTTCCTCTTTGCTTTCACTTGAAAGGACTATTCTAATCACCAATGCTCATAATAGAATATTTTAATTAGTGCACCATTTTATAGCACTACAAGCAGCCTAAGCAGTGATCTAGTAGCCAGTCAAAAAATTTCCAACGTGAAATACGAATTTCATATTGAGGAACAGGACAAAGTGGCACTCAAAATACTGTAAAGGGTCAACATTAATGTTTAACTGGAACCAGGAAATCAACTATTTTCCTGCAGAGTAGAAGACACTACAGTACCCAACAAACAGCCATCTGCAGCAGTTCAAAACTTGAAAAATGTAAAGAGCAGAACAGGTATGTAGAGAAACAGAGAATAAAAACAGAAAACCAAGGAATAGCAAAGGTATTCTTTACAATAAAGATTTTATCCAATCAATACTGCCACCTCAAAAGGTAGTGGCCTATAGAGAAATTGAGAAAGTAGTCATTTTTTTCTATGGATCTCTGAAAGAATAAGAAGAGAGGTGTAACAACCACATTCCATCAGAGGGAGAGCAGTGCAGGAATGAGCAAACTGTACTCAAAAGATGACATCCTAATTTGGTCATAGACACTTTTGCTTCTGTCAGTTTAGGGCATATTCCTTTTAGGCTTTGAACATGAATTTGTTGCTAGTGTACCCAAAGTCTCCAAGATTTTTGATTTTGGAAGCAAAGATCCACCAGGCACACCCTGATGGCATTTGTCAGAGGGGAGTTAGCCTCGTTTTAATAGCCAAGGTACCTGAAATTCAAGCTCTGGTCTTCGTAATGCAGACTAATTAACATGCTAACAAAAACAAGAGTATTAGGCATGTCCCAACATATTTAATTACCTTTTGTTGCCCGTCTTATAATTTTCATGTCATCCTGTAGAGAAGCACAGGAGGGTGAGAACTCCCTCTCCAACACCATGGCTTCAATCCTAAGAGCATAGCTGGAGTACACAAACAGGTTTAGAACTGACAGCCGAAAAAGAACACTTATCATAAACAGAACAAACCAACTATCTCCTTACTTTGGCACCTGGATTAGTAAGTACATGAAGGAATCAGCTTGAGACAGTTTTGATACATCTCCATCAAAGGCTTTTAATTTCTTTACCTAGAAAAGAGAAAAAAAAACACTAGCAAAGAATTTCATGAAAGATCGAGATTAACCTGACTTTGGAAGGCAACACCTTGAAAAGCAGTAAGTTTAAATGAAGGCATTGGAAAGTCCACCCAGTGAATGGCTTCACTGTCCCAAGATCCTGTAATTTGCACACACCCCAACCACAAAAAAAAAAATTTAAAATATAGAGCCACTCTTCTCCCAAAAAACTAGCTACACAGTCCAGCAGCAGAAACCATGATGCCACCATTCTGATTGCCGATTTTGATTTCTGATCAATGATTGCTTTCATCACTACGTTTAGGATACTGATGATGATCTGAAAAATGACCCTCAACTCTTCAACAACAGTGATGCACACTCGGGCATAGCATAACTGTGTTCAGAATATCCAGCATTGGACTGCCTAGATCCTATTGGCACAATACAACTAAACTTTAAGTTACTGGTTTTTTTCCAAGATATTTGCTTCAACCATTTCCCCTAAAATACTCTTAAGGGGTAAACTTCATGATCTTGAGTTTGAATTATTTTCATTAATATGAAATATTTTAAAGATAAATCAAATCTTGCATTTTAAGTAATTTTTTTTTGTCAGTACTCTCAGTACTCTGAGGACACCATTTACATGCAAAGGAAATACCACTGCATTAATTTTGTCGATCTTCCTTCCCAGCTCCACCAAAATCCATATATTTGCATGATCTGGAAGCCACTGATCCACCCACATACTCACTATTTGTTTATATAGAAGAACTGAAAAATACATGCACATATGTTTAAGTGTAACTGGAATTTCTTCCACATCTTCCAACACGGCAACTGTGTCCAAAAGCAGAGCTCACTCTCAGCTACACTATTTCTTCATTCAAACAATAAGTTCTCACCCAGCAGCAGCTGCATGTGTCCACTGAGTTACACACCAGCCCATCATCCTTCCTTTGTGTAACATCACACTTAAAGCCCATGCACAACCACATTCACACAGATGGTTTTTAGTTTTAGAAAGCATATTAAGCTATTGGAGAGAAGGACACTACATCAAGGCCTCAACAGTTACCCCCCACCACCATGATTTAGCAAGATATCCACAGGTTGTTTTAAAGAATCAGCCTACAAATTAATCACTTCAGTTACTTTTCTGCTTTGACAGTAAAAAGTAGCTGATTTGTAGTGGAAGAAAAATATGCTATGCTAAATCAGGGCTCTGAACTAACAGAAGAAAAGGATTCTTTTAACAGCTTTATTGCTATTTCTTTCCACACCATAAAAAATAGAAATGTTGAGAACACATGAAGAAAGAGAAAAAGACAAGTTAATCACAGAATGAAAAAGAATTCCTTTTCAAATTAAAAACCACATCAACAAACAAATGAACAGGAAAAAAGACTAACAAAAACTTATAACCAAGAAAAAGACCTCCAATAAAAGAGCAATTTTTATTCAGGCTATCTAGCTTCATTTCCTAACACTGCCACCCCCTCCCATTTAACTCAAGACACTCGGACAACAGCTCCTCTTCTAAAGATAAACAGCATAACCATTTTTTTTTAGGCCTGAGAAAACTCCTAATTTACTGAGTAATTCAAGAAGTCTGCCAACAAAAAAACAGGAAAGACCAGACTTGACATTCCTGATAATTCTAAGGTGTTAAATGAGCAAGAAACAAACCCAAAATAAACACTTTTTCTACCTCATTAGGTGGGGAGTGAGAGATAGTATACTGCCTCAGTCTTTAAAGGTTCTTTAACCTAGCTTTCCAAAACTAGATGACTGCAACCTAAAAAAAAAATCTGCAAATTCTCCAACCTCATTTTACTGTCTTGCAAATACCAGTGTTTGCCTGAAAAGGATACAGGCATTCAGATATGGCAGAGAGGGAGGAAAGACAGAAAACAGCCCGCCAAAAAAACCCACGCCACCTCACCAAAATCAGACCATATAAGCCACAGGTTAATTATAGGAAGATGCAATTTGAAGACTTAAATGCACAAAAAGTGAACAATAAGAGATCCTGAGACAGAAATATTAACTTATTCATGCTACCAGCACTATATTTAAATATACTTTCAACAGTAAGTAAAAATCAATGTGTTCTATGTGCAATTTTAGTTTTACATGCACTGGATGAAATCCTCTTTCTTCTATCCTACTAGGAAAAATGCCTGGAGTCACATGAGTACTAAATCCCAGAATTAACTCAGAGGAGGAACATTCCTAAACATGCACAACAGAAGACATTGACAAGGCTGCCTTCTGATGGGTAGGATGGGGTGTGAATGTCATCATGCAAAAAGCTCTGGGCAATAGTCAGCCCAGAAGAAAGTCTGTGTAACCAGACTTGAAACAAAGATGTGCTCATCACCCCACTTTTCCCAGCCTACATCAACCACCTAAACCCCCACTGTCTTCTATCCCAAACTGCCTTTGGAAGAAGCATCAAGGCAGCTCACCCAAGAAGCCCAAACCCCAAGGATGGTGGAGGACAGTGACCCATTCCACAAGCAGACAAAACAGGAACACAACAGAGTTCTAAGTCCTTTTCACCCTGGAATTCAGCAAACACAGCGTGGTTCTCCATACATGTCTGAAGTTTTTCACACAGAAGACTAAATCATCTGTTAACTTGGCCTTAAAATTGTAAATAGTCTGGGAAATAGCTAAGGTAAAGATAGGACAGCAATTATTGTGTGTTCCCTTTTTTATTAAAAATTTCATATTTTAAAAATAATTCATGCCATGAAGGGGAAAAAAAAGTTATTTGACTTTATCAACACTACCAATAAACTAAAAAAAACCCCAGCTTCTGAATGCCAAAGCTAAAAAATTACTGGAACACATTTTGGATGTCTGTCATGACACATTCCAAGGAGACTATTCAAAATCCCATGGGACTGCCTCTACTCTCAACTGCCATGCTGTCCAAGTATTCTGGAAGAAAACTGAGATTCTCTGATGGCTCCCAGAAGTGGGGTCAAATTCAAATACCAACTGCAGCCAGGGCTGCAAAGAAACCATGGGGATTGACAACAATGTTCACTATTAATCATGTTAACAGATATAGTAGATGGGTTCAGAACAAAAGAGAGCTAAAAATGTAGCTTATTATAAAAATGTAATGAATAATCCTATCAGTTCTGGCCTTGACCTCCTCTCTTGTAGCACAACAAAACTTTTCCACAAGAGCAGGCAGCCATGTACCTACTCTTGGAGATATGGCAGTGTAATGTGTACATGCAGGAGAGCATAATTACATTGTATGCTCAGTTCTGTATTACTCAAATTGGGTGCCGAGCTACTAATTTAATTTTTCATTATATTTGTATATGGAATATGCATTTGCACTGCCCATGCATGCCCATGCACACTCAATCTGATTTTAGATACACAAGGTTCTCACGTATATAATTTGCTTAATTTTAAGAACAGTTATGAAACATAGAAAGCCTGATCTTTGATTTGCTTTGTGAACAATTGCAGTAGAGATGCCCATTTCAAGTATGCCATTATACCTGGCAGACACAAAAGCTACTGTATTCAAGTTCTTGGTAATTTTTAAGCTACCAGCAGCACTTCTAGTGGGATTTTATTTTATGGCATAAAACAGGTACCTTGTAGGATCTTGTAGCTATGCAGGATCTTTGAAGAAGAGGAATAAATATTTTCTCTGTGGGTTAGTTTTTATTATTTAGTATCTCCATACCACTGCAAATATTCAGGGCACTAACAAAAAAGAAAGTTAAAAAATATCAATGCCCCAAAAGGCATCACAGTGGAATCCAGCCACAAGGGCATGTGGGAAAGCAGCAGATGTGTGAGGCAGTGAAACACGATGGGGCACAAGCTAGAGCAGTGGCAAACCACTACCAGCAAATGACAAAAGAAAGGGAGAAAAACCTGCAGATAATCATAAAGGGCAAAAAAGGAAAAGGAGATGAAAGCTCTAAAGGATGATCAACCCTCTAAAGCACTGGCTGAGGAAAGGAGAGGGCATTTAACTACACACATGGTTTGAAAAGGGTAGGGCTGACAGAAACAGTTCCAATAAAGCAGGTGACGGACGACCAGGGTTTGAAATCAGAGCACAGGAGCAAAGGACAGGCTTGAGACATTAAAAAGGAAGCTAAGACACTGTGTTGATAACCTGGGAGTGCATGTGTGTGGGTGAGCTGATTACCAGTGTGATATGCTCTCTTCTGTATGCATTTAAAGTACAGATTCTGGCTATTCTAGCTCGTTAAACACTGGACTCTCTCAACTTTTGCCAGTCTGGGCCTGTTGAAGAGTGCAATAATATGCACATAAAAGCAGCTAAAAGCTTCTTCTCTGCTCTAGTCAGGATGCCAGTAAATAAAAGCTGTCAGCCATTTCAATAGGGTATCATTCAGAAACAACTAGGAGTCTTTTCAGAGGAGATATAGCAGAGAAGACAACTGCTTCAATCAAGGCTCCCTGGAAAAAAAACAAACTGAAAAAAGAGATCAAGCAGAGGAGATTCCAAATAGGTGTTTCTTTCTCCTTACAAAACTGCTAAGCACAGTATGGTACAAACAGCAGGAATTCTAAGAAGGCTTAAACAAATCTTAGATCTTATGCTAGTTGGTAATGTATTGAGAATTGTTATAAATTTGCTTTTGGCCTTTTTCCTAACCACTGTGTAGTGGCCAGGCCACACACCCACAGACAGCCCTGGACAAAACATTGAGTGGAGCCCTGCAGCAAGCTCCATCATGGCCAGCTTCAAGTATTTGTCAAGTTTTTAAAATTAAACATTTGAAAATACCCAAACATTTTAAGTTTTAGGAAAGACTTCACAGCAGTACCAATATTTCAATAATAGTCTTATTAGTTAATAGTCTTAATAGTTTGAGAAAAACATTCAATAAGAAGCCTGTATTTGCCATTTACATGCAAAAATCTCCACAACTTTGATAGCAGTTGGGATTTTTCATAGTAAACAGCTAGAAGATTAGTAGTACTGACACCTATTTCTGCATGCAAATAGAGTTGCCACATTGCAACAGTGCAAATAGAATAATTTTAAAGACAACTGATGTCAAATAGATTTGTTAGTCCAAGGACCTAGCCTCCATTGTCATAAATCTGGAATACCACCAGGTGCTTGAGATACAATGAACTGAAATGATCTGAAATATGTCAGAAAAGTCAAACAAGAGACATGGAGCACATTCAGGTAATGTGAGTGGATATCACAACACTTGTAGATAAGATACAATTGGAGTACAAAGCTGGGGCTTATTCACACCAGGTAAACTGTAAACTTAAACTTCTTGGTTAAAAAGAGACACAAAATAGTCCAGAGTTGCCCTTTCTACAGCCATGAGGAGGAATGGCACTCCCTTCCCTCCTTTCACTGCTACAGACTAAGGAATTAAAATAAAAAAGAAAAAGCAGAAGACATCTCAAAGCACAGTTACCGGTGCAGAGCCTACAGAAGGCACTTGGCCCTCACTGCAGCTTGCAAGAAACCTGTGCATGCATACAGGCAAATGTGTCTGCAAGTACCTGAGCTGCTGGAAGAGCACACACAGAGGAACTGCAGAAGCCCACCCATGGCTGCAGCAAGACAGACTGCCCTGAACAGCTGCTAACCTTTCAGCACCTGAGTGCTGAGGTCTCTGCTCACAGCAATTCCCAACTCTTACAACAACAAAGCAGGTCCTTAGGAGAACAGAAAGCATGGAAAGGGCAATGCCAGGGAATCCTTGCTGAGGATGGGTGCAACATTGTGCAGGGACAGACCAATGTGATGACAACTTGCTAAAGCTATCTCATGTGAAATGACAAAAAAGAAATTAGGGAGTATTAAACAGAAGAGGGAACAGCAGAACAATTAACACCACTTCACCTGGTATCTCTAGTGGCTCTGGATTATTTGTATGTGGGACTGTAAGCTTCTGATGCCTTTCCCTTAGCAAATGGTGAATCACTATTCTAGGAGACAGGTATTCAGTCTAGGAGGCAGACAATAAACTAAAAAAAGTAAGGGGATATAGCAGAAGAACAATGAACATGCATTTAGAGAAAAAATGGTGAAAAAGAAAAAAAAAGCTCAGAGGCTCCTAAAAAAAACAAATTTTTTAATTGCCTACACCAAAATTTTAGAAGCCACTGTAGTAAAGGAGTTACTGGACCCATTTATTCTTAGACCACACCAAGCATGATGACATGAAGGCATGGAAACATTTTTCCATACCAGCAGAAACATCAGGCCCTTACACTCAGGATTTTCTCCCTGTCTTGCCTGCCATCCAGCTCTCAAGGGGAAAAATCCAAAGAAGTTCAACAATTACGAGAAGAGTAACAAAGAGGTCTTTCCCATTTCTGATGCATGCAATTAATTAAATACATACAAACACCTGCACACTGGAAAGCAGCCTCTTTCCAGCCTTCCCTTGGGAATAGCAACAAATCTCATGTCTAATGCCCCTTTATTTCTAATGCCCTCCTGTATCATAGAATATCTTCTATTAATTTCTCAAGTGACTCCTTAAAAACACTTCTTAAATCCTCTGGCCCCACTATCTTGAGTGACAGGCCTGCTGTCAAATCTGTTGTCAAATAAATAAACATATTTTTTCACTCTTAGCAGTACCTATTGGATAGCTAATGCATCTAGTTGAGCATTGCAGACAAAACTGATAAATTCAACAACTTACATTACAATTCTAGCCGAATGACAACGTTTTTATCACATAGACTACACTAGCTGAAAGATTTTCTACTTGCCATAAAATAACAACCAAGATCTAAGCCAGACAGAGGAAAAGAAGAAAAAGTACTTTTCTTTCAGTCTAATTTTCTGACTATAAAGTTAACTAGGAGGCACTCTCTTTCAAGTTAGTACTCCACTGTTCTCCTCAGTCTGACTTTCAGAGGAAGGAGATAAATTCTGTTTATATAATGGAATATGTACTAAAATGCAAACAAAGAGGGAAGAGGGAATGGTTTTGAGGTCCCAGAACTACTGTTACCTATTTTTTTGATTGACTACATTTCAGCTTGTTATACCCTCCCAACTCTAAGAGATATAGTAATCAAGTATACTAACATAACACAATTTTTACAAGATTCTCTGCAAAGGCAGCTCAATGTAGGGTCATACATTTGATAGCAAAAGACTTGTAGCATGTTCTACTGATGACTGGATCGGAGATTTGCTGCTGCACAGAGGAAACAAAGTGCTTTGACAGTATGACCTTGAAGTGGTAAAGCATGTGAGCTGAGGCTGATCTGTACGTGGACCTTAACTTAGCAATTTCCCAAGTTTCAGCCACTCACTTTGATGTGAAGCACCCAAGCAATTCTAATGCTAATTTTGTCAGGTTTGTGGTTTACATTTCTCTCAAGTACATACAAATGGGTCAGTGCCAACAGTGAGCAGGCAAGGAACTGTACATCATTAAGCAGGGCTCCCAGGTCAGTCGATGAAGCTTCACCTCTTTAATCATGTGAATAGACCTGAAGCTTGGGACTAGGAGGGGAGAAGGCTGCGCTTGGATGTTGGTCATATGGTGATCACAGGAACACTGAGGAGGCACTGCTGGCAATTCTGTGCCTTCTAACACATCTCCTTTGAGCACTAAGCCATGTTAGCAAATTCCATGGGTGCTGAACGTTGGAGCTGCCTTTCTGCCCTATTGAAACCCAGTGATCAGGCCCAGGAACAGACCCAGATGAACCAAGCAGGCAGTGAACCAGAAGGCAAAAAGGCAGTAGCACAGGGCTACCAATATTCAAACAATATTCCACTCACAGGCACTGCAATGGGAAGGCACGAGGCAGGTGCCAAAGAAATGAAATTTGTTTGCTTAGAATACACTTCAATTCTGAATTTTCTAACCTCCCTAGAGCAGTTATCTGCACAAAGGAATGCTCCAGGTCTTGCTGTTTGTGGGACAAAAGGAACATCATATAAACAAAAAATGTCTTATCAACTCCTTAAAAGCAGGTGAAATTACTTGATGTGAAGGGAATGACTACAGTGTGACCTCAATACCACAAGTCACACGAAGATTAAACATTTGCACTCAGTGGTTCCCTGTTCCCTAGCCTCAGGAAGGCATTGAGATTCCTCTTTTACAGAGCTTCTTGTTGGAATCCCAGTCAGCAGAACTCTACAAAAAATAAGTTCCACATAAAACCATTATTTACCTCCTCTGCTTCTGGTAATAATTTAAGAAATTCATGTAGCAGTTCAGGACCATAGGGCTGACTTCTTCCATGATAAATATCTTCAATGATGGATTCGGCAGACCTTGAAAAAACAATTGAGCACACATATTTCTAACACTTGCAGGGCGAACAGCTACACAGATTGAAAAAACCATGCCTGGGCTACTCAACAGAGTTATAAAGAGGTTGTGGATGCATCAGTGTTCACAGCAGCACTGCTCTGACACCATCTTCAAGTGATGCCTTGACCGAAGGGCAACGTTATCAGTGAATACAGACAGCAATGGAAGGGCTCGCTCTTGGAAAAGTTGCTCCCATTGCCCCTTTCTAATTGTTTACAAAGAGAGGAAGCCAGCAAAAGGCAGCTCACAGGCATTGTTACATGAGGTAAAAGGGCTTCCCTTAACCATACCTGAAAACTCACCTCAGCTGGTTAACATCAGCAAACTCTGTTTGATACTAAGTCATAAATGCACTCAAAATCAAACATATTAGAAAAGAAATTACGTCAAATTACTTTTGAGAAAACTGCATAAAACAGCAAACTCCACAAGGAACAGAGCACAATGTATATATTTTATGAGAACTACAAAGACTTCTTACTTTTTGAATTGTTTGAGAAATATCCCAATATTCATACTTCGTTTTGCATCCAAAATGGAAACCTGAGAGAGAAAGCAAGAGATTAATCTAACAATACCTAAGAAAATAGCATATAATAGCAGACATAATTTCTTAAATTGCTACAGATAACTGTTTGCACCAAATCCCATGCCAAATAAAGAGTCACTTCTTATCAACAAAGATCATATACTACAAAACTAGTTTTTACCAGGGAAATATATAGCACACTCACATCACCTTTCTCCAAATGAAGCAAAAAATTCCATAGCAACATATAAACATAATAATATAATATTGAAAGAATCAATATTCCAATATATAGCACACTCACATCACCTTTCTCCAAATGAAGCAAAAAATTCCATAGCAACATATAATGAAGGAAAGAATCAATATTCGTATTTCATTACAGAGTAAAAACATTCTTCTTGCTTATTTCATAACCCTGCATCTGCAAAATGTTGCTTATCAGGTCATACACTGTATTGCACTTGAAGACCCCAAGGTTAGTGAACAGCACACTTCAAAACCCATGTAAATTCAGAGGTTTTGTGACAAATGTGAGGATGGGACTTCTAAGCAGAGGTCAGGTGCATTACTGATTTAATTCATCCCAACTAACAGCCACACTGACTCAAGGCAAGACAAGTAAGTCAATCTTGAATCAAACCCTGAAACATGTAATGCCCAAATCTGTTTGCTTAGCTAGAAGCAAACAGAAATCCATAATAAAGTAACAGTCTCTCCCAGCTTTGTATTTCAAAGTTGGTTTGCTGTATCATCTTACGTATATAATTCTGAAGATTAGGCAGACAGAAAAAAAAGCCAAACCTTCCCCACAATATTTCCCCTTAATTTTGTAAAAAATTTTAAAATCAAAGTGCCTCTTTTATTTTTTTTCCTGTAACAGCATACAAGTTCAAACCTGAGAGGTATGCCCTGTTTTAGCAAATTGTGTCCTTAAGGTTAAAATTTTACCACAGCTATTTTGGCGATAACAGCTACAGAAGTCATGAGATTTACAAGGACAAGAGAATTGTTTCACCTTAACAGTTCCACCTGATGGCTACAATAAAAGAGCTCAGTACACATAGATGTTCAAGACTAGTCTTGGACTCATGTGTTTGTGGTTTTGACAACTGGGAAGGCATTTTGACCTTTGTGACAGTGCTCAGATTAGAAGTAGATATATAAATGCAACATTGGCATTATCATGAAATTGAATTAGCCTGCAGTCATGCTGGTGACAGTGAAAATATAGGGATGATTAATGGGCTATCCTCAACATACACCCAGGAGACAGCCTCTTCGTCTGCTAAAAATAGTGAGTCATATTGAAAAGTTTTCTGAAATTCTGGAATTTCCTCTCTTCTGAAAACAGTGAAGACTAGAAAACACAGGAAATATCAGCATATTAGTTTTAATTAGACGATTGGTAGCCCAAAGCCCTTCAGTTTTAGCATATGCAGAGATAAGGGGACAGATTGTGGTTTATTCTCCTGTTATCTTGAGAGTTGAGAGGCCCCCAACAGATCATTAAGGAAAAGCCCCTTAGCGCAGGACAGGTTCAACTATCTCTCCCCCTGCAGTATCTAATCTTTTTCAAATGTTTTACTGCAGGGACCTCTCACTGACCTCTCTAACTGTAGCTCCAGTCTCCAATTGCTCCGGTCACCCCTAGTTCTCTGTACTAGTTTAAGCCCATAAGCTTTACCATCATTTGGCTTTTGCTTTGTTTGGGGTTTTTAAGCATGTTCAGAGTTAATCTTGTGTACATTTTTTAAATCATAGTCAGTAACTGTTACAAGGAGACTGATCATCCTATGAGTAAACCTTTGTTTTCCATGGCACAACTCAGATTTACAGTACAACCCCAAACAAATTACATAATTTTTTTTTAATATCTTCCCTCGAAGAAAAACAACAAAGGGGAACATATACAGCTGCATTTGTCTTATCAGCACGACAAAAAAATGTCACAGCTGTTCTTGAGCACCAGGATTTTACATACACTTCTTGCTCTGTATATGACTGTACTCTATTTTTTCTCTGATTTCTTGTTTAACCACACAATCAGAACAAGTCTCACTTTTTGGTCACTCTCTGCTTGGTGTCTACTTCAAGCTTATCTAAAGTGTTTGAAACTGCTGTCATTACATAACTACCTTCAAGGAGTTTCCAGATGGGAGCACAAGGAGGAGAAAAGGGGAACCTGGCAGATCCCCCATAAATCCAAGCTCCCAGCACACAATACACTATCTTCCATCCCACATTCAGTTGCATATTAGATTCGTAAGCTCAGCCTGAACATCTGTTCACAATGTCTACTCTTCTCCACCGAGATTTCATTTGATTTCGTTCATGCAGAGCACTGTCTGCTGTTGTTTTTTACCCTTTGAACATTACCACAGTTTTTTCTAAACTCTGCTCAGTCTGCTCCTGTCTTCTGTTCACACATGCCATCAACGCTGCTGCCGGCACAGCACCATTTCAGGTCTTGCCACCCAAAGGGGTTTTGAAGTGCTGTCCACCAGTAAAACCCCTGGACTTCTTGACTCAAAAAGTTACACTGGACTGTAATTGAGAATTGGGAACAGGCATTCCTAGTTCCACTGGGATTCTCCACAGTAAAAAAAAAACCCTCTCATATGGTTTCCTATGATTTACTTTAGATAAATTCAGGAGAGCTTTCTCCATTCTCATCCTCTACTCTCTGAAGCTGGAAATACTACAATTCTCTCAAATACCTTCCACCATCTCCACACCTGCACTTTGCAAGCCCACGTAAAACATCACAGGTCACTTGCCATCACTTGCCACATCTACTTTACAAACAGTGCAATCTCTAAACCAAGGACAGCAATTCACTCATTAATCCACTTTTCATCACCAGAGTATTCAACCCAGCATATTTCCAAAACCTGCAGCAGGCACAGATCACACAATAGCAGGCCTCAGTTTGACAAATCCACCACAGAAATACTCAGTTATCAAGGTAATATGAGAAGGGGAAATTAGCCTGAGTACCACAGTGAAGTTGAGTTGATGATAAAAGGATATCTACTCCTGAATCCCAACACAAATTTGCAATCAATACAAAAGATTCAGAGGAGTGTTCTGGGAGACACAAAAAGACCCACATCAAAAGTGACTTTGGAGAAATGTAACAGGAGTTTCTCGCCATGAAATCATCAATGGGGAGGAGAAACACAACAAAGCGGATTTATAAGAGATCAGTAAAACAAAACATTGTAGGTTTCTTTGCCCAAGAGTAATGGGGTTTCACATGGTGGGACACAGTTTACAAATTACAGCAAGCATGGAACAGCCTGGCGGCTCGGGCTTGGTGCTGCAGGTTGGGAAGGATATAAATAACTTCCTGTTTCAGCTTCCACTTCACATTACAACACAGCAACCATCACTCCATGCCTGCAGTCACGGGGCAGCAGAGTGAACCTAGCAGCTCACTAAAGGGCTGTCCCCACTCTGTGTCATCCTCCCATGTCACGTTCCCAGCCTGCTCTTTCCCTTAGGCAGGCACTGGTACTCATCTCATTTGGTTCTTGCTGTTAGTTCTTCTCTGGATCAACAGGTTGAATCAGCTCTCAAGAAGGTGGAATAAGCATCAGAGCCAGCACAGGGAAAACAGAGAAGGCATGTCTAGGAGAGGGGACAAGAGACATCCTGCTCACTCCTTCCATCTTCCTTCTCTCTCCTCCTCTCACTGTCCCTTTGCACAGGTTGTGGAATTCACTGCATCCTTCCTCGAAGTCATCAAACCTCACTCGAAGAGCAGAAACTGCTCCAGTAGAAAACAAATGAAGAACCCCACAGCACTCTGCTGAGCTGCTTACTCAAATATGTTTACAGAGGGTGTAATATGTGTATTGCATTATCCAATATCTGTCCAGAGGCAGCGGACAGGTGGGGTGAGGTGAGAGACAGGAGCAGAGGCACAGTTTGAAGGAGAAAGCAAGACCAGTTCCTCTGGCTGACAAGAAGCTGTTCTGCCCACTCCACTGCCAGGCTAACTAAGCCTGGGTGAGCGCCTGTTGTGCCACACTGGGACACCACTGAAGGATGGGGAAAGTAAATTGGCGTGTAAACTTAACCTTGCACCCCCTATTTTTCAGGGCCTCAAATTACATGGAACCATAGGGCAAATTAAGCCTTTAGTCAAGGAAACATGTTAATTAATCTCCTAAGGGTTTGGTGAGGGCTTGTTTACAAAAAGGAAAGCATTTGCTGTAGGACTTTGACTCAAGCCTCAAAAGGGACTTCTGTTATAATGACGATGTTACATATAAATTCCCTGTATAAGTCACTGTCGAGGAGGAATTCAAAGGACATGCAGTGTTGTAAGCCCCTACATGCATAGAACTTTTACCAAAACTGCTCATGATTTCATAATCAACAGTGATCTCTGGCAAAGGTACGAAACCCCAAATCTCCTCCACAGTCTGTAGGGCAGTGCCCTCAACACTGGCTGAAGAGTAACTCTTCAGCACATGCACTGAAGCTACACCATTGCACCAAGAGGGACATCATAGGGACAACAGAGCGCTCTCTGGCCCTGCCCTTCTGTAAAGCACTTCAGACACATGTTGCTTTTCTTCAGATTTGGATCTAAGTAAAAGTTGAGTTTATGCACTTGAAGTTGCCTTGAAAATTCATTGCTGATATACGATGCCACCTAGGCTAATTCCACTGTGTAAATATCTAAGAGCATTTTTCTTTGCTAGACCATACAGCACTGTCTAAAATCGACTGTGCTGTACACAAAGGGAACAGAGGTACTGAAACACAAGATGTCTGGTCCACCTGGCCTTGCTGGTTTATGGAACGGCCACAAGAAGAACTAGAGCTCCCTCAGCCCCACGCCAGCACTCTCTCCACCAGGTCACACAGATTCCGCACACCTCAGCCTGCCCCCGGCTCCTGTCAGCCCCTGTAGGTTTTACCAGAGAGAGCTGAGGATAGCCATCCACACTGAAACAACCCATGGAGTCACAAAGCAGGCCTGTGCTCCCACCTGCAGCCCCCGCTGAAGCAGGGTGAAGCCCGTGAGCTGCTGCCATCTGTACTTCCGCACTTCCACTAACACGCGGCTCCTCAGGATTATCTCCTTCCCTCCTTGCTAAGCAGATAGGACTGCAAAGTCCATTAACACACAAGAAATTGCTCACCGCTGACACACCGCTGCAGCATGCCTGACAAAGCTTAGCAAGCCCCTGGAACGCTTTGTCACTTAAGTGGCATCACTCAGAGGCAAGTCCTGCTGCCTCACCACCCGCCACGTGCAAAGTCACCACGGCAGCCCCCAGCCAGGGTGCACAGGCACCAAGCAGGGCAAATGCACCACATCAGCTCCAGACACACACACAAAAACCGTAACTTTCAGCAAGACAGGGTTTTGTTTCCAAGGCACTGTATCCTGGAGAATCCCTGGTTTTGCAGGCCTCTGATTTTAATCCCTACCACTGCATGAGTTCTAGAGCACACCGGGGTTTTCTCTGACCTACCTATTGCACCCTGTGGGCCACATTCAGTTTATGAAACTTACTGTAATATTTACTAGAACTAGATCTTTACCACACAGCAGTGCTGAAAGGGGGAGCCTCTAGGAAACGCAGGAGGCCAGAGCTCCGTACATCTGCTCTCGGCACAGGAAGTGCACTCACTGCACTCCTGATTCAAAGATGAACATAGCCTGAAAACAGCGCACAGGTTAATGACTACCTCTGATGATGGCCCCAATTACTGCTTCCCAACGTCAGGGTTTCGGAGCCTGCAATACACATGCCCTCTTAAACCTTAAATTTCAGTACGTACAACATGCATACTGTAAGTGCATTGGTTTCTTATCTTGTCCCTTCTGATCTTATTTTGACATCTTCTGAATCCTTCAAGATGTCAGCAACTTCATGTCCCTATTTTCTCTACTAAAAATTGATGCATTGGTACATCTCTTAACCCCATGCCCTCTGTATTTTGTTTACAAGTTAACATGTATGTAGACACACACTAGTGATTAAATCTGCATTTCAGCCCTCCAATTACTTCAGAGAAAGATCACTTGAGACAATTCAATTCTGGCTTCACAAAGAGGCTGTCTATAAATGAGGATTTAAGAACTAGAAAAGCTACTTATCACTTCCCTGGAGAGTGTCTGAACCTGAGAATACTCAGTACAGAGTACTCCTCACCAGAGTAGAAATCAGTGGCAATTTTGGGACCTCCTTGGAAGGTTATCTTCATTTCCAGAAAAAACAGGGAAGATGAAGTAAAGTTTTTCTTACCAGGAAAGTCATGTTTATGAAAGTGGAAACTTTATAAAATTATGAAATAACAAATACCCTTAATCATTATGTTACGTTCTATATCCTTGATGCCATACTGGCACTTCCCTTCCTGATGTCTCGGATACTGCAGGCATATACAGCTTTAACCCTTGCAAGTAGGATTCTCTTCTCTCCTGCCTGGTACATGTCTGCATGTACAACATCTTGCTTGCATCACAGACACAGAGCAAGAGTTGAAGAGATAATACAGTTGTGTTCCACACTGGAAACTCAAGGGCTATCCAACATGAGTAAATACAGATGCTTTCAGCTCCCTCCGCTTATTCATATTTATTTTAACAGGTGATCAAATCACAGCACTTAGCAAGTTAAAATAATAAAACACAGTTAGCTCTTTGAAAAACAAATATGTGCCACTAAGAACAAAGAGTTTATGTTTCCCATCATTCCCCTCTCCTTTGAATCAAGACAAATTTGCCGTAAGGATGAAACATGACAGAGAAAGAGAAAAAGGCGAGGCAGAATTCACAAAAACTCCTACAGCATTATGTAAAAAAAGAGGTTTTACTTTAATTCTTACCTCCTCTTTAGTCTCTTTAAACGAAGACTTTAAAGATCGGTTTCGGGAGTCTTGGGGTTTGGCTTCCTCCTGCTGCCCAAAAAGTTCCTCAATTGTCTTCGTATCAATTTGATACTGTGGTCTTGCAGCAATTGTCCAGATATTGTTTTTACCACGGACTTGTTCTTCAGGGATAGTTTTCCAGAAAAAGCTCCGCATTCGTTTTTTTTTGCCGTGGCTGTCGTGCCCATTTACCAGCTGTGGAGGCAGGGGTATGTTGGGGCCAGGCAGCGGAGGAGGGGGTGGCGGTGGGGGTGGCATTCCCGGGGGGAGCGGAGGGGCCGGGGGAGCCCCTGTGAGGGGACATGGCGCGGGGGGCGGCGATGCTGCAGGCTGAGAAAGTTGAGGCGCCGTCGTCGCATCCTCGCTCATCAATCCCGTCGCAACTGGAACTGCCCCATTTTCTTTATCATTGACCAAGGAGAGACAATTCATAACATGCATTTTACAGCCTCCCCGAAGGGGAGAGTGTTACTTCCTTGGATGGGCTTGGAACATTGAGCAGGCAGCGCGGCAGCCGCTGGGATCACGCCCTGTCAAACCCTACCTGCCAGCGGCGGCAGCACAAGAGGGGACTGTACCATCTCCGCAACCTGCGACAAAGGACAATAGCGACACTCAGATCACAGGCACTGGACATTGTCCCTCGCACTGAAAAGACACCAAAACTGAGGTACAACAGCTATCAAGCTTTCAATCCAGAAGGGAAATTTAGTGAATCAAAAGCCTTTCACAGGGCAATAGTTTTACATTTATCCACACCAAGATTTCAAACAGCTTCAGGTGCCGAGATTTCAAGAACACATATAAACACAAGAATACCTCTAAATCCCCCACAGTGAGCATCAAAACTACCTATTAATCTCCATTCAGTGCAATTTTGTAAGAGAATACAGTTTTCTCAAATTATTAAAGCAAATATTATTCCACTGCTAATTTCAGGTATGCTTTTAAGGATCACTGCACACAGTACTAACTATGGTATTGGATTAACTGCATCAGACAGACCCTGTTTGAATCTTCTAAACCCATGGTTCAAACCCAAACTGCGTAAAAACAGCTAAAAATTTGCTGATGATTTAACAGTCTAGCCTAGTGTACTACTTTTTTTGCCTTTGTATTTTTCACACAGAGGTCAATAAGGGCAAAAATAGTGTACAGTCCCTAAAGTCTCTGTGTTCACTGAGCATGAACTTAAAAGTATTATTAGTCTGGCTGCACTACCTCCCAAAATACACTCAGAGAAGAAAGACCACAGTTTGGTCGAGCTGTCCTTTATAATTTACTTCAGCATCCAGGCTAACAGTGCCAATTCCATAACAGAGAGAGAGAAAGGACAGAGAAGCTGGTAGGAGGAACAGGACCCTACACATCCTAAGCATTGCACATATGCAAAGGTTTAAATACTTTGGGAAGTTTTTACCTCTAGATTATCTCATAAAACAATTTAACAGGAATCACATTGGGGTTTAAGACTTTTCTTATACTGCCACCTTCTAAATAAAAATGCTGTTATTAGCAGCAAACCTTCAGGTAAGAGCATGACTTCCACAAACCCCACACTTTTGATAAGCTGAGTCTATCAAAACAGATTTAATTCATAAGTCTCAGAGAAAAACTGAAGTGTTTCAAATGCAATACATACCAATGAGGAATCTCATGATTTTATGGAAATTTGGAAGCTATCTCAAAAAAAAAAAAAAAATTTGGGAATTTACAAGAAAAAATGTTAAAAATTCAAAGATGCCACACAATACAAACTTAGATAGGAGACAGACAGCCTCTGAGGAAAACTCAGTCTCAGGAAAACTCACCAGAAAAAGCTCAAGTAATGCACTGGCACAAGAACAACATCAGATCAGAAATTTGGCACTGACTTAGTGGCATGCCTCCTCAGCAGGGTTCACACAGAGCTAATAGCAACCCAGATCAATTTGACATTGTATAATAGTGATGAAAAAACTTCACTATTTTTGCCAGAGATCCATCACTAGACCATACATGAACGAACAGACCCAAGCCACAGAAACAAGCCTTAGGGCAAATTCTCTCTTGGTCTGCAAGGACTCAGCCACTCACAGCTTCACTGAAATCAATAGAAAACAACACAAAATCATCCACTGTACCTTTTCTTCTGAAAACCTTGCTCAGGTAACAATGAACTCCTCTCTCCTGCTTCAGATTTTCCAGTCTCATACCTTATGTTATCCAGGTGTTTACAAGAGTAGAAAACATATATAAAAACCTGTATAAATCACAGGCATGATGGAAAATATTTTAATGGCATGGTAAAAAGGAGAGAAGCTACAAAGAAAGTGGATCAGGATAGAGTGTTTCAAACTCAAGTCAGCATTAATGCCCAGCTGCTATTACAGGGCTCTGCATGTTCACGCCTCTCCTCCCAAATTCATGATCATAGAAGCAGAGAGGCATAAAAAAGCAGGTGCAAGGTGGTGGAAGGAGATTAACCACTCAAAGCAATTAAGTGTTGCATTAATTTAAAGAAACACTCAACTAGGAAAAACACTTTTCCTCCCTACTACTTATTTAAAAATGAAAAATGTATTAGCTAGTTTTCCACCATCACACAAAGCAGTACTCAACATTATTATTTTCTAACTTGGGTTCCCACACATTCACCAAAAAAATGTCAAAAAAGACACAGACAGACTGACCAACCATGCCCCAGGCAACATTCAAGAACCTCATTTTGAGACTTTCAATAAATCCATATGCTTTAGGAAAAACAGGATCAAATCCTAATGGAACAGAGTTGTAGGAGATGAATCATCAGAGTCCCAGCACTAACACACAGGGGAGGAAAATGACTGATCTCAGACCTGAGCGCTTCTGCGCTAGACAAGGGACACTCCTAGTGAAAGGAGTGGAGAAGGCACGAGGAAGAAAACATCCCAACCTAGATGTAAAGATAGATAGAACAGGAAAAACTGTTTTCAATCCAACAAACCCCGCACTGCTTTAGATGAGGTAACAGCCAGAACCAGGAAAGGGGAGGAATCAGCATTTGGAAGGAAGGCACGAAAGGAAAGGCACAGCATAAAGGCTGGCATTCAGCTTTGTTTTCTGACAGATAAGCACGATCCAGGTGACAGAGGTCACCTGCTTGTAAGAGGATGGCAGTCTCGAGTTACCAGATACCAGGAGACTGGTCAAAATTCCCTTCTCATGCTGCCTTCTCGGGAGCAGCAGCTCAAAGCCGTTCCCAGCGGAGCTCCCACCGCTACCGTGGGTGGGAGAGGAGAGAAGCTGGCAGCCAGGACAGGTTCTGGGCTGCTTGCTGCTATCAGCAGGTGCCTCTGAGCAGGAAGTACAGCAAGAGGAGGTGGGGAACAACGCAGCCGTTCCAACTGTGAGCTACAGATTACCAAGACACGCTGGGACCAGGATGCATAATAGAAGCCAAGCAAAATTTTAACTCCTAAGCAGCCTCTCCACACTTTTCAAAGGATTAAAGGGGAAAAAGAAATGAACCAAAAAACAAACGTTTAAGACGCTGCAATTATACCTCATTGTTGCACGTTTGTTATCCAAAACAGCCGGAGAAGCACCAAAGCTCTAAAGTAACATCTTTACTGCACGTCTTAATTGTGTCCATATTTGGCATAAAAGAAACATTTTATTTCTTTGTCTCATTCATTGTTTTAGTCAAGCTAATCTAACTTGGAAATGTAATTTAAAAGTTAAGAGGGTGGGGACAACTTTCTCCCCAGGTAAGAGAAACACTCTAAAGTAATTTGTTTCTTGCAAAAAAGGTAGTTGCCACTGAGACGGACACAGATTGTGTTTGCATACACAAATGAACAGGTGAGGTGCACGACGCACTGAAGGGCATTTCATAATTCATGCTGCAAGACATGACTGACTCCCTTTAACTCACACCTTAAGTTCTCTCCTGCCCACGTTTCTGTATCAGGCACCCTCCAAGTTCTCATGAGAACAGCGCCGAGCCCAACCACAGCATTTGGGTGTCTGTGTCTCAACAACAACCCTACGAAAGGCAAAGTGAGCAACTAGTTGCTGACTGCAGACAGAGAAGCTGCAAACGCCGATAATCATCCCCTGATCCTGCCAAAATCTGCGGGTTACAAAGAACACGCAGCTCACGCTATTCAGCGACATCGCACTTCCTCGCTCCATGCATCCCACAAAAGCGCCGTGCGGCACCGCGTCCCTGCCAGCCGGCCCGGGCCGGGCACGGACCTGACGGGGCCTGGCCGGGGGGCTCGACTCCGGCTATTTTTTGTTCGGGCTCCCAGGTGCCGCGCTCGCCCCGCCGCAGGGAAAGGGCTCCCTCGGGAGGAGCCCGGCCCCGCCGCCGTGTTCTCCGCCCGGACCGGGTGCCAGGCTGCGGTGCCCTGTGGGGGCCCTGCCGCCGGGACCACCCGAGGGGCCGCGACAGATCCTTACTCCGTAATTCTCTTCCACCGAAGCCGCAGGTCACGGGGCACGGCGGAGGGCGCTGGCGGCTCGGCTGCACCCGGGGTAACACCGCGCCCGCTGCCCTCCGGCTCCGCCGGACCCCGGCGCCCGAGACGCGCCCTGGCCCGGTGGGAGCGCCCCGACCCCGCTGTGCCCCGCAGGACGCGGCGGGGGCAGCGCTCGCCCTGCGGGAGAAAGCCGGGACAGCGCTCGGGACAGCGCCCGGGACAGCGCCCGCCCCGCCGAGCGAGCGGAGCGGCGGCCGCGGCTCTCCCGCCGTGTCAGGGGCCGGCCGGGCCCGGGGTCCCGCGGGAAGGGGAGCCCGTCTCCCCGGGAGCGCTCCCTCCTCCTACGCCTCGGGAAGGCGGCGAAGGACACACGCAGGAGGGTGGCGACCCCCCTGCACTGCCCGGCCGCGCCCCCCGGCAGCGCGGAGGCCTCGCCCGGCCCGGGGGTCCCCGCGCCCCCGCTCACCTCGGCGCCCGCGGGAGCACGCGGCGCAGCCCGGTCCGGTGCCGCCGCC